>NC_059165.1:98134472-98439775 GCF_019923935.1 Bubalus bubalis | reverse complement strand
GTTCTTTAAAGATTTGCCCCAGTCTGTGACGGGTCTTTTCATTCTCTTAATGGTGTCTTTTACAGAGTAGAAGTATTAAATTTTAATGAAGTCCAATTTACCAATTCTTTGTTTTGATATTGTGTCTAAGAAGTCACCACCAATGCCAAAGTCACTTATATTTTCCCCTATGATGTCTTATAGGAGTTTTATAGTTTTGTGTTTTACATTTCAGTTCAGTTCAGTCACTCAGTAGTGTCCGACTCTTTGTGACCCCATGGACTGCAGCATGCCAGGCTTCCCTGTCCATCCCCAACTCCTGGAGCTTGCTCAAACTCATGTCCATCCAGTCGGTGATGCCATCCAACCATCTCATCCTCTGTCGTCCCCTTCTCCTCCCACCTTCAGTCGTTCCCAGCATCAGGGTCTTTTCAAATGAGTCAGTTCTTCACATCACGTGGCCAAAGTATTGGAGTTTCAGCTTCAACATCAGTCCTTCCAATGAATATTCAGGAATGATTTCCTTTAGGATGGACTGGTTGGATCTCCTTGCAGTCCAAGGGACCCTCAAGAGTCTTCTCCAACACCACAGTTCAAAAGCATCAATTCTTCTGCGCTCAGCTTTCTTTATAGCCCAACTCTCACATCCATACATGACTACTGGAAAAACCATAACTTTGACTAGATGGAACTTTGTTGGCAAAGTGATGTCTCTGCTTTTGAATGTGCCGTCTAGGTTGGTCATAGCTTTTCTTCCAAGGAGCAAGTGTCTTTTAATTTCATGGCTGCAGTCACCATCTGCAGTGATTTTGGAGCCCCCAAAAATAGTCTGTCACTGTTTCCATTGTTTCCCCATTTGCCATGAAGTGATGGGACCAGATGCCATGATCTTAGTTTCCTGAATGTTGAGTTTTAAGTCAACTTTTTCACTCTCCTCTTTCACTTTCATCAAGAGACTCTTTAGTTCTTCTTCACTTTCTGCCATAGTTTTACGTTTAGGGCTATGATATCTGTTTTGAGAAAATTTTTGTGAAAGGTGCAAGATCTGTGTCTAACTTCACTTTTTTTGCATGTGTATGTCTAATTGTTACAACTCCATTTGTTGAAAAGATTCTCCTCTCCGCTGAATTTTCTTTGTTCCTTTGTCAAAGATAAGTTGACTACACGTGTGTGGGTCTATTTCTGGGCTCTAGTCTGTTCCACTGGTCTATTTTATATTCTTTCACTGGTATCACATCAAGTAGCATCAGTCCTCCCACTTTCATTCTTCTTCAATATTGTGTTGACTATGTTGAGTCTATTGCCAAGCTGACTTTCTAAAAGTCATGACCAACCTAGACAGCATATTAAAAGAAGAAAAGCTATGACCAACCTAGACAGCATATTAAAAAGAGACATCACCTTGCTGACAAAGATCCGTGTAGTCAGAGCTATAGTTTTTCCTGTAGTCACATATGGATGTGAGAGTTGGACCATAAAGAAGGCTGAGCACCAAAGAATTGATGCTTTCAAACTGTGGTGCTGGAGAAGACTCTTGAGAGTCCCTTGGACAGAAAGGAGATCAAACTAGTCAGTTCTAAAGGAAATCAACCCTGAATATTTATTGGAAGGACTGATGCTGGAGCTGAAGCTCCAGTACTTTGGCCACCTGATGTGAAGAACTGACTCACTGGAAAAGACCCTGATGCTGGGAAAGATTGAAGGCAAGAGGAGAAGGGGATAACGGAGGATGAGATGGTTGGATGGCATCACCAACTCAATGAACATGAGCCTGAGCAAGCTCAGGGAGTTGGTGATGAACAGGGAAGCCTGGCATGCTGCAGTCCATAAGGTTGCAAAGAGTTGGACATGACTGAGCAACTGAACTGAACTTTCTAAAAGATAATTTTTTTAATGTCATTTCAATTGGTGGCAAGTGCTGTAAAGAAACAAAACTGAGAAGGAGCAACTAGAGTGATAGGGAGTTTGGAATAGTTGATCTCTAAGGAGGTCACATAAGGAGGAGCCAGCCAGGAGGCGTCCAGAGGCCCATACATTCCAAGCAGAGGGAGCTGCAAGTCTCTGAGATAGGGACAGGGAAGGCCAGTGTGTCAGGCTTCGTGATTGGTGATAGTGATACCCTGGTTACATTGGACAGACAGGCTCATACATTCTCAGTGCTTCCATCTGATAAAAAAAGGCATTTATTGAACAAGCACTGACATGAAAGAGGTCAGGTTGCTGGGAAAACATATCCTCTGTAATCATGCATGTGTGTGTTCATTCAGTCATGTCTGACTCTTTGCGACCCCATGGACTGTAGCCCATCAGGCTCCTCTGTCCATGGGATTCTCCAGGCAATTATACTGGAGTGGGTTGCCATGTTCTCCTCCAAGAGATCTTCCTGAAACATGGATTGAACCTGCATCTCCTATGTCTCCTGTATTGGCAGGCGGGTTCTTTACCACTAGTGCCACCTGGCAAGCCCATGTCCTTCCTAGTCCCTGGCAACAATTCTACTTTCTATCTCTACAATTTGCCTCTGCTGGATATTTCATATAAATGAAATCATACAATTGTGTGATCCTTTGTGACTGGCTTCTTTCACCGAGCATAATGTCTTCAGGATTCATCCATGTTGTAACATGTATCAGAACTTCATTCCTCTATATAGCTGAATAATATTCTAAACTATGGATGTACCACATTTTATTTATCCACTCATCAGCTGTTGGAAATTTAGATTGTTTCTGTTCTTTGGTTCTTGTGAATAAGGCTGCTGTGAATATCCATGTATAAGTTTTTGTTTCTGTTAGGTAGATACCAAGGTGGGGAATGGCTGAAATCAGAGAAGTGACATGCTCAGGTTCCTGTTATAAAAAGACACCAGCTGTTCTGTGAAGAATGGGTGGGAGGGGGTGGGAGTGGACCTGGGAGATAGGTGGGAGGCTTCTGCAGGATGTCTAGCAGGGCAGATGGAGAGAAAATTGAGTGGGGTGGGGGGGGGCGGTTCATTTATTGAGGCATGAGAAAAGGGATGAGCTGACGAGGTCTCCCAGCTGCAGTGTGCTAGAGCCTGGAGCTCGCTCCTACCAGCAGGAGCCAGTTCTACACTCTCTTCCCAGCCTGGCATTTAGCGACTTCATGTTGGTATCTTGAAATTGGCTATAGTGGGAGTCTGTGCACCATGAAAGTTGAATACTACAAATCAAGGTTTCCCCTGCCTCTAGAGAGCCAGTTGCTAAATGCTTACCAGCACAGAAAGGGCTGCCTGCTTTCTGGCTCGAGGTGGTTTGGTTTCCAACTGGCAGAGGCACGAGTTGCATTCTGCCCTTGCTGAGTTTGAAGTGGCCAGAGACATACACAATCTTAGAATCAGGATTGCTGGGAGAAATATCAATAACCTCAGATATGCAGATGATACCACCCTTGTGGCAGAAGGCAAAGAAGAACTAAAGAGCCTCTTGATCAAAGTGAAAGAGGAGAGTCAAAAAGTTGGTTTAAAACTCAACATTCAGAAAACTAAGGTCATGGTATCCAGTCCCATCAGTTTATGACAAATAGATGGAGAATCAATAGAAACAGTGAGAGACTTTATCTTTTTGGGCTCCAAGATCACTGCAGATGGTGACTGCAGCCATGAAATTAAGACACTTGCTCCTTGGAAGAAAAGCTATGACCAGCCTAGACAGCATATAAAAAAGCAGAGACATTACTTTGCCAACAAAGGTCCATCTAGTCAAAGTTAATGGTTTTACAAGTAGTCATGTGTGGATGTGAGAGTTGAACTATAAAGAAAGCTGAGCGCAGAAGAATTGATGCTTTTGAACTGTGGTGTTGGAGAAGACTCTTGAGAGTCCCTTGGACTGCAAGGAGATCCAACCAGTCCATCCTAAAGGAAATCATTCCTGAATATTCATTGGAAGGACTGATGCTGAAGCTGAAACTCCAATAATTTGGCCACCTGATGCGAAGAACTGACTGATTTGAAAAGACCCTGATGCTGGGAAAGATTGAAAGCTGGAGGAGAAGGGGATGACAGAGGATGAGATGGTTGGATGGCATCACCGACTGGATGGACATGAGTTTGAGCAAGCTCCAGGAGTTAGTGATGGACAGGGAGGCCTGGTGTGCTGCAGTCCATAGAGTCACAGAGTCGGACATGACTAGCGACTGAACTGAACTGAGAGACACACGCATGAATAAGTCTAGGACAGGGTTGGACTTTCTGACCGAGCACTCAGGATGGGTGGGGCCGGGGGCCAGAGAGATGGCGCTGTGGGAGTCACTGTTTCCATGAAGGAGCTCACCTGGGAATAGAATGAGGCTCAGGACAGGGCCGCTGAGGACTGTAGGCAGAAAGCCAGCTTCCTCTTGCCTCCCAGAGGCCTCAGTTGTAAAACAGAGCACAGTGTGGAATGGTTTCCAAGTGTGTGCTATTTATTGGAGACCAGAAAAAAGAAAGAGAACTAGTTTGTTTGATAACACCTTCCTGCAAATAGTATGTTTAGATGGTGATCTAAGTGGTGAGGAGACACAGACAATTGCAAATCATTGAGACTTTGAGGAGTTCTAAAAGAGCTTTGGGTTGAGAAACATGGATTAGAACCAACGTAAGGGCCAGTTAACAGATCCCTCAGCAGACTGTCAGTGACATGATTAAAATGTGAACACATTTCACGAGAGATGAGCAGAGGGTGAAAGGAGTGGGCTCTGCAGCTTCAATCAAACCTTCCCCTTTCCTGGCTGTGCTTCAGCAAAACATCATTTTGCCAAAGTGCCAGAGATGCTGTTGTGTTCCTCCTTGAATGTTTGATTAGCTCACCTCCCCTCCCGGGACCACCGCCTGCGGTGGTCGTAAGTGGCTGGCGAATTGTTTACTTGTGTATCTGTTAGAGGCCCGTGGAGGGAGGGCCCCCACCAGCAGGGGGCTCTGGCTCTCACGCCTGCCAATCACAGCTTTACCTGGAGCGAACAGATGGTCTCTTTGCTTAGACCCATTTCCTCCACCGTTCCTGGGCCTCCTGCCAGCGTGGGCCCTGCTCGGAAACTAGGTCCTAATCCTCAAAGCTGAATTAGGGACTCCTTAGGACAGACCATCATAGATGAGCATAGGGATGTGTTCACAACCCCCACCCCTGCCCCCCACTGCCCCACCCTGAGCGCAGGCAGCCTGCTCTGTTGGGCCCACTTCCAGTCCCTGGCCTCCATCCAGGGTTGGGCAACAGAAGCAGGCCTGAGAACCAGGGAAGCCAGTGGAGAGGACACGGTGTGTTTTGTTTATTAAAGTTAATTGGTGAATGCAGGCCCAGAGAAGCCTATGATTCATTAGCGTCCTGATTAATATGCAGCTGCTGAGTATTAAGAAAAATGAAATGGAAAGGAATAAAACCCCAAAGGGGAGGTTGGGGAAAATCAAGATGCTCTCTGCAGACATCTGATGCAGGCCTTTGTCCCACCACGAAATTTGAATGAGCCGATTTCAAGTGATTTTTCACCATTTGTGTAGCTGCCACGGAGACGGGTTCCAGCTTCATCCCTTGAGCCTGAGAAAGGAGCGACTTTGAACAGTTAGCAGCTCAAGCAGGTCATGAGCAATGACACAAAAAAGAAACACCTGGTTCTCTCATTGATTTTAATTTCAGAGCCCTTATACAGTGGGGACAACAAAGCAACTGCGGGTACAAAGTGCCTTAAGAGCAAGAATGTTACATCCGTCTCAGATGGTTATTCTTTCATTTAGGTGTTCAGGAAACAGTGGTGATGCCTCTGGAATGAATACAATGCACTCTCTGCCCAGAGTGCATAGGGCGCCTGGAGGGAATTGAGCGTACAAACTGGCAGTGTTGTGATTAGTAAGTGATGGTGAGGTAGGGGTGCTCTGAATGCTGTATCATGAAGTTGACAGAAAAGAAAAGTCATTTCAGGCAAAGGCTAATGGATTTGGTGAAATTGTGGAAGGTTCCAAATTGCTGGGAGTGGAGGGTGAAAAGAGAAGATGGAGGCCTTTCCACAGCCCTGGAAAGCCTTGTGTGCTGTACTAGGGAATTTACTTGATCCTGCAGCTGGGGGTGGGAGGCGGGGGTGTCTTGTAGGCTGTGGAGCAGAAATGGGATTTCTGATTGTGGTTCAAAGGGCCCTAAGGCCCAAGTAGGAACAGTAGGTATAGGGTTGCAAATGGTTGGTGGGAAAGAGATGATAGATTTGGGAGAAATTAGGAGGTGGAAATGAAAGGATTTTGTGACAGGATTCTTTTTAAATTAGTTTATTTTAGGTTGTGCTGGGTCTTTGTTGCTTCACACAGGCTTTCTCTAGTTGTGGATAGCAGAGGCTACTCTTGTGCTTGGCCTTCTCCTGTGTTGGAGCATGGGCTTTAGGTGAGCGGATTCAGTAGTTGTGGCCCTGGGGCTTTGTTGCCCTAGGGCAGGAGGGATCTTCCAGGGATCAAACCCTTGTCCCCTGCATTGGCAGGCAGATTCTTAGGCACTGGAGCACCAGGCTAGTCTGATTTTGTGATGGGATTTGTTTCTGTTGGGTTTTTTTTTTTTTTAATCTTTTCGTTTTTAAGAAATTTTATGTATTTATTTATGGCTGCACTGGGTCTTCGGTGCTTCATGCAGGCTTTCTCTAGTTGCAGTGAGCAAGGGCTACTGTTGGTGTGGAGCTGTGGCTTCTCTTGTTGTGGATCACAGGCTCTAGGGTATGTGGGCTTCAGTAGTTGAGGCGCAGGAGCTTAGTTGCCCCATGGCATGTAAGATCTTCCAGAACCAGGGGTCAAAGTCATGTCCCCTGCATTGGCAGATTCTTAACCATCTGACCACCAGAGAAGTCTGATTTTGTGAGGGGATTTGGAAGGACAGAGAGAAGCCAGGCTCCAGGGTGGCTGCCAAGTTTCTGGCTTGGGTACCAGGTGACTTTTGGTGTTCTTCAATGACAGGAGGAGGGTGGACAACTTTGAGTTGGTGTGCAAATTTGGAGAAGTTTGAAATGCCTCTGGAACAGCCAAGTGGAGAGGGCCTAGGGGTAGTCAGGTACCTTACTGGGAGCTCAGAGGAGAGGCGTGGGTTGGGGGTAAGTTTGGGAAACATGGGAGTGTGGATGGTAATAAAAGCCCTTCCTAATCACTCATTCATTTATTCGATGCACTATTACTATTCTTCCCATGAGAGGCAGGTCAAGAGGACAGCAAAACCTTTTTTTACAGGGATGCCCCAGGGAGCCTTTAGTTGGTCTTTGTTTTCTATCAGTAAGGTTTTGCTATAAAATATCTGCCTTGATCAGAGGCACACCTTCTCGGGTGTGCCTGAACACAGAGCATCTGTGACAGATGCTCTGAACACAAGCGTCTGGCTCTGCAGGCAGATGAACTTGCATGCGCTGTGTAATGCCAGAATAGGGAGGACTAGATCAGTGTCCTTCATTCACTCGTTTGTTCACTCGTATGAGTGGAGGACTCAAAATGTGCTGGATGCTGGGAATGCAGAGATAAATGGGGAGATAAGAGCGGCATCAGAGACAAGCGCACAGTGGTAGAGATAGGCACGGGGTCATAGGCGGCGCTTCAAAAGAGGCATCAGGGGCTTCCCTGGTACCTCAGTGGTTAAGAATCTGCGTGCCAACGCAGGGGACACGGGTTCAATCCCTGGTCCAGGAAGATCCCACATGTCAGGGAACAACTCAGCCCATGTGCCACAACTACTGAGCCCACATACCACAAGTGTTGAAGCCCGAGTGCCTAGAGCTTGTGTTCTGCAATAAGAGAAGCCACCACAATGGGAAACCCACACACCACAACTAGAGAGTAGCCCCTGGTCATTGCAGCTAGAGAAAGTACGTGCAGCAGCAAAGAGCACAGCCAAAAATAAAAAAATTTTAAAAACAAACGAGGTAGTAGCCTAGGCTAGGTCTCACTGTCAGAGAACAAGTGCAAAGGCCCAAGGACAAAAAACCCATCTGGTAAGGAGAACATGAGAACCAGGACACAGCCAGGGGACACAGTCTCAGGCCTGAGGACTTCTGTGTCAATGAGAGCCTGGCCACCCTGGCTGTCATGCACTCAAGTTTCCCTGTGGTTGTATCCTGAGCCAGAAGAAAGAGCTCAAGCAGTTGGAGAAAAGCCAAGAAAAATATTTGTGTGGCGGAAGCATCCAAAAATGAAGATGTGTTTTTCTCAGTAGCTGTGCCTGGCTTGCGGTCATGGCTTTATGGTTGTGTGTGAACTGGTGTGTGGAAGAGCTGCTGTGTTGGCACCTCCGAGTCTCAGCCATTCAGAGCTGGAAGCACCTCAGGGTGAGAAGGAAAACGAGAACTTCGGAGGAAACGGCCCAGGCTGGGGGTCAGGCCAGCTGGGTGCCACACCCAGCTCTGCACAGACTAGGGATCCTGAGAAAGTGACACAGTCGTGCTGAGCCTGTGTCCTCAGCGATGAGGTAAAGACAATGGGGACAGACACCAGAGTGTGGTTGTGAAGGTGCAGCAAGATGAAGCGGGTACCTTAGCATGGGGCAGGGCAGAGAAAACAAAAAAAATGGCCACAAAAAGAAAAGCATCTTACCTTAAACCCTTTATCTTTCTTTAAAAAAAAGATTTATTTATTTTTTGGCCGTGGTGGGTCTTCATTGCTGCATGAAGGCTTTCTCTAGTTGCAGTGAGTAGGGGCTACTCTCTAGTTGTGGTGTGTGGGTTTCCCATTGCAGTGGCTTCTTTTGTAGCAGAGCACCGGCTCTAGGGTGCACGGGCCTCCATAGTTGCAGCTCTTGGACTCTAGAGCACAGGCTCAATAGTTGTGGCCCTCAGGCTTAGTTGTTTGACAACATATGTGATCAAACTGGTGTTCCCCAGCATTGCCAAACTGATTCTTAATTACTGGGCCACCAGGGAAGCCCTTTAAACATTTTATCTTAATTTAAAACACCAATGGATCTGTTGATCAGATCACAACTTTTTTTTTTTTTGCATAAACCTCATTCATATGCATTACCGACAATTTCCACTTTTGTGTTTTTATTTCTTTTACCGTCTTTTCTTTTAACTGTGCCAGGTCTTAGTTGTGGCTCTCAGAATCTTTCGTTGCAGCATGTGGGATCTATCAATAGTTCCCTGACCAGGGAACAAACCCAGCAATGCGCATTGGGAGCACCGAGTCTTAAAAACACTGGGCCACCAGGGAAGTCCCCCACTTTTGTTTTTCTAAAGCAGAGCAAAAACTTACAGGCCTTGACAAAGCAATCTGTATGCAAAATACTTATAAATTTTTCTGCTCTTGGCCCTGATATATCGTTTTGCCCACACTTGATTTAATAGTTGTATTTTATTAGGTTCACCTTTGTTCATTCTATTTAGCTTTTTTAGACAGCTGACCTTTTTTCACCATTTCACTAACTATGCATTTAGTCGAATTGCATAATTATAGTCACATGTACAGTACTAGTACTACCTCCTAAGTGGCACTAGTGGTGAAGAACTTGCCTGCCAATGAAAGAGACGTAGAGACATGAGCTGGATCCCTGGGTCAGGAAGATCCTCTAGAGGAGGGCGTGGCAACCCACTCCAGTATTCTTGCCTGGAGAATCCCATGGACAGAGGAGCCTGGCAGGCTACAGTCCATGGGTCGCAAAGAGTCAGACATGACTGAAGTGACTTAGCACACACAATGTGGAACAAACTCTTCTGGGGGTATTTTTTTAATGTTTTTATTAAATTATTTTTGGCTACACTGGGTCTTGGTTGCTGTGCACAGGCTTTCTCTAACTGTGGAGAGGGAGGGCTACTTTCTAGCTGTGGTTCAAGGACTTATCTTGGTGGCTTCTCTTGTTGCGGAGCTCAGGCTCTAGTGTGTGTGGGCTTCAGTTGTTGTGTGCATGGGCTCTAGAGCCCAGGCTCAGTAGTTGTGGTGCACAGGCTTAGTTGCTCCACAGAACGTGGAATCCTCTCAGAGCAGGGATTGAACCCATGTCCCCCTGCATTGGTAGGCCGACTCTTAAGCTGTCCCTTCCCCTCAGGGGCAGGGGAGGGGAGGGGGTGTGAATGAAATAAACAAGTGTCACCAACAGGAAACACGAGATGCAGGTTCTCCTCCCACCACAGGGCTAATTCAGATCAGCCACTTTCAGGAAAGTTTGGTGCTGATCTCAAGTTTCCTATACTTTCAGAAGTCAGGTTTCTAGCCCCTCTGTCGCCACCTCCAGTGCCAACCGCCAGCTGATGATGCTGGAAGGAAAGTCAGGACCCTACTTTTCCTCTCTGGACTCGAGCATCGACATGCTGAAGAAGAGGGCCCAGGAGCTGATAGAAAACATCAACGAGAGCAGACAGAAGGACCATGCCCTCATGACCAACTTCAGAGACAGCCTCAAGATCAAGGTGACTGATTCCCCCCACATACTGCAGAAGCCCAGGGAAAGGGAGGGGGTGTTCCTTATGTGAAACATAAAGGGGGAGGCAATGAACTGCTGTCATGTTCCCCACATGTTCTAGACAGTTTGTGTATGGCACCTGATTTCACCCTTAGAGCAATCCTGCAGAGAAGAGCTTGGACCATATTGCAGACGGGCAAAGTAAGGTTTGGAAATGATTTGCCTGAGTGAGAGAGCCAGGATGAGAAGCCAAGATTCACCTGTATCACAGACTAGCCCCTTACCTTCATGCTGGGCTAATGGCTGTGGCAGGAGGGGACTGAGGCATAACCTGAGTTATCACACCCACTTGTCCTCCAGAAGTCACATGATTTGGGAAAGTGAAAGTCCCTGAGCATGCCTGGGGCTTATGTCTAACAAAACCTAATATTATGTTCAGGTCTGTTATTAATAGTTGTCCCCGATGCTTCTTCAGAATGTGTCCTGTAAGTCAGACAACTTGTGAATTCCACACATCATCTCTCAATGACAGGCTGACTTCCTCCCTCAGCCGCATTCCTACCTACCTGGTATATAGCAAATTTAGAGAAAAATATAACATAGCAGGAAAAAAAAGATAAAAATATTCAGATGATACCATCACCCAGAGGCCACTTTGTTGCATGTTTTCCTCTAGTCTCTGTTCTAGATACTTACCTCCTAACCTGGCTGAGCAAAATTATATACATAATTTTGCACCTTTCTTTTTAAAAAGAAAAATGATCTGGGATAAGGTTACACTAATACATATATATATTATAAGTAATATATAATTATATATTACATAATTATATATGTATAATTTAATATAACTATATAATTATGTTATATATAAATTTTATATATATTATAGAATTATATATTATATATCAATTATATAATTATAATTATAGTTATAATCACAAATATATAATTATAGATTATATAATATATAATTATATATGTAATATATAATAATATAATACATATATGTAATATATATATGTAAAGTCGCATTCTTCTACTTTGTTTGACATAAACTTTTACTGTGTCTTGAATCATGTTTTTAATCACTTTTTGAAGATGAATCAAGTTGAAAATATTTCTCATAAAAAAAAAGAAAAATTTAACATAGGCCTTTTCACTGCCAGTCACCAGAGTTGTTTTTACCACTTTTATAAGATAAACTGCAGAAATCCTAAAGAGCCAGTCAGAAAAAATGTCTCTTGACGCCTCTTGTTTGATTTTCTAAGAGCATCTCTTATTCTTTCAAAGGTTTCAGACCTGACAGAGAAGCTCGAGGAGAGGATGTATCAGATTTATAATCACCACAACAAGATCATCCAGGAAAAGCTCCAAGAGTTCACCCAAAAGATGGCAAAGATCAGTCACCTGGAAACAGAGCTCAAACAAGTGTGCCACACCGTGGAAACTGTGTACAAAGACCTTTGTGTCCAGCCTGAGGTATGAGAGTTGTAGGGGCTAAAATGAAAGTAAATGTCAGCAGGGACTTCCCTGGCTGTCCAATGGTTAAGACTCCATGATCCCAATGCAGGGGGCACGGGTTCAGTCCCTGGTGAGGAAACTAAGATCCCACATGCCATGAGGTATGGCCAGAAAAAAAAAAAAGTTTTAAAGTAAATATCAACAGAGAGCAAGGATTTTAGTATCGCCAGGCCCTAAACCCCACAGGAGCCACTGTCTGCAAAGGCCCCAGTGCTCTGGCCACCCTACGCATGGCCCCACGCGCCTGTACGTGGTGTGTCCGAACTAAAGCCAGACTGTTATTTCCTACACTGTGTGTCCACTCTGTGGTGGGTGACAAAAAGGACAAAGTCCCCTTTGCTCTCAGCCCCGAGCCCTGGCAGTGCCCACCTGGGTTTATTTATTACAGCCAAGCCCAAGACTCCGACATGGCCCAGATCACTTCTGGGCTGGGGAAATCCCTGCTGGGTCCCAATATGCCTCACAGCCCTTTCACGTGTTCCTTTTTCCTGTTACTGGTTACCAGAAAATGTGATCCAACACGGTGGGGTCAGACATGCACACTCTTTATTATTCTCTCTCTTTACCCCTCATTCTGCTCCAGCGTCCAGCGTAAGGCACTTGCCCCCAGATGGGAGGGTCAGAGGGTGCAGAGTGAATGCTTGCCGTGTGGATGGAGCAGTTCACTTAGACACTGGTGGGTCTCACAAGTTGCTTCCCTGCTCCCCTGTCGAGGAGCCTCTGTTCCAAGGCAGGTAGAGTCCATGCCTGTCCATGGTCAAAACTGGATTGAGACACTCAGTACAGAAAGTCCCATCTTCTCTTTAGGGAACACATCTGAATGACTTCAAAAGGGAAATTTTGATATTTAAAAATCAGTGTCTCTCACTTCCCACCAGAAGAACTGGCTCCATCTGCCACCTCTCCAACTAAGCTCCAAGCCCTGTGTCTCCCTGGAGAGGGGTTTGGTGCCATCTGGGCTCCCAGGTGAAGTGGGTTCACTTGCTGGCCACGAACGCCTGGATCCCTGTGATAGCCCTTCCGAGGATCAGAGCATGGATATCATGAGTACCTGGACAAATAAATGCAGAGTCAGTTTGCAGTCTGAACAGCTCACAATTTCCCTTTATTTTATTTTTTTAATTTTGCTTATTTATTTTGGATGTGCCACATGGCATGTGGGATCTTAGTTCCCCAACCAGGGATCTTAATTCCCTGACTGTGTCCCTTGCAGTGGAAGCGCAGAGTCCTAACCACTGGCCCACCAGGGAAATCCTGCACAAATTGCTTTTAAAGTCAATCTTCCTGTCCCCCCACAGGCTACTACTCTGGAAGAAGAACAGATTCACAAAGATGGCGAATGCTGACAGCTACCAGGAGAGTCACTCTTAGTGACAGCCACCAAGGAAGGCCACCGTTTGGGCCATGCTGAGAAAATTGTTTTTCAGAGTTCTGCAATGCTTCTTTGGCAAAAACAAACAAAACCCAACCGAGGCTCTTTGTGCCAGGCCTCAAAGCACAGCAAGTCCAGCCCCCACCACGGGCCCAGCTTTGGTACTCTCCCAGATTCACCCCACCCCAACCCCACAGTTGATTAAATGTTTGATTTTCAACCCAGCCATGCTTTCTTTCCGCAGAGGTAGAAAGAGCTAATGAGCTCTGCGGGAAATGGATCAGGCCCTTTCTTACCCGAAGGAGGGACAGGAAAGCAAACATCGGACAATTAATTGCCTGTCCCAGCTGATCCCTGCCCCCCTCATCCTGGAGCCACTGCCCCAAGCCACACATCCCACATCCCATCCCACATCCACAAAGGGAACACTCTACAGCCCTCCATGTTCTCATCTGTTCTTCCTTAGCTTCCCAAGGCAGAAACCGGAGACTATGCCCTCCCTTTTATGGAGCAAAATAATTCTCTTTTCTTCCTAAAGTGCAAATCTGATCCCGCCCCTCCCCTGCATAAAACTACCCGGAGGTCCCCTCAGCTTGTCCTCAGGGTCCCTGTCATGCCTGTAGAATCCCCGACCCCTCCCTTTTGCCGTCTGGAATGCCCCACTCAGACAGCACTGGACGCTACTTCCGTCTCTGCCCAGGGAACTACACCTCCCTCAAGGCTTCATATGGTTCCACTTTCTCCCTCAGAGACTGAGTCCTGTTACAGCTCCCTCTAGTCTGCGTGGCTCACACTAGAATTACACATCTCTCTTCTTTTTTTCATCCACACCTTGGCTTGTGGGATCTTTGTTCCCCAGCCAAGGACTAAACCCAGGCCACCGCAGTGGACACGCCAAGTCCTAACTACGGGGCCATCAGGGAAGTCCCCACACCTTTTTTCTTTTTAATTATCTTTTTCTATGTCTGTCTTCCTACGAGGCAAGGGGTTCTTGGCCCCACGGGAGTCACAACCAGTTACCAGGTGCAAACACCACAGCCTGCCAATGATTTACCGTTTTTCTTTTTCGCATGTAAAATGGAGTGCTGATTCCTGTGCGTAGCTGCACACTTACCTCCTTGAATTCGCCAGCCCACTGGGTGTTGTACCATTTGGGGATGCCCGAGGAAGCCGTAAGCGGGCTTGGGAACATCCCTCCTCGAGCATGACGGGGGAAAGGACTGGGAGTGTGTATTTCCATGGTCCCCCTGTGGGCCACTCCAGATGCGGGACCAAGGGGGGGACTTGCCCACATCATGCTGCCAACTGGTGCCAAACAGCTGACAGCAGGAGCTGAGCCTGCTGCCCCTGCCCCTCCTTGCTGTCCCCTTTCCCAGATGTGAGGCCACTGTGAACCTCCCCCCCCACACCCCAGGAGTCCAGCCCCCACCTTCATAGGTGTTCACAGACTCCAGGTTCATGACATGCCGGATCACGTGATACTCATCAGAAATCCCATTCCCCCCCAGCATGTCTCGGGCCTGGCGAGCAATGTCCAGGGCCTTCCCACAGTTATTCCTCTTCAGCAAAGAGACCATTTCCGGGGCGGCCCTGGAAACAGCACAGACGTCACAAACACTGGGTTACAAAGAGCTGACCCTGCTCTGGGCACCCAGGCATCCCTACCCCCCAGGCAAAGCCAGCCGGGAGAAGGGTTACATCACAGCAGCGGACATGGCTCCCGGTGAGAGAGAGGTAGGCAGGGCGGGGTCCCCAGGGGCCACCAGGCAGGAAGGTCCTCTCTCCAAGGCCCAACCACCACGCCTGGAAGAGGCACTGGGTCCTCCTGCCATAGCTGCCTGCCCCTTCCCACACACAGAGCCCCTACTTGTCTTGATCCTTCAAGCGGCCGAGCTGCAGGCAGGCATGAAGGCCCAATGTGATCTCAGTGAGCATGTCCGCCAGCTTTTTCTGAATCAGTTGGTTCTTGGCCAGTGGGACACCAAACTGGATCCTATGCAGGCAAGGTCAAGGCAAATCTTACAGAGGAAGGCACCCCCCAGACCTATCCTAGGGCCTTTCCAGGCTGCCCCAGAGTGAGCTGTGTCCCCACTCAGCTCACCCTGGCCCTGCTGTTGACTGAGCCCCTCTTTGCTCAGAAGGACTTCTTCGGCCAATTCACAGAGCAGGGAACTTAGGTCTGGTGGCTGGGCGCCAAGGGTGGAGGGGTAAGTGATGGAGCCCGAGCCTCCCGCCCCACACCCCTGGGCGTTGTCATGTAGCCCCCACACACCTGTCCAGAGTGTACTGCCGGGCCGTGTGCAAACAGAACTCAGCGGCTCCAAGCACACCCCATGTGATGCCATAGCGGGCGTTGTTTAGGCAGCCGAAGGGACCCTGTAGGGTTGAGACAGGGCCTCAGCCCCACCAACAGATGAGAGAACCTGTAGAGAACTATTAAGTGCCCCCTCCCCAGACACCCCTGATACGCAGTCAGTGTCAACCAGGGAGACTCAGGACGACTGTTGAAGTCACACATGGCTTTGGCATCAGAGCCAACAATGCACATAGGGTTTCGCTTCTTGCCTACTCACTCTTGGTTTTCATACAGTTCTCCCCAGTCCAAGATCTGGACAGGAGGCTCAGATCTAGGGTCTGAGGTAAAGAGACAGGAAGATGCCCATGCAAGCAGAATTAAGTTGGTTCAGGCCTCTATGCGTCCCAGGCCAAGCCAGCTTGAGTAAGATGGTCACCAAAATGGGGCGGTTTTGGGTTTCCCTTGTGGCTCAGTGGTAAAGAATCCACCTGCCAATGCAGGAGATACAGGTTTGCTCTCTGGTCCAGGAAGATCCCACATGCCACAGAGCAACAAGCCAGTGTGCAACTGTTGAACTGTGCTCTAGAACCCGGGCACCACAACTACAGAAGCCTACACACCGCAACTAGAGAGTAGCCCCCGCTCACTGCAATTAGACAAAAAACGAACACCCAGCACAGCTAAAAATTAAAAAGGAGAGGGGGGCAGTTTCAGCACACATCAGTGAGCCAGGCAGGGCCTCTCCAAGTCACTACTGTTTGGCTCCATGGGTATCTCTTCCCCAGCTGGGTCCCTCGCAAGGGGCCTGCCCAAGAAAAGAGAAGCAGCAGGTGACTTGCTATCAGTTCCCAAGGTGGCTGCTGCTTACCGCCAGACCAGACACCCCGGGCAGCACATTCTCCTCTGGCACCTCCACATCATCCATAATAATCATCCCTGTGGATGATGCCCGCAGAGAGAACTTGCCCTCAATCCTGGGGGTTGAGAGGCCCCGCATCCCCTTCTCCAGCAGGAAGCCCCGAATGCAGCTATCCTCACACCGAGCCCATACTATCAGCAAGTCGGCCACAGGCGAGTTGGTGATCCTGGAGGCGGGACAGGTAGTGAGGGGTCTGGCCATCACCCACTGCCCCTGCCCACCTGCCTGAGGACCCCAGGCTCCCGCCTCACCAGGTCTTGGACCCGTTGAGGATGTAGCTCCTGCTGGATGGGTTGTGGCGGGCTCTGGTCTCCATGCCACTAGGGTCACTCCCGTGGTTGGGCTCTGTGAGCCCAAAGCAGCCCAGCAGCTCCCCCTTGGCTGCAGGCATGAGATGAGATCATGAGGCTGCCGGTCCCCCATCCAATCCCTCTACTGAAAACTGCGGGCCTTTCCACTGAGCCAGGCCAAGACAGACCTGGCCCTGCCCTTACGGCACTCCCAGGTGGTGGGGGGAACAGATATTTCACCCAGGTCATAGTCACAATGCCATAATGGGGGGAGGTCCAAACAGGAGTGGGGAAGGGGTTGGCTAAACTGTCTTGAAGGGCACTGAAAAGGAGTTAAGCAGGAAGAGGTATGCAGAAGAGCAGTCCTGGCAGTGAGACCAGGATGTGCAAAAGTCCAGGGGCACAACTGAGAATTCCAAGCTGCTGAGTCCAACTGCAAAGGAGCAGTCAAGGGGATAGTCAGAGATGAGCTGGAAAGGTCAGCAGAGGCCTGCCCACGTGGGGTCTTGTGGATCCAGTTGGGAAGTTAAGACTTTAAACTTTTAAAGTTTAAAGTTAGACTTTAAACTTTTAAAGTTTAAAGTTAGACTCTAAACTTTGGGCTGCAATGGGGAGCAGAGAAAGCAAATCACAGGGGATATAATGGTGGTGAGAAAGGGGCAGAGTCAAGAGAGACCTAGGAGAATCAGATGTGGGGTGGGGTCCAGGGTCTGGCAGGGGGCCTGAGCGGCCATTGGCAATACCCTTAGAGGTGAGAACACAAAGCAGGCCTGAGCGACAGCCCTGGCCCTGCATTTCAGATCACTGGGACTATCTTCTGTCCACCAGGCTCCCCAGGCGGCTACTCACCCAGCCGGGGCAGGTACTTCTGCTTCTGCTCCTCGCTGCCATACGCATAGATAGGGTACATGACAAGGGAAGACTGGACACTCATTGCTGACCTGTAGCCGCTGTCCACTCGCTCCAGCTCTCGGGCCAGGAGCCCGTAGGCCACCGATGAGACTCCAGCACAGCTATACCCTGGGGGGGTGGGGGGGGGTGGAATGGGCCAGGGTTGGGTGGGGAGGGGAGAGAAATAGAACAATGTGGAACAAAGCCCTGCCCACTTGAGACCAGTGATTCCTGTTGCCCAAGAGACAGAGCCCCATAGGAGCATCCAAGGAGAGGGCACCAAGCTGGCTCTAGCTTGAGGGTTTATTAATTTCATCCCCACAGCCGCTTCAGAGACTTAACAGCCTCTCTTTGCAGACTGGGAAACTAGGCTCAGGGAAAGAAAGGGGCTTTTCAAGACACAGTGGAAGGCTGCAGAGTATGGAGAGAAATGTGTCCTTACCTTGGATTGTGGGGCCCAGCATACCGAGCTCCCCCATCTCTGAGATGATCTCCCGGTGAAAAACTGCAAAGGGATAGATGCCCCAACTTCAGGCCCAGCCTTAGCCCTCTGGAGCACTAGCCCAGAGCCAGAGGTGCTCTAAAGCCCAGCCAGAGCAGGCAGAGCTGGTGTGCATGATGGAGGGTGCAGGTTCAGGTGGCAGTGGGAGCTCCAGAGTGCCCACCCGCCTGCCTGAGCACCTTCGTTGCGATTGGCCAGCAGGATGCGGGGCATGAGGCGCTCCTGGCAGTAGGTGCGGAAGGTGTCCCTGATGAGGATCTCATCTGCTGTCAGCTGCTCCTCCAGCAACAGGGGGTCCCTCCAGTCAAACTCAGGCCGCGAAGCTGGGCGGGGTTGGAGGGAGTGGGACTCTACTCAGCCCTGTCCACCCGACCACCACGCCCTCCTCTCCCCGAGAATCCTCAGCCCCACCCCTCAACCCTCAACTAATGTCGGCTGCAGACAGGACTGGCAAAGAGGTCTTTCTGGGGAAACTCACTGCCTCAGCGCCTCTGGCCCTGGCCACGGCCCTGCCTCCCCGCCTGGGCAGCCCTCGGATTCTGGGACAGAACCCATCGGGGACAGACAGACAGTTGGACGAGGGGACTGTTGGACGAGGGGCGCAGACGCACGGCACAACCAGGGGTCCTTACGCTTGGCCGATCGACTCTGGGTCTTCTCGCCTTTCTCTGCAAACATAGGACGGGAAAAATCACCCCGAAAAAGCTCCCGAGCCTCAAGTTTGTCCCTCCCCATTCCACCCCAGGTCCAGCACTGACCGGTCTGCGCTGTCGCCGAGCTCCATGAACGAAAGACTCGTAGGCCGGGTCCGCGGTTCAGTAGCCGCGCGTAGACGCCTCTCAGGGCCATATGGGCAGCGAGCGGGCAAGCAGAACAATCACAGCCGACCTGGAGAATTGGAGGCGTCTGAGCAGGGCGGCTCCCACCAAGTGCCCTGGCCCTTTGCACCCTTCGCCCCTCTCGCGAATCCTCACCTGGAGCCTCCGGGTTCACTGCACAGGCCACAGGCCATAGAACGAGACTTTCGACCTCCGGTGGGGATGGGCGGGACAGAGGCTAAATGGGGCTTGTCATTGGTTCGTCCTAGGAACGTGCTCTTTCACGGCTCTGCCTTTTAAAGGGGCTACGGCAGCCTTGCAGGTGGAAGCGGCGCGCCTAGAGGAGATACCTTAACCCCCTTTAAGGAGCGGAAGTACCGGTAAGCAGGGGGGCCGGGGGGGCGGAGCTGAAGGCGAGCCGGTCAATCCGATTGGCCTGCTGTATTTCTGCTCTGATTGGCCCTAGGAGGGGCTCGGCCCGCTCTTGGTTGGTCAGTTGTAGGGGGCGAGTGCAGAGAGATTCTGGAGTTAAAAGAGGCAGCTGAGGCTCGAGAAAATGAGTACTAGAAATCACGAGCCCGGATCTCGAGGTCTCCTTTAATGGGGTTCTGTGAGAGGAGGTGGGCTCAGGTGGACGATCTCAGCCCAAACTGTCTGCCAGTTTGTCCCAGGAAGCTTGCTAACCAAGTTACTGTATGTGCGTGCGTGCTAAGTCGCTTCAGTTGTATCCGACTCTGTAAGACCCTATGGACTGTAGCCCGCCAGGCTTCTTTGTCCATGGGGATTCTCCAGGCAAGAATATTGGAGTGGGTTGCTATGCCCTCCTCCAGGGAATCTTCTCAACCCAGGGATCGAACTCGCGTCTCTTTGACTCCTGCATTGGCAGCTTGGTTCTTTACCACTAGCGCCACCTGGGAAACCCTACTATATGGGATTTCCTATGCTTTGTGATTCTGTGCGGTTGACTGAGCCTATGTGACTATGTATCTGTATGTGAGTGGAGCTGACTGTTTCTGTGACATTGTGGGGCTGTTGACTATGGGCAGTTGTGTGTCTAACTGTCTGTGACTGTTTCTGTGTGGCTGAATGTCTTTGTGGTTTCTTGTCTAATTGTAAGCTTGTGTAATAGTATTCTGTGTAATCACGTGTCTGTGTGGTATGATGTGCATGACTGTTTTGATGGCTTTCTTTGTAAATGTGGCTGTTATCTTCGTGAGAATGTGACTAGCTATTTGTGTGTGTGCATGTGGGATTGTCTATATGTATATGTGTCGGTGTGACTTTGTCTATGTGTTGTGTGTGTTTGTGAGCGTGAGTATCTGCCTGAGTGAGTGGCTATGCTTACTGAGATCACTTTTATGAGCATACATGTGGTGTGC
Organism: Bubalus bubalis; assembly: GCF_019923935.1. Classification (NCBI taxonomy): domain Eukaryota; kingdom Metazoa; phylum Chordata; class Mammalia; order Artiodactyla; family Bovidae; genus Bubalus; species Bubalus bubalis. The sequence continues at coordinate 98,419,471 of NC_059165.1, read as the reverse complement.
TTTTGCATCTGGATGCATCGTGCTCGACCATCTCTGACTGAAAGCCACTCACCTGCTATGACCTGTCCATTTTCCAGCTGTGGAAAGTGAGGTCTGGAAAGCAGAATGGTCTTGCTTAAGATAAAAATAGCCCAAGTGTAGGGGCTTCCCTGATGACTTAGTGGTAAAGAGTCCACCGCCAATGCAGGAGACACAGGTTCCATCTCTGGTCCAGGAAGACCCCACATGGCGCAGAGCAACTAGGCCCCACACGCGCCACAACTATTGAGCTTGTGCTCTAGAGTCCAGGGAACCACAACTACTAAGCACATACGCCGCAACTGCTGAAGCCAGCATGCTCTAGAACCCGTGCTCCTCAACAGGAGAGGCCGCCACGGTGAGAAGCCTACCCACCACAACAAAGAAGAGCCCCACTCGCCGCAACTGGAGAAAAGCCCACACGGCAATGAAAACCCAGCACAGCCAAAATTAAATACATAAAACCATACTTTTCTTTTATCTTTTTATTTTCAAAGCAGCAGTGAATAGAAAGGCAGAGGGGGATAGAGAGGAGAAGGAAGCACTCAGTTGTGTCTGACTCTTTGTGATCCCTATGGACAGTAGCCCACCAGGCTCCTCTGTCCATGGAATTTTCCAGGCAAGAATACTGGAGTGGGTTGCTATTTCCTATTCCATAAAATTATATTTTTTAAAAATGGACCAGGTGCAGAACAAGGACCAGGCCTGGGATCCGGTCTACCTGCTTCCCAGGACAGGCCTTTCCCTGCCCACCCAGGAACACCCCTTCCCACATAGCTGTGTGTAGAATGCTGTGTCTCACATATTTTCTCTGACTCTGATGGGAGTAACAGACTGTGTCTGAATCTGATCACTAGCCTGTATATCCCCAAGGGGCTTGGGTGTATCTGGGCCCTTCTGGCCTCTAATATCCATGATTTGAACCCTCCTCCCCACTCAGAGAAAATCACCACCCTGAAATGTCTGGGATTCTGCATAGCTCTTATTCTTTTGGACACCCTCCCTCCACCTGGAGCCAGTGGCCTCCCTCCTTCTCCTGCCCTTTCACCAATGCTCCCTGCCCTGGAGTCACTGTGAGCACAGGAGTTCTCTGACGCACAGGGGAGGTAGAGGCTGATGACAGCATGCACACTAGGAAGCCCAAATCTACACTTAGGCCTTGTCACCCTGGGAAGCCTGTCATCTGCACTGGCCACATGCTCCCAGAGGCCTGGTCTCCCGGCCAGACACCCCCCAACTCCCACCCGGGACCCTCAGCCTTTTGCCCCACCTTCCAGAGCCAAACATGCCTGTTAGTGTCTTATCCTAAATCAAGGAGATGTCTCCTCAAGAGAGATTGCTCTCCTCTCCAGGAAACTGCTTCAGGAAACCACTCTAATTTTAACCATTTTGTTTGAATAAAATGAAATTCACATAACATAAAATGAATTTTTTTTTTTTTTTTCAGCTGTGCCACATAGCTTGCAGAATCTTTGTTCCCTGACCAGGAATTGAACCAGGGCCACAGCAGTGAAAGTGCCAAGTCCTAACCACTGGATCCAGGGAGTTCTCTAAAATGAACCATTTGAAGTATACAATTCAGACTTCCCTGGTGGTCCAGTGGTTAAGAATCCACTGTCAATGTAGGGGACAAGGGTTCAATTCCTGGTCTGGGAAGATCCCTCATGCCATAGAGCAATTAAGCCCATGTACCGCAAATACTGAGCCTGCATGCTTTACAGCCTGTGCTCTGCAACGAGAGGCCACTGCGATGAGAAACCCACGCACCAAAAGTAGAGAGTAGCCCCCACTTGCTGAAACTAGCAAAAGCCTGAGTGCAGCAAGGAAGACCCAGAGCAGTCAAAATAAAGCGCACAATTCAGTGGCTTTTAGTGTGTTCATTGTGTTGTGCAACCACCACCTTTATATAGTTCCAGGTCCCTTCCATCACCCCCAAAAGGAGACCTTGTACCCATTAAGCAGTCACTCCCTACTTCCTCCTCCCTGCAGCCCTTGGCAACCAATAATCTGTCTCTATGGATATGCTTTCTCTGGATATTTCATATAAGTGGAATCATATAATGTGACCTCTCTTAACTGGCTTATTTAACATAGCATGATTTTGAGGATTATCCTTCTTGTAACATGTATTAGCACTTTATTACTTTTCTGGCTGAATAATATTCCATCACACAGATGGGCCACTTTCTGTTTATCCATCTACTCATTAATGGACATTTGGGTTGTTTCCACCTTTTGGTGGTTGTAACTAATGCTACTGTGAACACTACTTTACAATTATTTGTTCATGAGTGCGTGGGACGTTGCTTCAGTCGTGTCTGACTCTGTGTGACCCTGAGAACTATAACCTGCAAGGCGCCTCTGTCCATGGGGTTCTCCAGAATACTGGAGTGGGTTGCCATGGAGTCCTCCAGGGGGTCTTCCCAACTCAGGGATCGAACCTACATCTCTTATGTCTCCTATATTGGCAGGTGAGTTCTTTGCCACTAGCACCACGTGGGAAGCCCACTTGTTTCAGTTCAGTTCAGTTCAGTCGCTCAGTTTGTCCGACTCTTTGCGACCCCATGAATTGCAGCACACCAGGCCTCTCCCTGTCCATCACTAACTCCTGGAGTTCACTCAAACTCACGTCCATCGAGTCGGTGATGCCATCCAGCCATCTCATCCTCTGTCATCCCCTTCTCCTCCTGCCCCCAATCCCTCCCAGCATCAGGGTCTTTTCCAATGAGTCAGCTCTTCGCATGAGGTGGCCAAAGTATTGGAGTTTCAGCTTCAGCATCAGTCCTTCCAGTGAACACCCAGGACTGATTTCCTTTAGGATGGACTGGTTGGATCTCCTTGCAGTCCAAGGGACTTTCAAGAGTCTTCTCCAACACCACAGTTCAAAAGCATCAATTCTTCTGTGGTCAGCTTTCTTCACAGTCCAATTCTCACATCCATACATGACCAGTGGAAAAACCATAGCCTTGATTAGACGGACCTTTGTTGGCAAAGTAATGTCTCTACTTTCGAATATGCTATCTAGGTTGGTCATAACTTTCCTCCCAAGGAATAAGCGTCTTTAAATTTCATGGCTGCAATCACCATCTGCAGTGATTTTGGAGCCCCAAAAAATAAAGTCTGACACTGTTTCCACTGTTTCCCCATCTATTTGCCATGAAGTGATGGGACCGGATGCCATGATCTTAGTTTTTTGAATGTTGAGCTTTAAGCCAACTTTTTCACTCTCCTCTTTCACTTTCATCAAGAGGCTTTTTAGTTCCTCTTCACTTTCTGCCATAAGGGTGGTGTTATCTGCTATCTGACGTTATTGATATTTCTCCCGGCAATCTTGATTCCAGCTTATGCTTCTTCCAGCCCAGCGTTTCTCATGATGTACTCTGCATATAAGTTAAATAAGCAGGGTGACAATATACTTGTTTCAGTACCTGTTCTCAATTTTTTTAGGTGTATACCTTGGAGTTAAATTTCTGCCTCATATGGTAACTCTCCTGGAGGAGGGCATGGCAACCCACTCAAGTACTCTTGCCTGGAGAATCCCACAAACAGAGGAGCCTGGCGCGCTGCAGTGCACTTCGGTCTCACAGAGTCGGACACGACTGAGTGACTCAGCAGCAGCAACGTGGTAACATATTGAACTTTTTCAAGACTCATAAAACTGTTTTCTACAGTAGCTGCATCATTTTGCATTTCCACCAGCAGTGTACAATGGTTCCAGTTTTCCTGCATCCCCACCAATACTTTTCTTTTTTAAAAAATAGCCATAGGGACTTCCCTCCTGCTCCTGTTGACTAAGACTCTGCACTCCCAAGGCAAAGGGCTGGAGTCGGATATCTGGTCAGGGAACCAGATCCCACATGCCATAACTAAAGATCCCGCATGCTGCAACTGAAGACCTGGTGTAGCCAAATAAATAAATAAATACAAATAAATACTAAATAACCATCCTAGTGGGTTTGCCCAGCTTTTACATTATTTTTATGTCCGCCCACCCCTCTTGGGATTTTAAAATCTTTTTATTTATTTATTTGGCCGGTTCCGTCTTAGTTGCTCCACACAGAATCTTCATTGCATCATGTGGGATTTTTTGTTGCAGTGTATGGACTCTTTAGTTGTGGTTTAATACTTTTATTTATTTAGTCTGTAGTGTGTCTTTGTTGCTGTGCAGGCTTTTCTCTAGATGCAGGGAGCAGGGGCTACTCTCTAGTTGCAGTGCGCGGGCTTCTCGCTGCAGTTGCATCTCCTGTTGTGAGCACGGGCTCTAGGGTGCTCGGGCTTCAGTCGTTGTGGCTCTTGGGCTCTAGAGCACAAGCTCAATAGTTGTGGCGCACGGGTTTAGCTGCTCCACAGCATGTGGGATCTCACCTGTGTCTCCTGCTTTGGCAGGTGGATTCTTTACCGCTGAGCCGCCAGGGAAACCCTTGTAGATGTGCTTTACACTTTTGCATCTGAGGCGTCATCTGTGTTTGAAAGGGGTTGTGTGGCAGCACCTTCTCTAGTTCTGTGACAGTGTATCCGGGGATCTCCATGGATCTGTTTGCGGCAAAACCGAGGGTGTGGTTGTGCGTGATCTGAGTGACTGTGTGTCGTTGTCAGCACCTGATTGTGAATGCCTGAGGCACTGTATGACTATAACATTGTGTAACGATGTAGTAGATGGCTGTTTTTGCACCTGGGAATTGTATGTTTGTGCATGGTCTCTGTGATGCACAGACGTACAATTATCTGAGTAGGGACTTATATGGGGTGTGTGACTTAGGGACCAGGAATTTGTGTCATTATACAATTGCATAATGTCTGTGTGCGACTATGAACTATATGTCTGTGTCATCACCTGGAATCCCTGGGCACCATGGTGGAGGTCTCTGGTGCAGAACCTAGATCTCTCCCCACTGTGAGGTAGAAAGTGAAAGTTGCTCAGTCAAGTCCGACTCTTTGCAACCCCATGGACTATACAGTCCATGGAATCCTCCAGGCCAAAATACTGGAGTGGGTAACCTTTCCCTTCTCCAGGGGATCTTCCCAACCCAGGGATCAAACCCAGGTCTCCCACATTGCAGGCAGATTTTTCACCAGCTGAGCCACAAGGGAAGCAGTAATCGGGTCACCTCCTGATCAAGTACTTCCTATGGCCTGATGCAACAGTCCCATCCCACTCAGGCGAGTAGGTGGCCTCCTCATCCCAAGGCCCCCCCATCTAGAGCAGTTGCAGTTGCACCAGCCTCAGCCTCCCCATACCCCCTGCATGTCGCCTGGGGTGGGGAGTGGGGCTGTCCATGGTAGACAGTGACCACTGATTGGCAGGGACCTCTCCTGCCACTGGGCTCAGACCTGGGGAGCTCACAACCCAGGAAATTGAAAACCAAGTTAATCCCCAGCCCCTGGCCCTCCCACTCACCGGGGACAGAGCCTTGGCTGTTCTGGGCCCCCACCTGATAGCAGCTTCCAACGTCTGGGGAGTCTGATAATGCTTGGCTTGGCAGGGAGTTCATGCCAAGTCCCGCCATCAGCATGGTAGCTGCTGTTTATGGGGAAGGGGAGAGCTGCAAGGCCTCGGTCAGGGGCAAGGGGGTCTTGAAGCTCCTTCCCAGAATTCCCATTGTGCCCATCACCTCTTCTCCAGGAAGGTAACTGAGAACAGGCCCCCAAGTTTCTCCTTCTTTGGGAACACATGGCCCCACTCTGCCCAACCCCTGAACCCCCATCTCCTGAACCCCTATCCCCGGAACCCTCAGACCCTGAACATCTGACTGGCTTCAGATACACGGTCAGTCTTCAAGACTCAGCCCTGAACAGGCCTGGGTGAAGTCTGTTCCCCAGAAACGGTGACCCCCGCCTTCTCCTGGCCCTTATCAGGGGCTGAAGCCAATCAGCTGAGGGCAGAGAGGAGCCCTCCAAGGGGCCATCAGAGCCTCAGAGCCCACGAGGCCGCCAAGGGAGAGGAGGCCTGAGCCCCAGGGTGGGCACCAGCCAGCCATGGCTGCAGCGGAGACCGCCTTGCCCTCCATCAGCACGCTGACTGCCCTGGGCCCCTTCTCGGACACACAAGAAGACATCCTCAAGGTGGGGTCAGGTGGGGGTCTAGATGGGCCGGCAGGGGTTCTGGGCCCTGGCCACAGAATTGGGGGATGGGGTCTACATCTTGCCCTGGAATTCACCTCTTGCCCTGCTCAGGACCGGGAGTCCTCAGTGCAGGCCAGGGGTCTGAACTTGGTCTAAGGTCCTATTTCTGTCATGAAAGACTGAGGCTGGGAACAGAACAACACAGGGATCTAGGCTCAGTGAGACACCCCCAGATATAAGAGGGAAATTACAGCTGTGGCTAGGTGACACCCAGGAATTAATCTTGTTAGGGGACCTGGAAGGGGAGGAAGATTCTTGAGGGAAACTGAGGCAAGGCTGAGCCCCCCCTAGCCTTCCATTCTTGGTTCTGCCAACCCTTCCCCCATGCCTGAGCGTGGCAGGAGACTCTAGATAATATAAGCCTTATCTCCTGTCTCCAGCCTGACCCGATAGACCGTCTCTGGAGCTGGGGTGGGGGGCTGAGGGGGGAGACGGACAAGTGTGAGAGAGTGGGACAGACTGACATGACAGACAAGCAAACAAGACCCCTTTACTGAGCCCCTGGCCAGCCTGCCCCCATCAGGGCATCCGGCCCCCACCATCTATGGGCAGGATACCTTGGTGTCCGCTGAAGCTCCATGTTACCGGCTCCTTCCCCCAGTGGTGGCGCTCTGAAGAGGTGCAAGACTTGGGCCCGGGCCCCCCCGACCATACTGGACCACCCCTCCACATGAGGCCTGAGCTAGAGGACGCGCCTGGGGAGGACGAAGATGATGACAGGGATGCAGCTACCCCCTGGGACCTGGATCTCCTTTTCACCAACTTCCCATGCCCAGAGCCTGGCGGCGCGCCCCAGACCTGCGCGCCTCAGGCTTGCGCTCTGGCGCCCGGCGAGGGCTCCGGAGCGCAATTTCCACCGCCGCCGGAGACTCTGGGCGCGTATGCGGGCAGCCCGGGGCTGGTGGCTGGGCTCTTGGGCCCTGAGGAGCACCTGGGCTGGGCGCGCCCGGCCCCACGAACCCCTGCTCCCGATACCTTCGTGGGCCCATCCCTGATCCCGACCCCCGAGCCCAAAGCGCTGCCGTTGCAGCCGTTGTACCCGGGACCGGGGTCGGGTTCCTCCGGCAGCTACTTCCCGAGGACCGGGCTTTCAGTGCCTGCAGCGCCGGGCGCCCCCTACGGGCTGCTGTCCGGGTACCCCGCTCTGTACCCGATGCCACAGTACCAAGGGCATTTCCAGCTCTTCCGCGGGCTCCAGGCGCCGGCACCCGGCCCCCCCTCGCCCCACTCCTTCCTGAGTTGTCTAGGGCCCGGGACGACGGGTGCAGGACTCGGTGGGACTACAGGAGACCCAGGAGGCACCACGGAGGCCGCGCCATCCAAGCGCAGCCGGCGATCGTGGGCACGCAAGAGGCAAGCTGCGCACACGTGCACGCACCCGGGGTGCGGCAAGAGCTACACCAAGAGCTCACACCTGAAGGCGCATCTACGCACGCACACAGGTGAGGGGGCGGGCCCGGATGCAGGGGCTGGGCGGGGCCTTGGGAGCTGGGAGCTGTCGAGGAGCTGGAGACTGGAGCAAGGGGAGGAGCTAAAGCAAAGTCTCTGAGCAAAGGGCTACGCCGAGAGAGCTGGTGTGCTTGGAACATCAGGAGTCGGCCAAAGAGCAGAGGGGAAGGCGGGTGGGGACAGAGAGAGAACCCGGAAAACATTTCAGGAAACCAACGGCAAAGACCTGGACCAAGGAAGTGCCGAAAAGCAGAGAGCCGGGCAAGCTGTGTAGGGGCGGGGCTAGAGGAGGGACCGCGGGAGAGAAAGCCGGAATACCAAGGGCGGGGCCAAAGACGCGGGGTTCAGGTTTGGGGCAAGTGGGAGTAAGGGCTTCAGGGGCCGCCGTGCTCAGATTTGTCCGATTCTTTGCCACCCCATGGACTGTACTCTGCGGGGGGGCGGGGGGGTGGTCTCCCGGATCCAGGGATCGAACTCGCCTTTCCTGCGTCTCCTCCATCCACAGGCGGATTCTTTACTACTGCGCCACCTGGGGCTCGGTTGGTAAAGAATCTGCCTGCAATGCAGGAGACCTGGATTTGATCCCTGGCTCGGGAAGATCCCCTGGAGAAGGAAATGGCAACCTACTCCAATACTCCTGCCTGGAGAATTCCATGGACAGAGGAGCTGGGCAAGCTACAGTCCAGGGGACCGCAAAGACAAAAAGTGTGCGACTAACTCACTTTTCACCTGGGAAGCCATTCAGGGGCCGTGCTGCTGCTGCTAAGTCGCTTCAGTCGTGTCCGACTCTGTGCGACCCCATGACGGCAGCCCACCAGGCTCCACCGTCCCTGGGATTCTCCAGGCAAGAACACTGGAGCGGGTTGCCATTTGCTTCTCCAATGCATGAAAGTGAAAAGTGAAAGTGAAGTCGCTCAGTCGTGTCCGACTCTAGTGACCCCATGGACTGCAGCCTACCAGGCTCCTCGGTCCATGGGATTTTCCAGGCAAGAGTAGTGGAGTGGGGTGCCATTGCCATAGCCAGGAATATAAAGAGGGAGTGGCTTAGCCAGACTGTAGGGGGCGTGCTGGAGCTCAGGAAGTTTAGTTTGAGGGGCCCAGATGCAGAGGCAGTTCCTGGAGTTTGAAGATAAATAGCTGGGAAACAGAGGAGGGTGGGCACAGGAGGAAAAGCCGGGGACCCAAGGAGCCAAAGAAGGGCGGGGACATGGACTAGAGGGCCAGGAGGAGGAGGAAGGAGGCCTGTGCCTAGGGGGATGGGGCCACGTGTACAGACCTGTCCAGGAACGTAGGGAGGAGGGGCCAAGTCTAGCTGAGGGAAAAAGTAATCACCCGGGACAGGGCATGGAACACGAATTGGATTTCGGGGCTCAAGGATAAAGGCCAACAACAGGATTGAACAGCAGCTGGAGGGTCCCCTGGTACAGTAAAGAGCCTGGAACACAGAGAGCAGTGCCAAAGGACAAAAACTGGGAGGGCATTAGTATGCTGGGGCAGGACGTGAGGACACAGGAAGCAGGGTGAGCAGCATAGACAGCGCGACTTGTGCCCCGGAAATGAAAAGGAGCCTGGCGCCAGCAGGTACAGAAGAGGTACAGAGGTCGCAGATGTCGGTTCTGGGTGTAGATTCAGGCCGTCCCCGAGAGTGAAAGCCTCCTTAAATTTCGATCTTGGTGCCTCATTGGCCTCACCCTAGGCGCTAGTGGTAAAGAACTCGCCTGCCAATACAGGAGACATAAGAGACTCGGGTTCAGTCCCTGGGTGGGGAAGATTCCCTGGAGGAGGGCATGGCAACCCACTCCAGTATTCTTGCCTGGAGTATCCCATGGACAGAGGAACCTGGCGGGCTCCATGGGGTCGCAAAGAGTCCGAAACAAACTGAAATGACCTAGCATCCACGCAGTCCCGGCCTAGGCTAGGAGGGAAGACCCTGGGACCAAGTATGGTGGACAGTGGCGTTCAAGGCTTCCTCATCTCCGCAGGGGAGAAGCCATACGCCTGCACGTGGGACGGCTGTGGCTGGCGGTTCGCGCGCTCCGATGAGCTGACCCGTCACTACCGAAAACACACAGGACAGCGCCCCTTCCGCTGCCAGCTCTGTTCACGTGCATTTTCGCGCTCCGATCATCTGGCCTTGCACATGAAGCGTCATCTTTGAGCCCGGCCTCTGGCACTTGGACCTTCCTGAGGACTGGGGTTGGAACAAGAGCGGATCCACGCAGGGTGGTTTTCCCTCGGATGAATCCTCATCTGGACTCTAGGCCCCACAGATGCAGCAAAATATCAAGGACTGGCCCATAGACGCACCTGGGAGAGCCTCCAACATAAGTTCCCACAGGCCCTCGGCAACAGACAGCCAAGATCATGTAGACCCAGCAAGACAGACCTCCAAATAAATGGACTCAAATGGATACTCAGATACTTCTGACAAAGAGACAGACTCTCAGAGAGCTGGACCATCCAACCTGCTCACAGGTGACCCTAGACAGTGAGCGGGTGAGGCATCCCAGAGACCCTGATTCTAGAAGGCTTCACACTGTGACACCTGAAACTCCACATAGAGGCTGGCATTGCTGTGAATGGTTATGGGTCCTGTAAAAATGCCCCTCCCAGATAAAACTTGTGTTGGCCTGAATTTGTGGATTTTGGCTGTGGTAGTTGGGAAGAAGCCCTAACTCCAGAACTGATATTGGGGAGCCATACACACGACTTAGTAATTGAACAACACACATTTACACACTCATCTCCTAAAACCCGACAACCTTCCTTGGGCACTGACTGCCTTGCAGCCCCTCCTTCCCCCACCCCAAGGTCAGGCTACATTGTCCTTGCTTCCTGCCTTGAAGCCCAGGGACATTCACAGGGGCCTTCTTTTCTACTTAAGAATCTTCTTCCTCCACTAAGAATCCTAAGGGAATTCCCTGGTGGTCCAGTGGTTAGGACTCTGGGCTTCCACTGCAGGGGGCACGGGTTTGATCTCTGGGGAGCTAAGATCCCATATGCCCTGTGGAGTGGCCAAAATAAATAAGATTTTTTTTTTTTTTAAGTAATCTTCAGCTCGGTCCCAGAGCCCCAGCATCCTTCACCCTACCATGATCCAAAGTGACCCCTTGGCTAGCTCGTGTACGGTGGCGGAGTTGGGGTGGGGGGACCAAAAGCACAAGCTCTCTCTAAAGGAGCAAAAGTCACACGAGGTGGACCTCAGGCTGTAAGGCAGGAAAGGATAAAGTCCAAAATTGCCTCTGACGGATAAACCGGGGAAAGTGCACCGTTAAGTAAGAGTGTTCATTGGGATTAGCCGGTAATGGGGCTTCCCTGGTGGCTCAGATGGTAAAGAATTCGCCTGCAATGCGGGAAACCTGGGTTCAATCCTTGGGTTCCATCCCTGGAGGAAGACATGGCAACCCACTCCAGTATTCTTGCCTGGAGAATTCCCATGGACAGAGGAGCCTGGCGGACTACAGTCCACGGAGTCTCAAACAATCGGACACGACCGAGAGACTAAACACACCCAGCCTGAATTTGAAAGAGACGGAGGCAGGGCCTAGCCGAAGGACGTGAGCTGTGGTTGGCCAGGAGCAGAGTCGGAGGCGGGCACTGGAAACTGCTTAGCCTTGAGAGGGCGTGTCTGGGCCGAGCCAGAGGGTGGAGCCTATCCGGGACTAGTCGGCCGGAAGCAGGAGGAGGGCCCAGGCTAGCCGGATCCGGGGCGGGCTCAGGTGGGGCGGGGGCGGACTCAGATGGGTGTGACGGACGGAAAGAAAGTCCAGCCCCTGGGAGGATCCTGGACTGCCTTTTTAAATCTCTGCTTCTCACCTCGCGGGCGGGGTCTCCATCCTCTTGATGTCTGGGGTAGGGTTCCCAGGCGGATTTGGGGAAGTGAAAGTCACCAGGGGCCGGGCCTGTCCCAGCTCGTGACCCCGCGCCTCGCCCTCTTGACACAGATTTCTAGACCCCAGCTCTATGGCCACGCTGAGCTCGCTGCTGTTAACCGCGCTGCTCTGGGTCCCTGTAGGAACCCTGACCTGCTACGGGGACTCGGGGCAGCCTGTGGACTGGTGAGTGCGCGGGCGCCCACTGTTCTCAGAGCCGCACTGGGGCTTGCTGCACTCCTAGGAGAAAACAGGTTCCTTCCCGTCTTCCTCCATTCTGTCTGTCCCCCAACCTATAGGTTCGTCGTTTACAAGCTGCCGGCCCACACAGAGTCGGGAGATGCGACGCAGAACGGGCTGCGGTACAAGTACTTTGACGAACACTCAGAGGACTGGAGCGACGGCGTGGGGTTCATCAATAGCACCACCGGCGCCGTGGGCCGCAGCCTGCTGCCGCTGTACCGAAACAACAACAGCCAGGTGATGACGCCTCCAGCCGAACCTGGGGTGGGACTCTAGGGTGGGCCTGACCTCAGGGAACCTTCACGTTGCCCCTGTCCATCTTCCCCAGCTCGCCTTTGTGCTCTACAATGACCAACCGCCTAAATCCAGCGAGTCTAAGGACTCTTCCAGTCGTGGGCACACGAAGGGTGAGGCCACACTGGGGGCTGGGGGAGGGTTCTGGTTTCCCCATGTGTCTTCTTCAGCTGATTCCTGACCTACCAGTGGCTGAGGGTGAGCTGCTCTGGCAGGCCCTGGATATCTGTTTCCCTATCTTAAATCAACGTGGTCCTTCTTCTGAACTATAAGAACTGATGGCTGTGGAAGCTGAGCTCAGCAGTGGTTCTGACACTCATTGCCCACTGCCCGCTGGTCCTGCAGTCCGGGCCCCCTACAGACTGAGTGTTCCTGGTTGCACATGTGCTTGTTGCGACATCTCAAGCAGTCCCCTCCCCCCATCAACTCCAATTTTTGGTTCAGGTGTTCTGCTCCTGGACCAAGAAGGGGGCTTCTGGTTGATCCACAGCGTTCCGAACTTCCCTCCACGTGCCTCCTCTGCTGCGTACAGCTGGCCTCCTGGTGCCCAAAAATATGGGCAGACCCTGATCTGTGTATCTTTTCCTCTCACCCAGTTCCTGGATATCAGTGAGTAAAGACAGGGAGACAGGGTGAGTCCCTGATTCCCAGATCAGAATCTTAGAACGGTCCCTCATTTTCTTCTCCCCTTGCCCTCCAGGCAAACAGCTGACCTATACCTACCCACTCGTATATGACCACAGGCTGGAAGGGGACTTCGCCCAGAAATTCCCCTACCTGGAGGAGGTAATCAAGGGCCATCACGTTCGCCAGGGACCGTGGAACAGCAGTGTGACACTCACATCAAAGAAAGGAGCCACATTCCAGAGCTTTGCCAAATTTGGAAACTTTGGAGATGGTGAGGCCTGAGGTTGCTCTGCAGAGGGACTGTCTGGTGTGTCCATGGCTATGGGCAGGTCATGGGTAGGGATTGGGACACATCAGAGTCATAATCACATGCGAGGTAAACAACCAACATACCTGTGTTTAAGTATTGGTTTCTGGCTGTGTGATACATGATTTAATCAGGGTCTCAACTTACCTGTCTGAAAAATGGGAATAGTAATGGTATCTGCTTGAAAGGGCTGCTGTGTGCAAAGTGATATAAAGCATTTAGTAAGGGCTATTACTCTTAATGTTATAATCCTCCAGATCGCCAGGAATTGACAACTGAGGAAACAGCTCAGAGAGGGGAAGTGACTAGGGAATCCCTAGCATTGATCCTGACCCTGTCCATGCCCTCTTTCCATCTTCTGCAGACCTGTACTCTGGCTGGCTGGCGGAAGCCCTTGGCAGTACCCTGCAGGTCCAATTCTGGCAAAGATCTTCCGGTATCCTGCCCTCCAACTGCTCTGGGGCCCAGCATGTATTTGACGTGACTCAGACAGCTTTCCCTGGGCCAGCTGGGCCAGCCTTCAATGCCACAGAAGACCATTCCAAGTGGTGTGTAACCCCAAAAGGGCCCTGGGCCTGTGTGGGTGACATGAATCGGAACCAAAGAGAGGAGCACCGGGGTGGGGGCACTCTGTGTGCCCAGATGCTCTGGAAGGCCTTCAAGCCTCTGGTGAAGGCCTGGGAGCCCTGTGAAAAGAAGAGCAGGGCCTTCTCTCTAGGAAGCCCAGCAGGACTGTGGACTTGAGTTTGAATCTATTTTGTCCTTTCCTATTTGTTTGGCCTTAATCATGTGCCTTAATCTGTGACTCATCTGTACAATGGGAATCATATCACCTTACTTAGAATTGCTGAGTAATAAAAAGAAACTGGTAAATGAGACTGTTCATCTTTCTTCAGCTGGGCACTGGGACTCTGAACACCATTGCAGCTTGCTCAGGGTCTGGGGGCAGCTGACCCACATAGGTGGGATGCAGAATAGGACCCCAAGCAAGGGTCCACCCAAGACCTACCTCCCCTCTTTATGGTAACTAGGACTGGAGGAAGTTTCACCCCTTAACAAGCACACAGGCAAGGGGGTGGAAACAGGATGTCCTGCCTTGCTAGGGGAGGAGGGGCGAGCTCCAGAAAGCTCACACAGCCGGGCGCACTTTATTTATATGTGTACATATGTATACAGGCGGCTGTACAGCACTGGGCCAGCGGCTCCCACTGCTATGGGCCTGGGGGCATGGGGCAGGGCGCCCCTTTTTTGGTCGGGCCTACTGAGGGCACAGCTTCAGCAGGGCACCGAGAGGTTGGCCCCACCTCAGGCTTGGTGGTCGGGCCCGGCAGCGAAGCAGGTGGGGCTGGGGGCCCGGCACTGCTGGGCACATTTTTTGTTGGGGCTTGGGAGGGGGTCTGGGGGTCTGGGGAGAGCTTGGGAGAGGCAGGTTTGGAACGAGGCCCGCTCAGCGTGGTCCGCTCCTCCACCACCTCCAGCACCCAGCGCTCCCGGCCCCGGAGGGCCTCAGGTTGGGGAGGCGCCAGGGGTTCAGAATCGGGCAATGCCTTGGAGTCCGCACTCGGGGTATGCACACTCGGGGGCTGAGACACCTCGGCTTTCGCCCCAGGCCGTACGGGCTCTACGACAATGGGCACGGGGGGCGTGCCTGCTTCGCCCGAGCTGCTGCGCCGGCCGGTCTCGTGTTCCTGCACCGGGCTCAGCGCGGACTTGGCCACGGGCCTGGCCGTCCCGCCCGTACCGTCCTCGGTCTGCACGCTCTGGTGTCGCGCGCCGCTGGCGTCCCGCTCCAGGGTCCGACCCCCAGGGGTCGTCGCGCGGGGCGGGGTGCAGGCCTCGGCGCCACCCGGGGACTCTTTCTCCTTACTTGATGCCAGCGGCCTGGGGGCGCCCTCGGGCAGCAGCGAGTCCGCGCCTAGGCTCAGGGGCGACTCCTGGCGGCCCAGGCGGCGGACGGCGACCTGCCGGGGCGCGCCTGGACCCTCGATAGGGGGCGTCTCGCCGTCCGACTCTGCGAGGCTATGCAGCGCTAGCTCGCCGTGGAAGTCCTTGCGGAAATCCGGGTGGCCCACCTCGAGGCTGTGTTTGCGCAGTGCGCCCTTCTTGTCGGCGCCCAGAGAGGCTCCCAACTTCTCCGCCGACTGCACCCGTTTGAGGAGCGGTGAGCGCGGGGGCTCGGCACTCTTCGGGCGCGGGCGCACCACCGGCGGCGACGAGTGCAACTTGGCCGGGAAGCTCTGCGTGGTGTGCGAGCTGCCCACCGTGTGGCCCGGCAGCGGCGGCGGCGACGCCTGTGTCGGGGACGGCGTGTGCGCCAGCGGCGACAGCGGGATGTTGCCTGCCGACTTGCAGCGCGCAGAGCGGTACTGGCGGTGCAGCTTCGGCGACAGGCCGTGAAGCGTGCTGGGCCGGATGTGGTGCGACGCTGACGACGCCGGCGAGTTGGGCGTGCTCGAGGCGGGCGAGCTACTCTGGGACGAGGCGCCTGTGGGCGGGCGAGAGAGGGCAAAGAACTGGGTTGGCGCCGCCAGGGCACTGCCCTGCCCGCACATGCCGCCCGCCCCGCGCAGGTGCAGGGTCTACCTAGGTAGGCGGAGTCGGGCGTGGAGCGGTAGCTGTGGGTGGGCGAGCGCGCCGGCAGGCCGTGCGTGGGAGAGCCGGGCAAGCTGTCGCTGGACGACAGCGAGCGGTTCAACGACGACAGCGAGCGGCTAGTGTGCAGCAGGTTCGACTGCTTCGTGATCTTGCGGAAGAGGGAGCTGCGCTTCTTGCTGGAGGACAAGGAGGGAACCAGTTTCCCTGGACCAGACTCTAGAGCTGCCTGCTCTTCCCACTTCAGGGCCTCAAGCCACCTCCTGGAACCACCCACCCAATCTGGACCCTCCCTCTTCAAAAACAACACTGTTGGAGGCTGGAGAACTTCTCTTATCGCTGTCCCACTTGGCTCCTCCCACCTGGCCTACCCATTGCTTTTTGACCACTCACAGTGCAAGCTAGAAACATTCTTCCAAACAGAACCAACCTATTCTGGCCCCGTCCACCTTTCTAGCACCTCCCTCTACAGCTAAACCCACCTATCAGGGCAGGAAGAATTTCACTGGCCTCAGCCTGACGCATCTCACTCCAATCCCCACTGACTCTTTGTCCAGGCCAAACCCCGCTGATTAAAACAGAAAACTCTCCTGGCTCCACCCACCTCTCCTAACTCTGCATTATTTGTAAGGGAAGAAATTACTTCTACTGGCCTGGTATGCTCCTCCCAGGTAGAAGTCTCTTCTCCTGGCCCCTCCCAGTCTCTTAAATGCATCCAGCAAAGCAGGGTCATCTCTTGGATGGTACCCTCTTGGTCCGTATCCGCTGGCTCTGCTCTACTCCCAGAGTTTTGGAGCTTGGTACATCGTCTTTTTCCAGCTCCTCCCACTTTCTCAGCCCCTCCTTCTCTGTCCTCTCATTATTGCTCTTCACTCGGTGGCCCCCAGGTGGCGCGAGTGGTAAAGAACCCGCCTGCCAATGCAGGAGACGTGAGACTGGAGTTCTCTTATGTCTTCCCGATCCCTGGGTCGGGAAGATCCCCTGGAGAAGGGCATGGCAACCAACTCCAGTATTCTTGCCTGGAGAATCCCATGGACAGAGGAGCCTGGCGGGCTACAGTCCATAGGGTCCCAAAGAGTCAGACACGACTGAAGCGACTTAGCACACACGTACAGTGGCCCTGGCCACCTTTCCTGTGCACAACTTCCATTCCTGTGAATATGCCTTCTCCTGTCCTCTCCTATACCTATCCCACAAAAGCCCTGGCCATTGCTCAAAAACTGGAATGCTCCAGAGGGCCTGCTGTTTATAGCCCCGCCCACTGCACTTGGCCCCACCTACCTCT
The DNA here is from genome assembly GCF_019923935.1 of Bubalus bubalis. Taxonomy (NCBI): domain Eukaryota; kingdom Metazoa; phylum Chordata; class Mammalia; order Artiodactyla; family Bovidae; genus Bubalus; species Bubalus bubalis. Next base: position 98,402,661 of record NC_059165.1, on the reverse strand, counting down.
CCTGACCCTCCTTGGCAGAGGGCCTCTTGTTCCTCCGAGCCATTTTGGCCTTGTAGCTGCTGCGCCGTGCAGGACCGATACGGATGGAGGTGTTTTCGAAGGGCGTTGTGGTAACGGCCACTTTATTGCCACTCTGGAGTTAGAAAGGGGGAAAGTTCTCTGCTGGAGGCTGTTCTGGCAACTCCAGCTCCCCGGGACCTCCCTCACCCTTCACTCCTTTCCACTCCCCCGACAGTTCGCTTTTTCCCCATAGACTCACCTTAAGGATCAGCTCAACGACCTCAGGATGTACCATGCCATGCACCGGCTCCCCGTTCACGTGGGTGATGAGGTCCCCGGCACAGAGTCCTGCCTCCTGGGCTGGGCCCCCGTCCTCCACGTGCTGGGGACAGGGCACCCCACAGGGGCAGGATTAACAGGATTGGTAACAAGGAAGTCTCCCTAAGCTTCTGTTCCAGACACCTAACTCTGTAGGCACAGTATTTAATTATAACACCAAGCGAAACAACTATCATTCTTGCCAATTTACAAATGAAGAAACTGAGAGTCAGAGAGGAAAGTGACGGGGTGAGGAGGTGTCACAGAGGAGTCTCATTCAGGCTGCCTAGTTCCAGAGTTTGAGCTGTCCCTCATCCCTTGGAGCGGGGCGGGGCGGGGAGGTGTGGAACTCTCTCTCCCCACCGTAGAATACAGGCTCATCCATGACTGCTCACCCAGACAATGTGGTGTACACTGTAGACATCTGAGTCACCCATGTAGACGCGGATGGCACGCAGTGTGAAGCCATACTTCTTGCCCGAGCGTTGGATGGTGATGGGGGAGCGAAGTCCACTGACAGCCGGAGAGTAGTCCCGGCTGGGTGAGGAGTCCCGTGAGGATGGATTGGAGGAGAGAGATCGCGGGGACATGGGGCTAGCCAAAGGTGAGCTCCCATGTGGGTCCACTGCAGACACAGACCCATGGTCAGAGATCAGGGCGGACTGACACAGCTTTCCCTGTGTCTGCTCCTCCCTCCTCCCAAGTGCAAGTCCCAGGGCTCTCATTGGCCCATCCCAGAGCAAATCATGGTGGACCGGGAAAACGCACCAATGGGGGCAGCCCATCCCCTGCCAGGTTGGACCCAGCATCACCTGCAGGGATCATGACAGACAAGGCAGTGGCCGAGGCTGACTTGATGACTTTGCCCCCAGTTCGAGAAGGCCGCTTCTCTACCGCGGGATCTCCTGATAGCTGCTGGTGCCGCGCTCGGCGCAGAACCAGGTCATTGGTGGCTCTGGGGCCTGATGGGTCCCCATCCTTAGAGGGTGGGCAGAGGTCGCCTGGGCGGTCAGCTGCAACACAGCAGGTGGGTTAGGGGGTCAGTCCAAGGGCATAGCCCTCTTAAATGGTGTTCCCTCAACATGCAATGCTCTTCCCACTTCTCTCCCTTGCTGGATTGTGAATTTCATAAGAGCAGATACCCTATACATCTGGAACAGCTCCTGACACAGAGAAGTGCTTAAACACATTTGTTGACTGATTGAGCATGGAATAGGGGTCTTTCTCATGTTGATGAGAATCTCAGGTTGGAGTGTGAACAGTACAGGAGAACTTGCATAAGCAGTAACCAGGCTTATTGAACGCTCATATATGGCCCCTGGGGAATTGGGGAAGGCAGCAGGAGGGGGCACTTACTAGCCTCCGAGTCCTCGGTGCTGGGGGTGCCATCCCCTGGAGGTATCTCTTTGGCGGCCCGCGCATCCAGCGAGCCTGGGGGGTCGGAGCTGGGCCGGGGAGGCCTGCGCAGCCGAGCCTCATCCTCTTCCTCTTGCGGGGTGCTGAAGCGGCTGGGCTCCAGCAGCGCCGAGAAACGGCGGCGGGCGCCCAACGGGGGACTGGCCTCCCCCTCCAAGAAGCTGGCCTCAGATGCCGAGAAGCGCTTGCTGCGCAAAGGGGGCGTTGTCAGAGGAGTTACTCCCCTTTGGGCCCTGCCCCCAAACCCAGCTCTGCCGTTGCTCACATCTCCGGGGAGCCCCCTCTCCAGGTCTTCTCGCGCAGGGTCAGGCCACCCAGGCCCTCCCGCTTGCTGGTCACCTTCTCCTCTGGGCCCTTGGTGGTCGGCTCCCTCTTGCTGGTCCCCGCTGCCGCCACGGGGGTCTTGGGCTCGTGCTGCGACAGCTGCTCCATACTGCTATACACCTGCAAGTGGTAGTGGAGGGAAGTCCAACCCCCAGGTTCTGCCTTCCCTCCTGAACCAGTAAACTTCCCGCTACTGTTGTTCAGTCGCTCAGTCGTGTCCAAGTATTTGCGACCCCATGGACTGCAGCACGCTAGGCTTCCCTGTCCTTCACTGTCTCCTGGAGTTTGCTCAGACTCATGTTCATTGAGTCGATGATGCCAACCAACCATCTCATTCTCTACCTCGCTACTGGAGCCTGCCAAACTAAGCTCCATCATAGTAAAGCTGGGTCCTGCCCATTTCTGGACCGATCCCGACCACCCACAATTCTTCAGTTCTGGCCCCACCCCACGAAATGAGGCTCTGACATATTCTAGATCCTGCCCTGCCCAAGCCCTAAAGAATCTCACCTCTCCAAGTCTCATCCAGTTATGCGTACCCTCTCCCAAGCTAGGTCGTGCACCCCCCTACATTGTATGTGTGCGCTCAGTCGTGTCCGATTCTTTGTGACCCCCGCTACATGCTGTTCCTCAAAATGAAATAGTGCCCAGCCTCGCCACAGCCTAGCTCCGCCCTCACTGCTCAATCTCTCCATTCCCAGGTCCTGACCCCGCCCGGTCCAGATTAGCCGCTTCTCCTGTTGGTCATTTCCATACTGTTCAGGTTCCCATTAGATTCCACTCAATGCCGAAGGCATCTTCCCTGGTAGTTCAGACAGTAAAGCGTCTGCCTACAATGGAGACCAGGAGATCGGGAAGATCTCCTGGAGAAGGAACCCACTCCAGTATTCTTGCCTGGAAAATCCCATGGACGAAGGAATCTGGAAGGCTAGAGTCCATGGGGTCGCAAAGAGTCGGACACGACTGAACGACTTCACTCACTTTAATGCCAAAGGCCACTTCCAAGACTATGCTGCTTCCCCCCACCCCACCCTCTCTGCCACTAGCCTCATCATGCAGATCCTCACTCCCTCTGTAAATTCTCTAGTCTGAGACCTTAGGTCTGTGTGCCTGCTCCCCACAGCCTCCTGAGCCCCTGCCCACTTCAAGCCCACCTCCATTCCCTCCCTCAACACCTGCCCCGCCCTCCCCCGGACTCACCCCATCCCTACCCCCCAATTTGGCCCACCTTGCTGAAGCGCGGGGAGCAGGAGGAGAACTGACGGATCTCCACAGGCTCCTCCTCGGTGGTGTCATCCTCATCGTAGGAGTTCACGTGGTGATACCTGTCTGAGCGGGCTGGGGTGGAGGTGTGGATAGTGACCGCGGGCACGTCCACTCCTCAAATCACACTCCCGCGAAAGTCAGGTCTAGGTCCTACAAGCCTGGCCACGCACACCCCTTCTCCTTACTAGTAACTGATTCAGACCCCGCCCCCACGCTGAGTCCCAGTCCCACTTTCTCCAAGGCTACATGTAGCCCCGCCTCCATAAAGCCACACCCCCAGACTCCACCTATGGTGCTCTCCACCCTGGCTCCGCCTCCACCAGCCCAGGCCCTTGGCTGTTCTGGGTCCTAGCACCGCCCGGTAACCCAGGCTCACTCCCAATTTTAGAATTTACTCCGGTCCAGGCTCCACCCCTACCCCAACCTCCTTTCTTCTCTGAGCCCCGCCCCTCTGCCAAGTCACGCCCCTGGCACGACCTCAGCCCTCTTCTCTGTTCTAGCGGGCTAGTCTCCTACCCAACTGGGTTCCAGCCCAGGCCATACCCAAGGGCCCCCTCAAAGGATTCCACCCGCTGTCCCTGCTCACTGTCGAAGTAGCTGGTATCATCTTCGGACTCCAGATGGGGGATGAACTCGGCCTTCTGCCTCAGCAATCCTGTCCAATCCAGGTCTCGAAAGAAACTGTGCTGCTTCACCTCAAAGGCACCGCCTGGGGAGGAAGGAGTGGGCTGGATCAGGGAAGGAATTTAAGCGACAGCTATGGCTAGCCCAGGCTTCACTGGTGACTCAGACTGCAAAGAATCTGCCTGCAATGCAGGAGACCCAGGTTCAATCCCTGGATCGAGAAGATCTCCTGGAGAAGGGCATGGCTGCCCACTCCAGTATTCTTGCCTGGAGAATTCCATGAACAGAGGAGCCTTATGGGCTACAGTCCATGGAGTCACAAAGAGTCGGACACGACTGCACAGCTAACACTTCAGGCTAGCCCAGTAGCCCAGCAGTCCAGCTCACCCATTTTCCCGCCCAGGGACACAGCGCTGGAAGCCCTGCTATGGACAAGACACCACTACCCACCCACCCCTGCCTCAAATCATATTCTCTGCACAGCAGACCCCCCCCTACCTGCACCTAGACGGATCAAGGGATTAGTCTGCAGGAGGCTGGATATCAGGTGCTGGGCATCCGTGGGTAGGGCCTCCTCCCCTTCAGGCCACAGGATGTCGTCTGCAGAGCAAGGTGTAGGGTGGGGTTCGCTTTTAGGTCCATGAGGCCTTGGGCCCTCCCTCGTTTCCATGCCCCCCTGCCTGCCCACCGCGGAGGCACGCACCACTGATGACCTGTCCAAAGAGCTCTTCGGGAGTGTCTCCAAAGAAGGGCACACAGCCCACCAGGAACTCGTAGAGAATGATGCCCATGGCCCACCAGTCCACCGGCTTGCCGTATCCCTGACGCAGGATGACCTCGGGTGCGATGTACTCTGGGGTCCCACACACCTGGGGGCAGGTGGTCAGCCCATGCCCTGGCCACAGGAGGGGCCTCCTGGGGGAGCAGTGCCCCCCCCATGCCAGGCCCAGGGCCCACACAGTCCTGCCGGGTCACTCCACCCGTGGTGACCCCCACTCCCGCACACACACCTGTTTGTCCAGGAACTCCCGGGCGTCCTTCTCAATGTGGCCTTCATAGAGGTTGGTGGTGAGGCTCATGAGCCCCATCTTTGAGAGGCCAAAATCCGTGAGCTTGATGTGCCCCATGGAGGTGATAAGGAGGCTGCAGAAGCAAACTGGGGTCTTAGAGGTGAGGATGGTCCTTCTCACTCCTGGCCCTTCTGTGCCAGGGCTCCCCCGACCCCCGAGGGACAGGGAAGGAGTGATGACGAAGATCAAGGCTCACTTGTCAGGCTTGAGGTCGCGGTGCACGATGCCGTAGTTATGCAAGTACTCCAGCGCCAGCACTGTCTCAGCAAAGTACATGCGGGCCATCTCCACAGGCAGTGCCCCAATGTTCTTCAGCAGGGTGGCGCAGTCCCCCCCTGGGGGTGAAGGAATGGATACATGTGAAGAGGGAGGCAACCCTGGCCCAGAGCTGAGCACTCAGCAGGCAGCATAGCACCAAGTTCTCTTCTTACACGGCCCCCATTTCACAGCTAAGGAAAACTGAGGCTCAGAGAGGGCCCTCCCTCTCCCAGCTTCCGCTGGGAGTGCTCTCTGCCAGGCTTCTCTTGTTTTCTTAGCCATGCTCCAAAGTCAGCACAATCAGTTGATTTTACACAGGAAGGGATTGGTTTACACCCAACCTCAGAGAGAGGTTGGGTCAGGCAGGGAGTTGATGGTGGAGGTAAAGTTTGGTTGGGACTGAGGCTGCCCGCTTATAAACAGTCTGGGAGAATGGACCCTGGTCTGGAGTCTGAACCTTGAGGGTCTGAGGTTTTAAAATATAAATTACTTTGCCCCACCAGATTTACTGTCAGCAGCATTCATATTTTAGTCTCCCTCAGCTTCCATTTCTCCTTTTTCTCACACGGGTCAGATTTCCTTCCAGGTTTAGCTACTGGGTCAGCATGTAACCCAAGTTTGGTTAATGACTTTTCCTTCTTTTTTCACAAAGATTGCTAAGCTCATAGGATGTAAGCTGGGATCTGTTGGATGGTAACCTCACTATATCACTGTTTCATTTTATTTATTTTTGGCCATGCCATGTGGCTTGTGAGATCTTAGTTCCCCCAGCAGGGACAGAGCCCATGCCGCTTGCAGTAGAAGTGTGGAGTCCTAATCATGGACGATCAGGGAATTCCCTATCAAGCCCTGTTTACTGGGACGTCCACACGTGGGAGAATAGACCCAAGAGATGGAGAGAGTACTAATAACATAATTTGAGCACCTAGATAAAGCCATTCTTGAAGTTTTCTTTTTTTAACCACAAGTTGACAAATTTCTCTTTTTCCTAATTTTCCCTGAAGCTAGATTTATCTCAGTGTCAGAAAGCCCACAGCAACTTTCTCAGGGTGGCCCCAGGAATCTGAATCTGGCCATAACCCCAGATAATCCCTACACACATTATGCAGAAAACAGAGTGTCCATGGCCTCCTTGAGCTCTCTGTCCCTTGTTGCCATCCTCACTATATGAAACAACCTTTTTCTTTTTTAGCTTCTTTTTCTTGTTTATTGTATACAGTTTTATTGTATGTTTTATTGTAGGTTTATTCCCTCTGTGAGGGAAAGGTGTATCTGTCCAGGTCTCCACTGTGTCACCAGCAAAGCATGTGACATGAAGGAGATGATGAAGGGACATCTGTTGAGTGACTTAACGGTCAATTAAGACTTGGAGGTGGCACAGCTGTAGCCCTGTGAGATCATGTGTGTAATCGTAGTGCTTCTGTGTTTGGAAGATGGATGGATTAATATTTGGGATGGTTAGATAAACAGATGAAAAACATATATTGGTGATTGGATGTTTGGATGGATGGTAAAGGGATGGATACACTGATGGATTAATTGTGAATAAGCAGATGGAGTTAGACTGCTAACTAGATAAAATGAGATAGCTGCTAGAGTGGAGGTTTGGATGAATGAATACAAATAAGAATAGTAAATAGATGGATGGAAAGAGGGATGGATGGATGACAGATTAATAAATAGGTAAATAGATGGTGGTGGATAGATGGATGTTAAATAGGCAGGTGAATAAACAGATGGATGAATGAATGCCTAGATATAGAAAAAGAGGGATGGATGCAAAACAGATGTACAACACAGTGAACCCTAATATAATTTAGTTAATAATAATGTACAGTATGTGTTCATCAATTGTAACCAATGTATCACAAGATGTGAATAGCAGAGGAAATAGAGCAGGAGGGGAGTGAATACCTGGGAACTCTCTGAGCTTTCCAGTCAGTTTTTCTATAAACCTAAAACTGCTCTAAAAAAGGAAGTCTATTACTTTTTTTTAATAGATGCGGGGGCTTCCCTGGTAGTCCAGTGATTAGGAGTCTGCCTGCCAATGCAGGGGACACGGGTTCAATCCCTGGTCTGGGAAAATCCCACATGCCATGGGGCAACTAAGCTGGTGTTCCACAACTACTGAGTCAGCACTCTAGAGACCTCAAGCTGAAACTACCGAAGCCCAAATGCCAGTACTGAAGCCCTAGTGCCTACAGCCCATGCTCCAGAGAAGAGGCCCTGCAATGAGGAGCCAAAGCACTGCAATGAAGAGTAGTCCCCACTTGCCCCAACCAGAGAAAGCCCACAGCAACGAAGACCAGCACAGTAAAAAATAGATAAATCTTTAAAAATAAATGTAATATAATATTGTACATCAACTACACTTGAATAAAATAAATACAGATGTAATGGATAAACAGATACACAGATGGACAAATAGATGGGTAATCGGATGGATAGATGGAGAGATGGCATGTAGATATATGGATAGAAAAGTGGAAGGATTAGCAAATGAATAGATGAAAGGAAGGAGGATAGCTGGATGGATAATGGAATGGATGTACCCATACTGAGAGAAATTAAAACAGATAAATCAGGCTTCCCTGGTGGTCCAGTGGTTAAAAATTCGCCTGCCAACGCAGGGGATGCATGTTTGATCCCTGCAGGGAAGATCCCACATGCCGCAGAGCAACTAAGCTGGTGTGCCATAACTGCTGAGCCTAAGTGCTCTAGAGTCTGTACCCACAACAAGAGAAGCCACCCCAGGGAGAAGCCCATACACGGCAACTAGAGTAGTCCCTGCTCGCTACCACTAGAGAAAACCCACACTCAGCAACGCAGAACCAGCCCTGCCACAAAGAAATAAATTAAAAAAAAAAAAAAAAGAAAACATAAATCAATAGATGACTGGGTAGAAATAAACAGATGGAATGTTTGAACAATGGTTGGATGAATAAATGGGTGGATAAACTAAACACACAGGTGGATAGTCAACATGGTGACTGGGGTTTGGGCAGGCTACCCCTAGCGGCCATCCCCTCATCTTCCCCACAGCCCTGCAGGCGCCCACACCTTCCACATATTCCATGACCATGCAGAGGTGGCGCCGGGTCTCGAACGAGCAGAACATCCCGACCACAAAGGGGTTCTCGGCAAACGTGAGGATGTCGCGCTCCACGAAGGCCTGCTGGATTTGGTTGCGCAGGATCAGGTTCTGCTTGTTGATCTTCTTCATCGCGAAGCGCTGCCTTGTTTCCCGGTGCCGCACCAGGTAGACGGCGCTGCAGGGGGAGAGAGCGAGGACCGGCCGTCACCTCCGAGACACCCGGCCTCCGCCACCCTCCCCCCGCCAGAGCCCCGGGTGGCTCACCCGTAGGCACCATTGCTTATGAGCTTTATGGTCTCAAAGTCATTCTCTCCAGGCGGTTTCTTAGCCTTGGTGCTGCGGCCCTGCGGAGGAAAGATGGAGACCAGGACACCATCATCATCATCATCATCATGAGACTAAGACTCTTGGTATTCCACTTAACGCATGGGGAAGTTGAGGCACAAAGTTGGTGAATGAGTCCTTCATCCAAGTGCCACAGTGAGGGAGTAACAAAGTCAGAACTTAAACCCAAGACTGGCTGACAGTGAAGTCATATAACAAACTTCTCTTAATTAGGAAAGAAACCTACAAAATGGCTAATCATCCTAATATATAAAGAGCTCCCAGAAATCAACAATAACATTAACAACTGAAGAGAAAAAATACGCAAGATATGTAAACTAGACTTAGAGCTGTTAACCATGTGAAAAAAATGTTGAACATCACAAATAATGACAGATAGGCAAGCTAAAACTACTCTAAGATACCATTTTTCACACAGTAGATTGGCAGAAAAAAAAATCCAAAAGCCTGGCACATTCTGTGGGCAAAGCTGTGCAGAAACAGATACTTCTATACCTTGCTGTTGGGAGTATAAATTGGTACAGTCTCAATTAAAGGTACTTGGTGTATATCAGAATTACAAATGTATGCTTCCTTTAATTCAGCAATTTTCATTTTAAAAAAGTTTTTTTGCACTTTTGAATTCATGCTATAGATATGCTTTCACATGTGAAAAATGACAGACAGAGGCACAGGGGCTGGAACGGGGAGCTCCGCTTCCGGTGGCAGGGCCTGGGGAAGGGGCGGCAGGTGCCATGTCAGGCCGCAAAAGTGGCAAGAAGCAGCAGCCCAAGAAGCAAGCCAAGGAGATGGACGAGGAAGATAAGGCATTCAAGCAGAAGCAGAAGGAGGAGCAGAAGAAACTTGAGGAGCTAAAAGCAAAGGCCACAAGGAAAGGCCCCCTGGCCACTGGTGGAACTAAGAAATCTGGCGAAAAGTAAGCTGTTCCTTGTGCCTGAGGCAACGATGACCCTTAGCGCCATTCCTGTTTAAACATCTGGATTCCCTGCTATAAAATCTATTGCCACCTATAGCTAGAATGAAGTGTTGCCTTGGAGCCTATTGTACATTTAAGAATAAACTTTTGTAAAAACAAAAGACAGACACATATTTTCTTACTCATTACAAGATTGGAAAGAACCCATACATAGGAAATTGGTTAAATAAAATACGAGGGGATATAATATAAAGGAATATTGTATTACTATGTTGTGGTTGTTTGTTTGTTTTTGGCCATACCATGTGGCACACAGGATCTTAGTTCCTGAACCAGGGACTGAACCCATGCTCCCTGCAGTGGAAACAGAGTCTTAACCACTGGACTGCCAGGGAAGTCCTTTACCACTGTTTTGTTTTTTTTTTTCTTTTTTTAATGAAAAATATTTCTGTACACTTATTCAGAAAGTTCTCCAAAGTATTTTATTAAATGGGGGGAAAAACAAGGAACAATATGTACTGTATGGTTTTATGTAAAAAGAGGGGCAAAATATAATTATATTTGAGGTAATATGGGTACGGGGGACAAGAGTGTGTATAAGATTTTTTGCTGTATACCATTTTTGAAAATAATTTTTATTTTTCATAGGGACAAGAGATTTATTACATTAACAGTTCACAAAAAGATCTATGAGGTTTAAAAATATTGAACTTCTATGTTCCTTAGAACGTAGCCCAAAAAAGTTTGACAGAAACGTTGGCAGAACTACAAAGAGAAATTACTCAAGACAAACTTAACACATCTCTCTCAGAAACTATCAAATCAATCTGGCAAAAAAAGAAAAATGAATAGGAAGATGGAAGATTTGAATCACTCAATTAACAAGTTTGATTGAATGGAATTACAAAGGATCCTACAAACAACAATTAAAGATAAATACCTTTTTAGAGTTTTAGACTTTTGAGTGATGTCATTCCATTACCTATTCAAAAAATTAAATGGCATATAATGGTATAATGAGATTTTTTAAAATACAGGACAGATGTGTGTGTGTGTGTATGTGAATTCATAGACATAATCTGAAACAAAGGACACAAACCCAAATGCTTTCAGGGACCAGGCATACCAGGTGAGAGTCATGGGTGACTGGGGTGTAGGTAACCCCGTATCATAGGCCAGCCCTCATTCAATGCCAGCTGGTTCCATCACAGTCTTGTTAGAACTTTTGATTCTTTTTAAAAAGGCACAAACCCAGATTTTACCTTTAATCTTCTGATTTCTATATTTTGTTTCACACTTTTGAAAACACTAGGCAGCTCAGAGAAAACACATGTATGGCCATTATGGTGGGTAACCTCCACCAGACATGGGGAACATCTACCAAAGTGTGGTTGGCCTGTGGGTGGAATTAAGTAATTTTTTGTGTGAGTTGTTAGCACACAGAGACACTTAACCCATTCAAAAGTCCATACAGATTTCTTCAAGAAATTAAATATAGAGTTACCATGTGACCCAGAAATTCCACTCCCAGGTAGATACCTAAAAGAACTGAGACAGTTGTTCAAACAGATACTTGTACACAAATATTCACAGCAGCACTATTCACACAATAGCTAGAAGATGTGAACAGCCTAAAGGCGCATCAGCGAACAATGGATAAACAAAATGTGGCACATACTATTCAGCCACGAAAAGGAACGAAGCACGGATTCATGCCATAACATGGGGAAGCCTTGAAAACATTATGCCAGCCACCAAAGGCCACAGAGTGAATAATTCCATTTATATGAAATCTCCAGACCCAGCAAATATCCAGACCCAGTCTCCATAGAGACGGAAAGATCTGGAAAGCAGATCAGTGGTTGCCAGGGGCTGTGGGGGAGGGAGGGGACGGAGAGAAACTACTTCATGGGTACAAGGTCTCCTTTTGGTATGATGAAAATGTTTAGGGGCTAGATGGTGGAAATGGCCTCACAGCGCAGTAAATAACAACAAATTGTTCATTTTAAACTTAAGTGTATGTTTAAAAAATTAAACATAAATTTTATGTTTTGTGTATTTAATCATGAAAAGAAAACTGCCTCTGGAGGAAGAGCTATTATTAACCCATTTTACAGGTGGGGAAACTGAGGCTCAGAGCGGGGACCAAGACATTTGCTCAGCCTGAGGACCAAGAGCCAGGCGGTGAGCCCCGACCAGTAGGGCCGGACCAGCTCGTTGCCCACGCCTCCGGGCCTCACCTCAGAAAGGTCGTCCTGCTCGGGTGTGTTAGAACCGCCACTGTCTTGCTCCTCCAGGTGCACCACATCTAGGAGGGGAATGGGAGTGAGTCAAGGCCTGGGTCCCAGTCAGCCCACCCAGAGTCCCCAGCACCGAGCAGTCAGCACCTGGAAAGGGGTCACGGGTGAGGCCCAGCTGGCGGATGATGTAGCGGGGGATGTCTGTCTTGACAAGGTGGCCCTCCTTAGCATGGCCCTCAGCCGCCTCCAGCAAGTGGTAGAACTCCTCGGGGTTGAATTCCTAAGGCAAGGCAGGGTGAGTTCGGGGTGACCTCCAAGGGGCCCTAGCCAGCCCCCCACCTCCAGCACCTCCTCCCCTGCCCATGCCCAGCCCCCTCACCAGGCATTCCAGCAGCCTGGCTGGACGTGAGATGATAATAAGCAGCTTCTTCACCAGCTGAGTGACGAAGGCCACCTCTAAGCTCTCGGAACGCTCATAGGCCTGGGATGTGGGCACAGTGCGAGTGGGGTTCACAGGCGCCTTTCCTGGCCAGGCTCCTCTTCCATCCCCACAGGAAAGGACAATTCTGCTGCTACTGTCCCATTGTACAGGTGAGAAAACTCAGGCCACATGGTAGAAATCATCATTATTGTTGTTATAGCAAACATGGTCCTAAAATGTTCAGTCATTCAATCTATCTTCAAAGCAATTCTACAATCCAGGCCAAGTTAAAAATTCCTCTGCCTAGCATCCTCTCTCCTCGGATCTCTCCATGGCTCCCGACTTCTCCTATTTTGAGTCTCTGCTCAGCTATCAACTCCTCATGGAGGCTTGCCCTGACCCCCTCCAATTCAAAATTGCGCCCTACCTACTGCTAGGACCCTCAATCGCTATTACTCTGCTCGCATGTTCTTGTTTTCTATCGAACAGGCCATATATTAATTTCTCTATCATGCCCATCAAAGTCAATACTACAACCAGCGATTGAAACCTGCTGGGTTCCAGCAGTGAAAGCGCCGAGTTCTAACCCCCGGACTGCCAGGGAAGTCTCAGTAAAATTTAAATAAGGACAGGATCCCAGAGGGCTAAGCCAAGCCATACTGGAAACTGAATCAAAAGAAAAAGTGTAGGGACTTCCCCGGTGGGCCCAGGTTCAATCCCTGGTGGGGGAGCTAAGAACTCCCAAGCTGTGTGGTATAGCAAAAAAAAAAAACAACAAAAAAACAAGTGGGGCAATCTTTATGTGTTTTTGTTTTTCAAATGATTAATGGTTTTAATAAAAACACTATTGATTAGTTTGTTTCCATTAAAACCAGGGAAGTAAAATTATAGAAAACTTTGGTTTAATTATAAAATATTTTAACTTAACATTAAGTTTTTTTAAATATAAATTTATTTATTTTAATTGGAGGCTAATTACTTTACAATATTGTATTGGTTTTGCCATACATTAACATTAGGTTTTAACATATTTTCTTTTCAATTTGTTCAATCATTAATGTTCTAAAGGAGGAAAAAAAAAATCACCTGCTTCATCCTACTCTCAGTCGTAATGTCACCCAAGAAGGCAGCATTTGAGTAGAGACCTGACAGAGGTGAGCGAAGTTAAATTCCTGCTTCCTGGGGGTGGGGTAGGGATAAACTGGGAGACTGGTACTGATGTGCTTTCTGTACGCTAAGTCACTTTAGTCGTGTCCAACTCTCTGCAACCCTGTGAACTGTAGCCCACCAGGATCCTCTGTCCATGGGATTCTCCAGCCAAGAATGTTGGAATGGGTTGCCATGCTCTTCTCCATGGGATCCTCCCAACCCAGGGACAGAACTCAAGTCTCTATGTCTGTTGCATTGGCAAGCAGGTTCTTTACCACCAGTGCCACCAGGAAAACCCCGTATATAAAACAGATAACTAATAAGAACCTACTGTATAGCACAGGGAACTCTACTCAATACTCTGTAATGACCTATATGGGAAAAGAATCTAAGACTGTATATATGTCTATGTATAACAGATTCAACTTGCCGTACACCTGAAATCAACTATACATCAATAAACATTAATTAAAACAGTGGGGAAAAAAATGAAAGAAACTTTGTTTGGCCAAGCCACGCTGCCTGTGAGGTCTTAATTCCCCGACCAGGGATAGAACCTGTGTCCCCTGCATTGGAAGCGGAGTCTTAACCACTGGACCGCCAGAGAAGTTTCAAGAAACTTAAATTATTAATAGTACTGTCAATATCACCATGTGATATTGTGAAAATCTTGGTATAACAATATAGTGATTTTGATAAAGGCGAAAGGTGAATTTTGTGGGGGAAAAAATGATTCCTACTTCCTCCATCAGATCTAGAGTCGGGATCTAGTCTTTCTCCTCCACTCTTCAGTCTTCGGCTCCACACCAGCCACTTGGCACATGTTAGGCGCCCCCTGAATGGATGTGGCGTGAAGGAAAGGATAGGGACATTGGGCCAGTTTTGGGGGTTCAGAGCCCGAGGTGGGGTTGGCCCCTCGGGGTACTCACGTCCTGCAGCAGCTTCTCCAGGTTTTCCTGCAGTTCGTAGAAGTAGACGGTGGTAATGAGGCCATCTCGGGACTTGGTCAAGCAGTCTCGAGCCAGCTCGATGATCTGGTGGTGGATGAAGCTGAGAACGCCGTCGGCCAGCGGCAGCACGCTGTCAGGTTCGTAGGCGCGGGCGAAGTCGCGCAGCTTCTCTTCCATCTGCGCGGTGGCCTGCGAGAGGGAGGGAGGCAAGGCGGGGATGCCCGCGCGGGGCTCGGCCCGGAGGTTGTTTCTGCCAAGAGCCTGCACACCGCGACGCCGGCCACCAGGGGGCGCGCGGAGCTAAGGTGAGCGAGGGCTCCGGCCGCCCCGCTTCCCTGCGGCCGCCCCCGGCCCCGCCTCACCTTCGGGAACCTCTCCTTGTAGACGTGGTTCATCATCACGATTTCGTTGTCGTAGGAGGAGGGGGATCGCCCGGGACTGCGGAGAGAGAAGCCCATTGCGTCCAGCCCCTTCCCTCCCAAACTGCAGACGAGGGTCTCGCAAGGCACCAGCCCCCAGACCCACCAGGTTGTTCATGGAGGGGGAGGCAGACCCACCTGAGGCTCCGCGAGCGAGGCCGCACTGCAGGGGAGCGGCGGCCGCCATCCTCGTCTGTGATGCTCTCGGTGCTGCCGAAGTGTTTGGAGAGGAAATGGAGCTCATCCACGGTGGGCTGGTAGGGCAGCTGGTGCAGACGCTCCTGGGAGGAGCAGGAAGACTGGGGGGAGGGGCAGGGCCGGGGTCAGGTCCCCCCACAGCTCGGGACCCTGGCCTGGGGCTCCCGCGGCTGGCGGGCCACTGAGCAAGGCCAGAATCTGGACCTGGCTTATGATCCTTGGATCCCAAGGCCCAGCTTGGGATTCCTGGCGACAGACAGGGGAGCAGGGACACAGACATGAGTGTGGCCCGAGATAGCCTGTGAAAACCCAAGTCAAGTCACAGACGCCTCTTCTGTTCAGAACTCTCCAGGGCTCCCACCTTACTCCTGGTGAATGTCTAAGTCCTCTCCATAGCCCACAAGGTCTTTTCAAGATCTAACCCTGTCTGCCACCACCTCCTCCCACTCTCGCCGCCCCCCCCCACTCCCCGCCCCCCACACACACCCACCCTGCTCTGCTCCAACTGCACAGGCCTCCTTGATGGTCTTTGAACAAGCCAGGCACAGTCCTGCTTCCAGGCCTTTGCACTGACTGCTCCCTCTGTTTCTCCCACATCTACTATGGATCACTCCTCCAAGTCTTTGCTTTAAAGTCACATTTTAGGCATCCTCCTCTGACCACACCCATCATTCTCTCTCGTTTCCCCAACTCGCTTCTTGCTGACTTCTTGTCTCCTGGCTTACTACTGTACATCTTATGACTTATTTGTTATTACTTTCTGCTCCTCCAGAGCAGGAACTTGGTTCTGCTTAGTCCCTGGTCCGGGCATGGCATGCAGTTGGGGCAATGAC
Organism: Bubalus bubalis; assembly: GCF_019923935.1. NCBI lineage: Eukaryota > Metazoa > Chordata > Mammalia > Artiodactyla > Bovidae > Bubalus > Bubalus bubalis. The sequence continues at coordinate 98,386,820 of NC_059165.1, read as the reverse complement.
AGACCCAGACATCAGTGGAGAAACACAAGGACAGCCACCTGATTCTGCTGGCAGAATAATCTTTTTCCACATGACATCACTCACTTTCCTGCTTAAAACTCCCCATCCCCTAATGAGGTGGATGAAACTGGAGCCTATTATACAGAGTGAAGTAAGCCAGAAAGAAAAACACCAATACAGTATACTAACGCATATATATGGAATTTAGAAAGATGGTAACAATAACCCTGTGTACGAGACAGCAAAAGAGACACTGATGTATAGAACAGTCTTATGGACTCTGTGGGAGAGGGAGAGGGTGGGAAGATTTGGGAGAATGGCATTGAAACATGTAAAATATCATGTATGAAATGAGTTGCCAGTCCAGGTTCGATGCACGATACTGGATGCTTGGGGCTGGTGCACTGGGACGACCCAGAGGGATGGAATGGGGAGGGAGGAGGGAGGAGGGTTCAGGATGGGGAACACATGTAAACCTGTGGCGGATTCATTTTGATATTTGGCAAATCTAATACAGTTATGTAAAGTTTAAAAATAAAATAAAATTTAAAAAAAAAAAAAAAAACAAAAAACTCCCCATCCCATCATTACCTATTAAAATAATCTCCTCAGTGCACATAATCTATGACATGTGTGCCTGTGTGCTAGGTCACTTCAGTCATGTCTGACTCTTTATGACCCTATGGACTGTAGCCCACCTGGCTCCTCTGTCCTTGGGATTCTCCAGGCAAGAATACTGGAGTGGGTTGCTGTGCCCTCCTCCAGGGGATCTTCCTGTCCCAGGGATGGAGCCTGCATCTCCAACACTGCAGGCAGATTCTTTATTGCCAAGCCACCGGGGAAGCCCAATATTTGACATTCAGAATCATAATTTCAAATATTAATTGTTCAGACTAAAATTTTCATCTAAAACAAAAAAACCTTTCTCTGGCTTCCCACCACATTTAGAATAAAATCCACCTTGCCACCCTGGCCAAGAAGCCACAGCGTGAGTGTTGCTGCCTGCGTCACCTCCATTCTGCCACTTCCAACCCAAAGCTCCAGCCACACAGGCTATTTTCAACTTTCCCAATGTGTGAAGTTCTCTGTTGCCGCTAAGAGTTTGCACATGCTGTTCCCTCTTCCTGGAACACTCTTCCCTCCCTTCTTCCATCTGCCAACCCCCTGCTGATCCTTTGTCTTGGCTTCAATGCCACCTCTTCCAGGAAAGCTTCCTTGACCCTCCCTCCAGCTTAGTCAGGTGCCTCCCGTCTGCTATCATCACCTTGCCTTATGCTACCCTCATCACAGCTCTGACAACTCCGGCACCCCAAGTTGTGAATGCCTTCTTACATATCTGACTCCTCCCATGAGGGCTCTGTGAATCCTTGGGCCCTGGTCCAGCTTGTAGAGCCCCACCTGCCACATGAAAGTCATGTGATAAATGTCTACTGAGCATCATACCAATGTATGGACAAGCGAACCAGAGAGACAGGTCTGAAAGGAGGCAGACGGAGAGACAGACTTTGCGTATTGCGGTGGGTGAGCAAATGGTTCCAGGTGAAGGATGTGGCCTGGCCCTAGCCAGCTGCAGACACCTGGGCAAGTGGCTTAACACGTGAGCCTTAATGTCATTTATCTGTAAACTGAGTCCACAGTAAGTAGGATCCCCAAAAAGATATATTGAAGGTGGAGAACAGGAACTTGGAAGAGACTTGGAACATGAAGAGATGGACAGGTGACACCTTTGGAGAACTAGAGAAACCCAAAGCTCCTACTAAAGCCAGTCCAGTAGGCCCCCTGCGGCTCCCACCCACTGGCCCCGCCTGCCACACTCACCGAGACAGTGGAGCTGGGTGTGTTGGTGCCATAGCCAGATGAAGGGAGTGAAGCCAGAGACCAACGGCGTCCATCCGCCCTGGAAACCAGCCAACTTTCTCAGAGGCTGCCAGGCCCCATCAGTCCCCCCACTCCTCAAGGTGTGAGAGAAGCCTCTGACCATGGCCAGGGTTGGGGGGTGGGAGGATACATTTATGCTCTGAGATCCCTGAAGGCCCTCAGGGTTAAGGAGGTAAAGAAGAAATCTACCAGCCAGGCACCCAGGACCTGGAGCAAAGATCAGTCTCCTCTGCTCCTTCCCATGACCCTCATCCTCAAGCCAAACAAGCCCCCAGAGTAAAAAGTCCACTCAAGGAAGTCATCCCAGAGGGACCCCAAAAGATGACCCCTAGAGGATTCCCTCTGAGAAAATTCTCAGAGGAAGATCATTTGAGTCTTTTCAGAGAAGAAACTTCCCTTCCTCATAAGCACCTACACACTGGCACGGGATCCCATATACACAATCACTCTTCTGGCCATATCTAATCCTGTTACTAGTATGGTTGAGTTCACACACTGAAAGTCACACACATTCACACCACGTGACTCTTCAGCATAGATACTCACAGGCATTCACTAGCTTGTGTATGTGTGTGTGTGTGTGCGCACTAAGTCGCTTCAGTTGTGTCCAACTGTTTGCAGCCCCATGGGCTGTAGCCCGCCAGGCTCCTCTGTCCATGGGATTCTCTGAGCAAGAACACTGGAGTGGGCTGCCATTCTCTTCTCCAGGGGATATTCCAGACCCAGGGATTGAATCTGGGTCTCCTGCATCGCAGGCAGATTTTTTACCATCTGAACCACCAGGGCAGCCCCTCACTGTCCCATTTGTGGACCCAAATATTACGGTTCCAGGCTAACACACAATCACACATGCAAAATGAGACCTACACTTACAAAGACACAAACAGAGAGACCTGGTACTCACACTCTGACATATACAGACACACTCCCCCACACACTCTAGTCTGTCACATTAACATGACATACACTGAAGACACCCTCTCGCACTCAGTCACACATTCAAATTCTCACAGGGCTACACACCCATTCACACTCCCACACAAATTACACATTCACATGCAGTCACGCATGGAGGTACATGTTTCCTCAGCTATTCACACACACATTTACAACCCTACCAGCACACAGTCACACACGTTCACTCTCACACCCATGGATCCATGTGCAGGCGTGGGCTGCCTCACGTATTCATGACCTCACAAACACACACACATCCACATCAGCGCACAGATTACACCTTCACAGGGACACACACTCCCATGCACTGGACTCCTCTCCTCAGGCAGTGTCCTGGCTCAGCTCACTCTCCATGTAGGTGACCACATCCGGTCCAATATTTTCTGACTCCCCATTGCCCTCAGCTGAATTCCATGGTCGAGGGGGAACCCCCACCCTCCCAGAGGAGCCATCCTCTGTCCCCCCAGTCTCCTGTGACTCCCCCCCACCAAAACTGTCACCAGCCTTTGCAGTGATCTGTGTTGCTTGCCCAAACTCAACTCCAAGGATACAGAAGGGATGCGGTTCACCCCATACCCCAGTTCCCAGAACACAGTAGCTGTTCAGACGTTTTTAGAATGAATAAATTTCGATGAAAAAGAGATCCGCAAAACACCCCGGTGAATCCTAGACGTTTTCCCCTCAAAATCAAAGATTCTCTCTTTCTCCCCCGATTTTGCCAAGGCTCCTCAGAAAATTCATCTCAGGGACACTCCAGAAACCCACAGAACCTCCGGAGGGAAATCTGAGATTCCTCCTCTTGGGTCTTCGGGGGAAATAGCCCTAGGCGCCCTCCCCCACATCATGGACCTAGTCTTTCGATGGGTAGCAAGCAGTCTGAGCTTGCGCACTTCATCCCTGCTACCCTGTCCTGTTACTATGGGAACGCCTGGCCTGGAGAGCCAGGCTTGGGAGACTAAGACCCCGGGACCAAAGCGCAAGCGCTTTCGCTCCGCGGCAATGGAAGCCCCGCCCCTTCCCCATTCTGAACAGGCGACTGGCCTCGCCTTCTTGTGGTCCCGCCCCTAATGCTGGGCGCCAGTTCCCGCCAGGACTTTGGGGGCACTCTGCCGGTCCCTCAGGCTCTGACTCAGATGCAGTGATGAGGGGAACAGATGGTGGCCCAGACGGTGGCTGGGGAGGGTATGGCCAGGGTTTGGGGGCCCTGGGGAGAGGGACTCACCTTCGGGAAGAGGCAAAGGAGAAATGGGCTGGGGTGTTGGGGGAGAAGTTGCGGGGGCTGTCCAGGGGGCTGCTACCTGTGGCAGAAAGAGGGGGATCTTCAGGCCTGGCGTGGGAGGCAATCCCATCAGACCTCCTGATCCTCAAAGCGGGTTCCAAACAGCAGCTTGTCTCCTCCTTAGTCTAATCTCACCCGTGTATGAGTGGGCCACTTACCTTAGCTGTGGCCCCTCCCCCCAAAATGTTTTGGCTACCAAGTCAGCCCAGCCCCTCCTCGGGTCGATCCCGCCTTTTTCTGGGGAGCCCCGCCCCTTAAGGATGGCTCTCCTTTCTGCCCCATCCCCTTTCCAAACAAGCTCCTCCTGGGCCTCCGCACACAAATGCCCGTCCCTTTGCGGAACCGCCGAGCCCACACAAGGATGGCCCCGCCCCTTGTCCAATCAAGGTCCTCTGTGTCCAGACTCTGGACCACGCCTCCTGTGGCATGGACACACTCCTCTCCTACGGCCCCGCCTCCACTAGTCTGGCCCGCAAACCCATCACCTGTCTTACCCAGGTGTCCTGGCAGGGGGGAGTGGGGTCGCGGCAGCGTGGGCGAAGTGCTGGTCAGGATGAGGCTTTTCCGGTTACTGGTGCGGCAGCTGCGGGGAAGGCGAGGCAGGGAGCCGGACCCGGCCGTAGCCCAGTGAGTTTGAGGGTTCAACCCATCACCTTCCCATCTCAGATCCCTCCTACCTGTCTCCCAACCGAGTGGGTGCTCAAATGTGCCCCCAAAGGACTGCTCAGAGGAGGAGGCAATGGAGGACTGTGTATGGGAGAGGATGCATATGTGATGTGTTGGTGCAAGCCTCCTGGTGTGGATGGATCACATGTGACCATGTATGGGGTCATAGTCATGTCCACGTGATACCAATGGAGATTCTCGTGTCTATGTGTCTTTGGGTCTTTGCGTGACATTTGCTGTGTGGATCCAGGCGTGGCACCAGGTATTGTGAGTTCAGCACTGGGACCACTCGAGTGTGACATCATGTGTGACAGTCTTTGAGTTTATCTTGTGTGACGTGACCTGTGGCTTTGTGTGTCTGTCTGACACAGTCTGTCTAGCCACTTGTCCATGACTAGATAGTGCACCTCATGCATGATTTCTGCTGTGTCTATACTTTTGTGTAGCAGTTGGAGTCTGTATGAGACACTGTCCTTGTGTCCGAGTGTGGTATTCACCATGTGTGTCCACGTATGGCATCTGTATGTGTGTGATGCATCATATAGATGATCTACACCTCTCTATGTGTGTGAGTTTAACACCCTGTGACACTGGGCACGTCTGAGCATGCCACCGTGTGTGACACAGATGAAAATGTGTGAAAACCTGTAGTACTGTGTGTGTCTCTGACTCTCTGGGTCATTCTGTCATCTGTGTGACACAGCATGTGACATGCTTAGGTGATAGTGTATACTGTGACATTGCACAGATGTCATTGCCACATATGTGTCTCTGTGCATCTCAGATGGCACAGTCGGGTGTGTGTGTATCACCACACAAGTGACATCTTCCTGGGTGTACGCTGCACTGCGCCTGCAGACTTACTTGTCTGTGTGATTCTGGAAGTGTCCCTGTGTGTCTGTGCGTGCCTCTGACCTATGGCCACTGTATGGCTGGGAACTCGCTGGACTCCCGGGTGTATCTGGGACACTAGGGCTGTTGTGTGTGTGTGTGTGTGTGTGACATCATGTCCTGCGTGACTCTGTGTGTCACTATTTTTCATATGAGGCTGTGTTCTTTGGGAGGGGCGGCTGGGCTATAATAAAAGCCCCCCCTTTCATTCTGCACCTCAGGATCCCAGCTTCCAAAGAGGGACCCTTCAGCCCCTCCACTCCCTTCACCCCCCGCCCAGAGCAGTGACTGAGCATATTTGCGCGGCCAGAGCACGCGGCATGGCGGTGGGGGGAGGCCAGGCTGGGGCTATTGTTCTGAGGGTGCTAAGCCCCCCACCCTCCCCTTCTTCCCCTACTTTCGCCCTCCGGCTGCGGGAGCCCGCAGCACCAGCAGACAAAGGCGCCGCAATCCCCCACCAGGCGCAGCCCCCTCCCCCCGCGGCGATCCTTTCTAGCGTGCAGTCCCCCCGAGTCTCGGCCCACACTGCCCCCCATTTAGCCCCAACCCCGGCAGGAAGGCTCAGCGCGGGCACCTCTGGCGCAGCTGGACCGGGTGCAGCATCCCGGGCCCCGCCCTGCAGCAGCAGCAGCAGGAGGGCGGCTTTGGGGGAAGGGCCGGGTCAGGGTCTGAGGGATCGGGGGTCTACCTCTTGGTCCGGCGGAACATACTGCCGCCAGGGAAGGAGGGCATCGAAAAATTGGAAAGCGCGATCCAGAGAGAGTCAGACATGACCCGGCGGCGGCGACATGGTGGCAGGTGCGGCAGCGGCAGCGGCGGCGCGGGGAGCGAGCGCGCGGGGCGGAGGCTGGAGCCGCAGCGGGCAGGGGAGGGCGGGGGAGGGGAAAGGCCTGCGGCTACCGCCCGCCAGGAGGGGGCGCTGCTGGAAACCAGCGCGCCTGGCCCCGCCCGCGCGCGCCTGGCGCCCCTACCCGAGCTGGAGAAAGGGCCATCAGCCCCGCGCATCTCTCCCCCAGGGCTCACCTGCTGCTTTTCCGGGGCAGGGGCAAATCTTTCTGGAAGGCAAAGGAGCAAAAGGATAGAGGTCAGCGAGGACCAACAGCCACTGCCCAAAAGCCCTGTCAGCCCCTTGGAGGGATAGAAGTCGGGTGGGACAAGTCCTTCATCAGCATCGTCACCAGCGCCTCGGCCTTGGGTTGAGGGATGGGGTCCTGGGCAAAAAGTGCCAGGGTGATTCCTCTCCTGACCCCGAGAGACCAGCACAGGAGCCCCATATAGGACTCCTGAGTTAGCGTCTCAATGTGTGTTTTTTGCAAATGAAACAGGAGTCGTTATCTGAAAAACATTTCTTGAGCACCTACTGTATGGCTGACCCTGGTGCTAGGCACTGGGGACACAGCAGTACATGAGACAAATAAAAATTTCCGCCCTTTTGGGACCAGTATTTAAAGGAGAGAAGCAGACAACATTAATGTAGAAGTGAATTAAATAATTTTAGACAGAAATAAATGTTATGAATAAAATTAAGCAAGGTGGAATTTCCCTGGTGTTCCAGTGGCTAAGACTCCACCCTCCCAAAGCAGGGGGACCAGGTTTGATCCCTGGCCAGAGAGAACTAGATCCCATGTTCCACAACTAAGACCCGGTGCAGCCAAATAAAATAATTTTTATTTTATTTTTTTAGTTAAGCAAGGTGATGTGATGGGAAATGGCTAGGAGGGGAACATGAGGGCTAGAGGGCTGCTCTGTAGAGGCGACTTTTAAGTTGGTTGCTGAAAAATAAGTCAGTCATGGGAGGATCTGTGGAGAGAGCATTCCAAGTAGAGGCAGTTGAAAAGCCCTGGAGGCCGGAATAAACTTGGCATGCTCAAGCAGGAAAGGTTGAATGACTGGATGAATGAATGAATAAGCCCTCCACATCTCAGTAGCTCTACCCCACTCTCAACCAGATTCACAGAATTGGGGTGGGGGTCATTAGCGGGGCTCAAAACTGAGGTCTGAAATGGAAATCAGGGGACTTCCCTGGTGGTCAGGTGGTTAAGGCTCCAGGCTTCCACTGCAGGGGATGCGGGTTTAATCCCTGGTCGGGGAACTAAGATCCCACATGCCATGTGGTGGACCAAAAAAAAGGGAGGGGGGAATCGGGTGATGGCTGGGTAGTCTTTTCAGTAATGGCAGTGATAAACATGATAACCATGGGTAGGTTTTAGTTCTGTCCACATTAGAAGACGTTTGCATTCTGTTTGTCAAGCACACAGGAAGCCACCACTGGGACCAGAAATTAGAGATCTGGACCCTTTTCTGAGAGCACTGAAGAACAGAAGGGAGAAGCAACATCGTCTTCCAGCCAGTTCTGTGTCCACAGGCTAAGGTGAATAGAAGGGACTGGGTAGGGCTGCAAGTAGAAAGATTCAGATGAGGGTTTCAAAACCTCTTTAGTGGGGACTCCAGCCAGTCATCTGCCTGGTGGCACAGACAGTAAAGAATCTGCCCACAGTGTGGGAGACCTGGTTTCGATCCCTGGGTCGGGAAGATCCCCTGGAGAAGGGCACAGCAACCCACTCCAGTATTCCTGCCTGGAGAATCCCATGGACAGAGGAGCCTGGCAGGCTCCATAGGGTCGCAAAGAGTCAGACGCAACTGAAGCCCACCAACCAGGGAGAATTGAGGAATGTTCTAGGATCTTTCTAGGATCTCTGATATTAGAAAGTCCTGAGTTCGAATCCCAGCTTTACCACTTAAAACCTTGGCAAATGACCTTCCAATAGTTCATGCCTTCTAGAGGATTCTGCAGATGATGCAGGTGCCTAACACCTTAGTAGGCTGTCTAGCACACATAGTAATTGCTCAGTAAATATTAGATCAGAGGAACATTGTGGATGTATATGCTGCATGGCAGAAGATGAGCCAGAGGGACCTTGCAGTCCCAAGTACAGAGGACAGATGGATGGTTGGGGTCAAAGGGCACACTGTCCAGATTGGTAGCTCTGCCATCCCGAGCCAGGGGTGACCAAAAATCTGTACCAGATTTTCCTTCTGTCTTTGCAGAATTAGCTTGAATGAGCCGCCCCTTGGACCAGCCTTGCCAGGCGACTGCAATGGCCCAGTCAAAACCAAGATCTGGATTTTCTGGCCATGGAGTCCGGTACTCAAAACTCAGAAACACTGTGGCCTATGAGGCTGAGCCCCAGGGCTCTAGGTGCTCTAAGTGCTACCCAGAAAAGTTTTCGACTCTAGCACCATCTGCTAAGCATCCCTAAACATTTTAGCATCGAGGAAAGGGAAAATGTGGAGAGGCAGAGGATTTGGACCTTGGTGTCAGTGTAAATAGAGGCCACTTCCATCGCCAGTTACAAAACTGCTTTGCCCAGAGGATTCTGCATCTCCTTGGGATTAAAAGGAGGGCCCTGCGGACAGGGCATTTGAATTTAGATTGCTATAGGATCCGAATTCACACGCGGGAAACTTGGGCGCTCTACAGTTGTGGGACAGCTCCTAAGGGGTTGCACCAATGTGTGAGAGTGTAGTCAGGCTGCAAAGTGGTTAACCGTGCCAGAAGGGAGGAGGTTGGGGCAGGATCTCGGCGGAGTAGCTCGTCCAAGACAAGCTTTGGGAAGGATAGGTGGGTGAATGGGAGGCTCCTGGGATAGGGGCGTGGTCTTGCGGGGAGAACGAAATCCCGCGTGGCACTGAGCCAATGGGAGCCGGCGCCGACCCAGGGGGCGGGAAACCCTAGGAAGGCTCCTCCCCTTTCCCCCTTTATTCCAGGACCCGACGGCGCGGACCCTATCTGGCTACTTCAGTACTTGTTCGGTCTTCGCGGCATCTCCCTTCCTTTTATTAGAACCCATTCTCCTAACCCAACCCAGGGATAAGAAGGGAATCAGAGGAAGACCTGAAAAGTCCATCTGGGCTGTGGTTAAAACCCAGGACTGGTTCCAGCATCATCCAGACGCCTGAGAAGTCCTTACCTTCTGAAATGGCCTCTTCCAAAAATGGAAGAGGGCCCTGGATGAGGGTTTGAATTCTCTTCTCATCCCAAGCTCCAGGCTAGGAATGCAGCCTGAGACTGGGCGCATTCTAGGCTTTACATAAACTCCTCCAGATTACCTAGCTTGGGGCTGTGCATCAAGGAGACTCAGAAGAACCAGATGCCAGGCAGGCCTTAGGGTGAAGTTTTGATCAATTTTCGCTCTGGAGTTAGTTTGGAGGCAACACCGAACCCCCATATTAACCCTTAAAAGTGTATGCTGCGGACCAAATAGAACCCTTCTCAACTTCAGAATCCCCACCCATCTAGGAGGTGGGAGTTCCCCACACTCCACAGCAAACCTCAGTATCCCACTCCGTGTAGTGGACCCACATTTCCTGCGCCTGCGCAGCCTGGAGACCAACATCTTCTAAGGCTGCAAGGAGCTAAAAATCGCTCCCGCCCACCCACAAGCTGGGCTGGACTTGAGGATCGCGGAGTGGGGGCGGGGGTAGGGTAGTGTTGTAGTGAAGAGGGGTGGAATGAAGGGTGAGGAGGAAGACTGTCTAGATCCCTGTCCAATTAGGGCAGTAGGAAGAATCTCGGTGGCCAAGCAGGTGCGTGGAGGTCGTAGGGGGTCCCCATGACTCAGAAAGGGACTCCTGGGGTAATGAGGGGCGAGGCTGCAACACAAACATGTTTACCGCTGCTGCGGCACCTGCAGCCCCGGGGGGCGCGAGCCCTGGGGCAATAACTTTGCCCTGCACCCCTCACCCCGAGCCTGGCAGAGCACCAGGGCAAAGATCTCAATCCCAGCCCCCATCTCCTCTGAAGGGTCAGGCGCCCCTGGGCTATCCTCGAGGGGGAGCGCTAGGCTGCATGCCCCTCCGTTAGATCCCTGGGTTCCCGGGCAGAGCCTGAGGGGCGGGGTCCCTAGCGCGGCGGGACGCGCGGCCACCGTGTTCCCCCCGGGTAGCTTCCCGAGGCCGTGGGAGGGGGTGCCTGGGCCCACCCCGGCGTTAAATTCTCCCGCCTCCTGCCGGGCTCCGCCCCAGGGCGCCGACCCCTTCCCATCCACCCGGGGCCGCCGCATACCTGCAGCCTCCGGCGACGAATCAGGCCGGAATCGTCCATGGCGGCGGCGGCAGCGGCTTCGGCCCCCGGGAGGGAGGTGGGAGGCGGCGGCAGCGGCGGGAGGAGGGAGGCGGGAGGGAGTGAGAAGCCGCGGGGACCGCGGCGGCGGTGGCTGGGGCGGGGGGGTGGGGGGGGACCGGAGGGAGGTGGCGGGGGCGGAGCAAAGTGGGGCGGACCCAGCACCGTCACTGCGTCTGGGAGCCCGATCCCGGCCTTGTCCGAGGCTGCCCGCGCTGGGGGAAAGGGGGTAAGCGTGGGGGAGGAGCCTCCAGATGCCCCCAGTGAAGTCAAGCTACCGTGAGACCCCCGTAAGGAAAGACGTGCCAGGAGAGAGACGTGCTCGTGGGTAGGCGCCCAAAGCAAGAAACACCCCAAGGGAGACAAGCTCACTAAGATACATTCCCTATGCAGACAACTCCCTCCCCGCAGTGATCCCCTCAGAGAGACATTCCCACGGGGAGGTAGTCCCCGCAGGGAGGTCCTCTCCAATCAGGAACTCCTTTCACCCTGACAATCATTTCTGAAACAGATGGTCTCTGAGAGGTGACACTTCCTTTCAAAAGCCCACCCTCCAAAGAAGAGACATTTCCGTAGAGAAGGATCCGTGCCAAGTTATTTCACTTGGGGAGCCTGGTGAGGGTACCCTCAATGAAAGACCCCATAAAAGCCATAGTCTCTGTGAGAAATTGCCCCCATCCACGAGACTTCATATCCCAAGGAGAGTCTCTTACAGAGTGTATCTGCACTGAGGAGACCCGTCCTCATAGGAGATCCCCCCTCAGAAAAACACTTACAGACATATACGAACCCCCTTCCCAAGCAGAGACTCCTCGGGGAACCCTGCTGCCCCCTCCCCCAGCGATCCCCTCCCTCATCGTTAGGATTAAGAAGCCAGGCTAGGCTGGGCTGTATTTATAGGAACGATTAGCTGGTAGATGGGGAGAGGGGGCAGCGGGAGCGATTTTCACCACTCCCCCGCAGTGTTACTACTGCTGAGGCCAAGCCAACAATGCTTCCCAGAGTTGGAATGGAAGCCCCCACCCCAACGATGACATTGGGGGGGCATGGCGGGGTGGCGACTTCCCAAGGGTCTCAGCCCATAACTTTCTCGAAGGCCCTGAAGGGCGCGGTCACTGGGCCGAAGCGACCTCTGACAGTCAAAGTGAGCCACTTCGAAGTCTACTTCTTGGTGTTCCCCAGGCGCTTTTCTACTCATCTCTGCGCCTTTGCCTGAGTTGTCTTGATCTGTTTCTCTCTGTCTCTGTCGGCATGTTTGTGTTGCCATGTCGCCGAGTCTGTTCCTCGCACTTCTCTGTCCAAGGTCGGGACGTTTCTCTTGCCCTCGATTCAGCCTGCAGCCTGGGAACTCTCCGTGGTGCTGATCTGAAGCACTTCTGTCCGTCGTGCTGAAATTTGAGCGCAGGGTTGGGGGCGAAGGTCAGGGGAAAGGAAGGGTTATCGGGAGTCACAGCCTAGAAAATGGACAGATATGACCCACGAACACCCTGGACTACCCCAAGATGGAGTGGGTGAGGGCTAGGTGCACTGGATACTGGTTGCTGAAGCCAACAGCGTGTACCCATGCAGCAGTCAGGAGACAGTGCCTCTTGATTCATTTATTCAACAGGTATTGAGCACCTACTGTGTGCAAAGAAGTGGTTTGGATTTTGGGAGTACATCCGTAAAAGAGACAGACAATAACTCTGCACTAGTCTGAGACGAGAGGGAGAGAGATTGTGGTAGTGGTCATTGGTCACAAAAACACATGCACACTCTACGAGCACAGGCACACACACACACACACACACACACTGCAAACTTACATATGAACATAAACATACAAACGCATGCTCAACAAACAGACTCACATACACCTATTAACACATTCTGGAAACACTCCATAAAACATACATTCTGCAAATACACACACATACAAACACATACGAAGCAAACACAGAAACACATATACACACAAACTGACATTCTGCAAACATACATCCAAACACATACTTAGAAAACACAGACATACACACACTCAGCAATGCAGGCACACACAACACATACAAACACCAGCATATGCAGGCATACACACAACCATAATCCAAACTAAGGGAAGCTCAGCTGCATGCAAAATACAGTATGCAAAATACAGACACATTATCCTCCCAGTACAAAACATGGACACACATACACACACTCATGCACTCACTGGAAGGTTGTTTTTCTTTCTTTCTTTTAGTTTTAGTTTATTTTGGAGGGCTGTTTTACTTATTGGACACTGCCACTAAACTGTCAGCTCTACGAGGATTGAGATTTTCATGTCTTAGTCAAAACATTGCATCCCCAGAAGCTGGTATACCATAAGTGCTCAATAAATGTTTGTTGAATGAATTGAGGGAATGTTTGCAGGGGACAAAAATTCACAGAAACTTCAGAGGGGGCGTGTACACACACATTTTAGAGGGAGACACACACCGTCTCCACACATGGTACCTCCTTATTCACTCATTGTCAACATTCATAGTCAACAACTTTTATCCACCGAACTATACACAGTATTTCTGCAGGATACCTACCCTCATCCTACATCCCTCTCCCTAGCATTTATTATCTGACTCTTACTCAACTGGACACACTAGGCTTGGAACATTTACAGACCTCCTTACCCAGATTTTGAACATACACACACACACATATGCACACAAATCCAAGAGATTTGCATAAACATACCCTCACACAACAAACACATATAAACCCTCAGTACATACACACACACACACAAACACACCCTCATCCAAAACACACACACTCTTCACACATACAGAATTTAAGTCACAAGCTCTACATAAAGACAAACACAAGGATATGTACACACCAGCCCCTGATCCTTTGGTCTTTGGTCACCTGGAGCAGAGGGAGGGGTTAGGGAAAACCACTCCCCTGCATCAAACCACGCCCCTTTCAGCTGTCGTTGTTTCTGGATTTGAGCCTGAGGTGTCTCAGCAGCGGCCTAGACTGCAGTTCGACTAACAGGTGAGAGGTGGCCAGAAGTGGCCAGAAGAAGAAGAGAGGGGGAAAGAATTGCCTTGACTTCACAGACCCCCAGTTTCCCCTGCCCTGGGGACTTTGGATCCCAGGGGCAGAACCCGAGTCCTGCCACTGTCAAGGTTGGCTCCAAAGGTCTAGCCCTGGGTGTCAGTTCCTAAGCCGATTGTAGGCCGAGAGAGAGAAGGTGACCATGAAAGGGGCCAGCAGGGATCAAGCGGGAAGGAGGGAGGAGACTGGGCAGAGGACAGGATGGAATTACTGGACAGAAGAGGGGACTGGAAAATCCGGGAGGTCCCCCTAGAGGATGGAGGAGGTTGCCTGGGGTCCTGTAGTGTGGGAGATTGTTTCAGGGGAGGGAGATGGGGAACCATGGTCAAACAGAAGTGAGGTCACTTGCACCTAAGGGATGGACGGGACATGAGCCCCCCATGGGGGGCTCCTGGGTCAGAGGCAGGCCTTGGTGGCCCCGGGGGAATTGAGAGTGTTTGGCTATTGCTTCCTCATCAGCTGCCCATTCTTTTGTCTGCCTGGTGTTGTCTACTGGCTATGCATCAGGACAGTGCCACCCTGAGCTACCAGAAAGGGACAACTGAACCTCACCCTGCATCCCAGCTACCTCTCATCTCAGGAGGACATGGCCTGCAGGGGTCGCACTCGACCCAGGGCCTTGGCCTGGGCCCTGCAACTGACCCTGGCATGGATGCTGTTGGGGGCTTGTGGAGGGAGCCACCCACTCCCAGCTAGATCACAGAGACACTATAGGCTGGCGACCAATCTGGGCACAGACCAACTGCACCTGGAAGGTAAGCATTCCAGATTATGCCTAAACTCTAACATCTAGAAACCTCAACTCAACCACAACAATGCCAGACTTTCCTTACCAGAGGGATTTAGGGTGACTGAAGGAGGCACCTGGGTCTAGTGGTGATTAAAGAGCACAAATTGCCTAGGTTCAAATCACAACTGCCTCTTCATAGCTGTGTGACCCTGAGCGAGTCACTCAACCTTTCTGAGCCTCATATGGACCATTAAGAAAGGAGGAGAAATAACAGATCTACCTCATAGGGCTGCTGTAAAGGAGTATATGTAACCATATGAGAACTTACATCGCTGCCAGGAATGTAATAAATGACAAGTTGATTTTGATTTGTGGTTATTACTAATTGAAGCTACATTTACATCCCAAGCGAAGTGTCTTTAATTTTTATGTTTGGGAGGACTTACATAATTAGGGTTTCCCAGTTCAAAGGGACCCCAAGCCTTGGTTCCTCAGCTCTACCTGAGGACACAAGACTGGAACTCACTGGAGTCCCTTTCTCTGTGGCCCTCTTTCCCCTCAGAGATGAACCCACCAGAGGCATCGGACTCTGGGCTCCTCCCAGTGCGCTGTGGGGAGCTGAGCCCCAGGTGAGTACACCCACCTCGGGCGTGTCTCTGGGTTCTTTGCTCCAGTTGCCCCAACTAGGGGCCAAAGCCCTTGAGCATCCTGACCTATCCGTCCTGTCTCTCTCGATGTCCAGGTGCGAATCCTTCCTGGTACACCTCCAGGCTGCCCTTCGCAGTCGTTTCCACCTGGTGCTCTTGGGGGTACGCCAGACGCAGCCGCTCTGCTCTGAGCTCTGCGATGCCTGGTAGGAGAGGCGGTGTCTGAGGGGCGTGGCCTATAGTTTGGGCGAGGCCAAACGAGGGATCTGCCCCTTGATCCTCCGGGCACCTGAAGGGGCGTGGCCTGAGTCCCAAGCCTCCAAATCTAAAGGACGAGGCATTGTGTTTAGAGGTTAGGTAGAAAGCGGCAGAGCTTGTAGAAACCCTGGCTCCTATGATTGGCAGTACGGCGGAGTAGCCTTCCGTGGAGCAGGCTTTTTTTTTTTTTTTTTTTTTTTTTTAAGGGTAGGGTCTCTTGATTGAGAAGAGGAGCTAAAAGGGTGGGACTGGCCTGGAACAGATAGCCTGAGGCCGGCAAGAATGAGTTCTCAAGTGACAGAGTCCTGGGTAAATGCAGAGAATATGGGGCGGGTTGAAATGTAGGAATGGTTTTTGTAGGAGCGTGGTTCTAAGAGGCGGGGCCTGGATCTGGTAAGGGACATATGGGGCAAAGCCTTGGAGAGCAGGAATCCCACTAGCCTTTCTCCACCTTCTTCTCTACACACACCATTCCCAGGTTTGCCACTTGCGAAAGTGATGTCATCTGCAGCCCGACTTGGCTCTCACTCCTAGAAAAGAGGGGCTGCGAGCCTGGCTGCACTACTTACAGGCAGGTGAGCATGGGGCAGAGGAACCAGGGAAGAGACTGACACCTACCTTTACTGTGTCCAGGGTTAACACGTCTAGGTCCCAGAGTCTGGACTGGCAGGCATGGCACACCGAAACCCCCCACTCCCACCCTTTCCCCTTCCACAGCCCAATCTCCATAGCAGGATATATCTATAGCATTCCTAAGGTCCACTAAGTACAGATTTGCCCTCTCCCTAACCTCTGCTTATCTTGTGGCTCAGATGGTAAAGAATCTGCCTGTCAATATCGGATACCTGGGTTCGATCCCTGGGTTGGGAAGATCCCCTGAAGAAGGGAATGGCAACCCACTCTAGTATTCTTGCCTGGAGTATTCCATGAGATAGAGGAGCCTGGCAGATTACAGTCCGAGGGGTCGCAAAGAGTCGGACACGACTGAGCGACTAACACACACACACACACACACACACATACACACACACACACACAAAGGATGGTCTCTGCTCTAGGCCCATCCACCGTCCAGGGGAAGGCCCAGAAATCGCCTTCCCCAAGGCCTCAGTCTTAATCTGGTTCTCCCCCCGACAGGGCCCCCTGAGACCCCCGTAAGAGCTCGCCCTCCCCATGGCCTCACCCCCACTATGGTCCTGCCCCCTAGACTCCCGGGAGGACCCAGAAGTGAGAATAGCCTGCCCTAAGATCTCGCCACAGCCCCCTGGGTCTCTGGACTCCACCCACTCAGGTCCTGAGTCCACTCCTTCGCCCCAGACTTTTGCAGACGGAGAGGAGCTTTGCCGCTCGCTTCTGGGCGACGCGCTACCAGTGGCGGATCCCGGCTCTGGTCACTGCCTCAACATTTCCGTCTCGATGTTGCCGCGTCCCAGACGTGCACGAAGGGCCCGGGGAACCATTTTCCGGCGCTCCCGCCGCTCTCGCACGGGGATCCTGGACTCCGCGAGCAGCGGGAGTGGCAGTGGAAGTGGCAGCGGCCCCTAGGGGGCGCCCGGCCCTAAATGGAAAATACGCTTCCTCTCCACCCCCGACCTCGCCCTTCAAGACAGGCAGCATCCCACCCTTGTCCCTCTCTGCCTTCTAGTTTCCAGAGTTCCATCCTTCCTCCCTAGGTCCCCAAAGATTCGCCCCTCCCCAGATTATTTGAGAAATAACCCAAGTGTATTAATAGTTCATTTTCCCCCTCTACCGCCTAAATAAACTTTCCAGTTAGAGCACGTGATGTGGCTGCTTCTTGGGGGAAATGGGTGGAAAGGATAGTTGCGTCTCTTGAATCCTCAGGTCCTGAAGTTAGAGCGACTGATTCGTGCGAGCATGTAAATGAGGGCTGGTCTATACCCTAGAGCATCTCACAGCTTGGAATATTCGGATGCCAGAAATGGGGAGGGGTCCAGAAGGACTGACAAGAAGACGTGTGCTCGCCCACAGGGTGCCACCAGTCCCACCAAGCTTCTTGATTTGTACAGACCTCCAGACACCCTTTTATGGCATTCACCTCTGATTAAGAAGCCCAAGAGGTGTCTTCTTTCCTTCCTCCATTTCTCCCAAATGCCATTCCTGGGGACTTCTCTGGTGGTCCAGTGGTTAAGACTCTGAGCTTCCATTGCAGGGGGTCCACCCCTGGTCCGGAAACTAAGATCTTGCACGCTTCGAGGTTCAGCCAAAATAAATGAAATTCCTGGACCTAAAGCAAAGGGCTGGGCTCAAGACTCAGGATTTGGGTTGTAAGCATTAGTCTTTAATTCTCCTCCTATCCACAGGAGAGATAGTTTTCTCACCTGGAAAATAGGGGCAATATCCCTTTTGTTGCTGTTCAGGCACCAGGATCCTGTTCAGTTGCACCCGACGCTTTTCGACCCTGTGGACTGTAGGTTGCCAGGCTCCACGGTTCTATCTCCCAGAGTTTGCTCAGATTCATGTCCATGGAGTTAGTGATGCTATGTAACCATCTCATCCTCTGCCGCCCCCTTCTCCTTTTGTCTTGTCTTTCCCAGTATCAGTGTCTTTTCCACTGAGTCTTTGCATCAGGTGAACAAAGTATTGGAGCTTCAGTGTCAGTTCTTCCAATGAATATTCAGGGTTGATTTCCTTTAGGATTGATATCCCTTTAGGATATCTCTTTTACTTGTGTTCAATAGCACAGATTGGTGGATGCCTCATGTGTCCAGGCACTGTGCTAAGATATATCAGGCCCATTCCTTGCCCTCAAGGAAGATGAAATAGCATAAGAAGCAAAGTGCCCTACTGAGAGAGTAGCAGATTAACATCTTTCAGATGCCAGAGACAAACTCAGTTCAAAGTGCCTTTAGGGACTTCCCTGGCCATCCAGTGGTTAAGACTCTGCACCTCCACTGCATTGAAGGCACGGATTTGATCCAATTGGGGAACTAAGATCCTGAGGCACGGCCAAAAACAAAACAAAAATCAAAGCCTTTAGTCAAGACAGTGTTAAGTTTCAGGAATGGCTGTATCTGGGTTCTTAAATGATGTTAGGAATCTGTTTTTTTTTTTTTTTTTTTTTTTTCTCTTGGCTGTCCTCTGAGACAGTATCTCCTCACATTAGCAAAGACGGACCAGCAACTCTGTGATTTTAGTAAAAAAAAAAATGGGCCTATTTCTCTGTAAAACCAACAAAGGTTCCAGGGCTGGCTCTCATTGGTCCAATCTCCTCATAAGCCCATCACTAAAGTCAATAATTGTGTCAGGAGAGATGCTGTGCTCTCACTGGCCTGACCTAGGTTTTGTTTGTACCTAAAGTCCATGGTGAGATGAGTTCCATCTGGGCCACATGAACTGATGGATGGGGAAGTGGTTGCCTCCCCCCAAAAGAAATTTATGGGCTGGAACCAGGAGAAGGGGAAGGAGTGCTGGTCAGGGAGTATATTGACCACAGAGAATGGTGGCTATGACCTTGACTCTGTAGTATATCCACCTGGGTTCAAACCTCAGTTCTACCATTTACTCATTCTGTAACTTTGGGCTATTGAGCATTATTTATGAGCCTCAGTTTCTTCATTTGTAAAACGGGGATCGTAATTGTTCCTCTAATAGGGTTACTGGGAGAACTGAATGAGTTAATACAAGTTGTTATGGTATGCAATACTGTGTAACAAATAACTCCAAACTTAGTGGTGTAAAACAACTATTATTATCTTTCATGGTTCTGGACTTTCCCTGGGCTCAGCTGGGTGGCTCTCTATTCAACTTCAGATCGTGGATGGGACTGGAATCACATTCACACATCTGGTGGTTGGTACTGACCCTTGCCTTGAACCTTAGCTGGGGCTGTTAGCCAGAATAACTACACACGGTCCATCCCAGTGGCTTGGGCTTCCTCATAACAAGCCATTGGGTTCTACAGGTATGTGTCCCAAGAAAGAGAGTCATGTGGAATGTGGAAGTTGTCTCACTTTTGATTAGCAAGTTGTAGAAGTCAGTGTTGGAATTCCCTGGCTGTCCAGTGGTTAGGACTTGGCACTTTTACTGCCAGGGCCTGGGTTTGACCCCTGGCCAGGGAACTAAGATCCCAGAAGCCATGCAGTGTGGCAAAAAAAAAAAAAAAAAGTCACACAGTGTCACCTCTGCTTTCTATTCACTGAGTCACTAAAGACAGCTCTTATTTAAAAGGGAGGTGTTCTACACGCCTAATGGTAGGGATGTTAAATAAAATGCTTAGAAAATGCCTGGCATGTCATTAACACTCAATAAATGTAGACATCATCCATAATCACTGTTGTTGCTGATGTTTTATATATAATGCTATTGTGACAAAGAAAAGAAACAGGCATTTAAGGAAGAGGAATGAGGTATACCTTTGAAGGAATGCCAGCCAGGCCATGGGGAAGAGCATTTCAAGGAGGCCTGAGGGTTTCAGGTTCTGGGAACTCTCAGCTGCTCAGAAAGCCTGGAACAGAGCATGGACGTTGGGGTCAGAACATGGAAGGCCCCGAATGCTAGGTAAAGGCACTTGGACCAGTTAATGAGGGGTGTGAGAGTCACAGAAGGTTTAAGTGGGGGTGTGTGTGTGGGGAGGATGATCCATCCAACTGACACTCTTGCAGGCCACCAGCAAGCAAGCCAGGGGGAGGGTGAGATTGGAGGACCTTGGGACAGGAACTGAAAAGTGGGCAGAAGGGGATGAATGAGAGGGAATCAGAGGAAAAACCCACAAGGCTGTACTAAGGAGTGTGGGAACGACCATCTGAAACTTTCAAGAACTAAATGTTGTTGTCAACTTCAGTTTAAATAAAACCTTGGGGATCTTAGGCAGGTCTGATGTGGGAACCTGAACGCCACATTTCTTTTTTTTTTCTCCACTCACACATTTATTCTTTATTTTCCACCCAATTCCATCTTCTTTGTGATTCTCCTGGTTCTCTATCACGGTCTTAGGAAGGTTGCCTCAGTTCCAAACAGCTGGACTCCACATTTATAACTGCCCGGTGAACTTGATGCTGCTGGCCTTCCTCGTGGGACACAAGCTTCTCAAATTATGGTGCATGGGCTCTAGAGCTCACGGACTTCAGTTGTGATGCACGGGTCTTAGTTGCGGCATGTGGGATCTTAGTTCCCGTGACCAGGGATCAAACCCAAGCTCCCTGCATTGGTAGCGTGGAGTCTTATCCCCTGGATCACCAGGTAAGTCCTACTGCACTTTTGTTAGAAGAAATATTTGTGAGTTACAGCTTGACAGTAACCCCTAGTTTCTGCTCGTCACCAGCTGGGAGGAAAAAGGGTAACAGTTTCTCCTTCTTAAGTGAAGTCGCTCAGTCGTGTCCGACTTTTTGTGACCCCATGGACTGTAGCCTACCAGGCTCCTCTGTCCATGGGATTTTCCAGGCAATAGTATTGTAATGGATTGCCATTTCCTTCTCCAGTGGATCTTCCCAACCCAGGGATCGAACCCAGGTCTCCCACATTATAGACAGACGCTTTACCATCTGAGCCACCAGGGAAGTCTTTGTGAGTCCATGGAATTCTCCAGGCCAGAATACTGAAGTTGGGTAGTCATTCCCTTCTCCAGGGGATCTTCCCAACCCAGGGATCGAACCCAGGTCTCCCTCATTGCAGGTGGATTCTTCACCAGCTGAGCCACAAGAGAAGTCCAAGAATACTGGAGTGGGTAGCCTATCCCTTCTCCAGGGGATCTTCCCGATCTAGGAATTGAACCGTGGGCTCCTGCATTGCAGGTGGATTCTTTACCGATTGAGCTATCAAGGAAGCCATCAGAGGTCCAATGATTTCAAGATGAACTGTACTTCTAATAATTCTGAAAGGGAAGGAGGCAAGTCTGAGATACTCAACATTTATGGCATAGAAAAGGACAGAATTACAAATGGAATCAGGTTGGGACTTCCCTGGTGGTCCAGTGGTTAAGATCCTGTGCTTTCACTGCAGAGGGTGTGGGTTTGATCCTTGGTCAGGGAACTAAAATCCCACAAGCCTCGCAGGTGAATTAAAAACACACACACACACACAAATGGAATCAGGTTTTATATTTTGCAACAATAGTGATAGCCACAGGCAAAGGAGTAAATAGAAAGATGTCTTTAGGCAGAAAAACAGGGTGGTCACGGCTCTTCCCAAGGTCTGGCCTCATCACCTCTACTCTGGGGCCTTCTTGTCCTCTCATCTCAGGTCTCTGCGCTTGCCATTCCCACTGCCCTGAACAACCTTTGCACACATGTGTGCTTAGTCGCTCAGTCGGGTCCGACTCTTTGTGACCCCGTGGACTGTAGCCCACCAGGCTCCTCTGTTCTTGGGATTCTCCAGGCAAGAATACTGGAGTGGGTTGCCACTCCCTTCTCCAGGGGATCTTCCCAATCCAGGGATCGAACCCAGGTCTCCTGCATTGAGGGTGGATTCTTTACCACCTGTGCCACCAGAGAAGCCCAGAACCACTTTTACCCTTCTGTTATCTGTTTCATCCCTCTCACACTTCAGATCTCAGCCAGTCGGGTCTTCAGGCTCTAGGCAGGAGCTGGCCTCCCCATGTGCACTCCGGGAGCTCTCAGATCCTCAGTGGAGGCTTGTGACCGTGACTGGTCAGCCCTGGTTTCCCCATGTCCAGCACAGGACTCACAGCGTGCAGGGGTGTTCTCTGAAGAGCTGAATTACACCCAGCTACCCCCTAAAGTCATGCTTAAGCCCTAAGACTTGGTACCTCAGAATGTAAATATGTTTATAGATAAACCTTAAAAGAGGCAGTTAAGGGGCTTCCCTGCCAGTGGAAGGGTCCAGTGGTTAAGGTGGTCCAGTGGTTAAGAGTCCACCTGCCAGTGCAGGGGACACAGGTTCAATCCCTGCTTTGGGAAGATCCCACACACCATGAGGCAACTAAGCCCCTGCAACATAACTACTGAGCCAATGCTCCAGCACCCTCGAGCCACAACTGCTGAAGCTCGCATGTCCCAGAGCCCACGCTCTGCACCAAGAAATCCTGCACACTAGCTCTCCTGTGCAGCGGCAGACACAGTGCAGCCAAAAATAAAATAAACCAACAAATAAATTAAAAAAAAAAGAGAGAGACAGTTAAGGTAAACTGAAGTCCTATGAGTGGGCCCTAATTTCATATGACTGGAGTCCTTATAAGTAGAGATTAGGACACATACAGAGGGAGGGGATGACAGGGAAGAAGATGGCCATCTACAACTCAAGGAGAGAGATCTTAGAAGAAATCAACCCTGCCGATACTTTCATCCTGGATTCTGCCTCCAGAACTGTGAGAAAATTAATTTCTGTTGGTTAAGTGTCCCAGTGTAAGATACTTTCCTATGGCAGCCTTGGCTGACTAATAATACACACTCCATAAATAATACTCCCACAATGCCCTGATTTTTTTTTTTTTTTTTTTTTTTTGCCATTAGAGCACTTACTAAAAAGTGAAGAGCCGGGATTTTGCTGGTGGTCCACTGGCTAAGACTCCACACTCCCAATGCAGGAGGTCCGGGTATGACCCCTGGTCAGGGAACTAGATCCCACATGTCACAATCAAGAGTTCTCATGCTGGGACTCAAGATCCCACATGCTGGGACTTCCCTGGAGGTCTAGTGGTTAAGAATCCACCTTCCAATGCAGGGAATGTGAGTTCGATGCCTGGTCATGGCTTGTGGGGTCTCAGTTCCCCGACCAGGGGGAACTAAGATTCCACAGGCCATGGGGTAACTAAGCCCATGCACAGCTAGAGAAGCCCATGTGCTGTCAGATCCAGCACAGCCCTCCCAAAAAAGATCCCACACGCCGCAACACAGAATTGGCACAGCCAAATATTCTCTCCTTTTCTGCTAAAATCTCACTGTTCAGGAGTTCCCTGGTGGTCTAGTGGTTGGGAGTCGGTGCCTGCACTGCTGTGGCTTGGGTTCAATTGCTGGTCAGGGGACAGAGATCCCACAAGCCATGCAGCTAAAAAAAAACCAAACAAACCCAAAAAGGTGAAATTAAAAAAGAAAAAAGCGGATGAAATAAAATCCTACTGTTCGAGTCAAGGTGTGTGTCTGGGGATCAAGAGTTGGGGGAAGGGGCAGATAAGGTATCAGTATTTAATCCTTTACCCCAGATATTCCATTCCCCTTGCAACAGATTGCTTCAGGCACAGACGTGCCCTACTTTCAGCCAGGAAGAGAAAAGGTGGCTGCTTGTAGATGAGGCCTTTGAAGGTTGGGATGTGGTATCTTGAGCTGTGGCAGCCATCCTGGGATCATGGGAGGCAAAACCCGCCTACATTGGCAAAATAGAAGATGGACTAAAAGAACAATATCTTTGCAACTTCCCTGGTGGTCGACTGGTCAGAAATCTGCCTTCAAATGCAAGGCACATGGGTTCGATTCCTGGTCAGGAACTAGGATCCCACATACTGCACTCTAGGCCTGCACACTGCAGGTACTGAGCCCTTGTGCCACAGTGGGAGAAGCCTATGGGCCTCAATGAAGGACCCCACGTGTCACAACTAGGACCTGATGCAACAATATTTAAAAAAAAAAAAAAACCAGAAAAAACAAAGATAGGATTTAATGTTGAGCTCCTGACTTCCAAATTTCTCATGGAGTGAGATAAACTTGTCCTGGTGCTGGCGCGGCTGCGAGGGAAACTAATGCTCACTTACATTGTGGGAGTGCCACTGAGCACAAGCCTTCACAGAGGGACTCTGGATATATCTCTTCAAATTAGATAGTCCCTTTAACCCAGGAAACCTACCCCCGGAAATTTGTTCTTACAGACACAACAGTGTGAGAAGATGATGGCAAACCTGTCATTCCCTGCTGTACAAGTTTAACAGAAAGCCGGGACACGTATTCGAACTATCCTAAGATATATGTGGTAAAAAGAGCTTTGCCTGAACTTCCCTGGTCGTCCACTGGTTAAGGATTCAGCTGCCAATGTGGGGGACACTGGTCGATCCCTGGTGTGTGAAGATTCCACATGCCACAGGGCAACTGGGCCCGAGAGCTGCAACTACCGAAGTCCACGTGTCCTAGAGTCCGCGCTCCACAGCGAAAGAAGTCACTGCAGTGAGAAGCCCAAGCACCGCAACTAGAGAGCACCCTCTGATTGCCCCAACTAGAGAAAAGCATAGTAAGGAAGACGGCAGCAGCCAAAACATAAATAATAGACAATTTATTTTAAAAACAGCTATGCAGACTATCTAAGGTATACTTTGTTTTCATTTGTTTAAAAAACAGAACCTCAGTTACAATGTATCTGTGTATATACCTGTAACATGCCAGGATATCTCCAGAAGGGCCTAAGAGGCACCTACTATGGTCCGAATGTTTGTACAGCCTCCAAAAAACTCAGGCTGAAATCCTAACCCCCAAAGATGGTCTTAGGTGTAAGGAGGACACCTTACACCTTGGGAGGGGACAAGGTCACATGGGCGGAGCTCTCTCATGGGTGGGATTAGTGCCCTCATAAAAGGGACCCCACAGAGATTCCTCACCCCTTCACGTGAAGAACCCAGGGAGATGGCAGTCTGTGATCTGGATGAGGGCCTTCCCCAAAGCCAACTGGCTTGGTACCCTCATCTTGGACTTCCAGCCTCCAGAACTGTTAAATATAAGTAGCTATTGTTTATAGAGCGCCCAGCCTGTGGTATTTTGTTACAACAGGCCACAAAGGACTGAGACACCCCATTAAGTCGACCAGAGTGCTGGGGGGTAGTATGGAAGGGGAGCTTCTCAGTGTGGTATGTGGTGGGACCCTCAGTCACTTCAGGTGTGTCCAACTCCTTGTGACCTTATAGACTTTAGCCCACCAGGCTCCTCTGTCTACGGGATTCTCCAGGCAAGAACGCTGGAATGGGTTGCCATACCCTCTTCCAGGGGATCTTCCCAACCCAGGAATCAATCCATGTCTCTTATGTCGTCTTCGTTGGCCGGTGGGTTCTCTACCACTAGTGCCACCTGTGAAGCCCTTAGCTTCTCAGCATACTGGTTCCTAATTCTGCATCAAACAAATCTACTAGGCATTTAAAAAATCAAATTAAGTCAACCAATACCCATCCTGTTTAGGTTCCAGAAGTTAGTGACTGGGTCCAGATGCACACAGAACATACTTCTATCCCAAAGTAGAATCCCCACACTTAGCTTTCCTTCAAGAATTTTAATCACGAACTGAGGGGGGATGGGTGTTGGGGAGCAGGTAAACGGGGTCCAGGCTGGATCCTAGAGGACAGTGGCTGACTCCAGGCCCCGCTCCTGGAAGTACCGATGGGGGAGGCGGGGGCAGGTTTGGGGGCTTTCACTGAAGTAGGACTTGATCTTCCCAGGTCCCTCCGGATGCCCAGTCTCCGAGTCCTCCCTGTGGGAGAGAGGTGGTGACTCCAACTTCTGGGGGATTGGTCCTCCCAGGCAGGGCGGAGCCCTGGCCTCTTACCCTCGCTTCCAGACACCTACCACTTCACGTCTTCCGCCTCACTCTCCAGGATGCTCTGGGCTGTGCGCCAGCTGAAGCGGACAAACTGGGGGAAGCCGAACACAGGGTCCACATGGTTCCTCAACCAGGCTTTCGTCTTGGGATCTGGGGGCAGGGTAGGGTGGACAGTGGGAGAGCCCTGCCGTGATGTCCCAGCTTCTCAGCTTGGCATCTGAGGGCCCACCACCTCATCTCAGGCCTCTTCCTGAGTACCCGAGGAACCCATCACTGTCTGAGACATCTTCCTGTCTAGGGACCCTTGCACAGGCTGTTCCCACTGACCCTCTGCCTGAGAATAGGTGCTCAAGGTGAAGTTCAGGGAGACTGCCTCTGGGTCATCTCGCTTACCTCCCCAAAGACAACAGGCACTGAACCAGCATTTGTGGACCATTAGGTTAACACCCATTTTTCCCATGCAACCACCAACTCAGTGGGCTCAGGGAGGTCCCTGCTTGTCTTGCTCATGGCTAAATCCCCAGGGCTTGGCTCTGCAAGGCACATATGAGGTGCCCAGTAAGCAATGAACACCACCCAAACTGTGTTTGGCCTAGACTTGGTTTTCCTCCCTTTGGCCTCACCTAAGTCCAATCCCAGACTTGCTAGGTTGCCCCACCCAACTGCCAAAGGATTCCTGGTACCCAGCCACTGAATCATCGCCTCTGCCCTTATGTGTCTTCAGCAGAGTTTACTGGGGAAGGGCACAGTCATTTCCACCTTACAAACAGGGAGACTGAGCCTCCTAATGAAGAGAAACAATGAATTCAAGCTGGGATCATTGGACAGGAGCTGGTACCCCTCACTCCACCCCTTAGGTCCACCATGAGCCTCTGTGCTTCACTGGCGCGCTCCAGAGAGACAGCAGGGAGGGAGGGAGGGAGGGAGAAGGGAAGAGGGGCCTGCCAGCTGGAATACAGCGCTACCTCAGCCTCTTCTGCTGCAGAGCAGGCTGAGAGGAACAACTTAGAAAACCTCAGAAGCACGCCAAGCCCGCCTTGTTAGTTTACTGTGGCTGCCATCTGCTCACCATTAGGGTAGCCCGAGCCATAATCAGTGTCCAGGTCCTGCAGTTTCTCCACAAACTTCCAGTTCTTCACAGCCTGGTCTCGGGCCACCTGTGGGCAAAACAGGCACTTGGGATCTCCCACAGGCACCGTGAAGCAGCCACGCCTGCCTCCTTGCCCAGGGGGATGATGAGAGCTGGCCATGGCCAGTGGGGGCCTAACCTTGGCACAGATACTGGCAGCACTGACCACAGGGTAGAGAGCATCTGCCTTGGCCTTGACTGTCACCTCAATGCCAGGGAAACGCTGCTGCAATCGTTCCTGGTATGTCTCTGGGAGCCCCACGGTGTCCACAAACACCTGCCGTGGTGAGAGAAATGTACTCAGTCAACAAACACCCGGAAAAAACAACCGTGCCAATGGCCCAGCTTCATGGTCCTGGCATTTGCTGCTCCTACTGCCTGAAATATTCTTCTCTCAGCTCATGACCAGGCCCAGGCTGCATCCTTCTCTCAGGGGTCTCAGCTCAAACATCACCTCCCGAAGAGGCTTTCCCTGATCACACTATATCCATTCTACGTTTACTCAGCACCTCCTGCATGCCACGGGCTGCTCTAGGTGTTGGAGACACAGCAGCGAACATGCCAGAGTAGACACTCTGGAGGACCACAAACAGGAAAGAAGATAAATAATAAAAGATAGGGGAGATTGAGAAGAGGTTATAATTTTCAACAGTTTGGGGGTATTTTAGGAAAAGTCACTCTGAGGTGGTGACATCTGAATAAAGGTCTGAAGGAAATGAGGGAATGAGCCATGGGGAGATCTGAGAAAGAGTGTTCTAGGCAGAGGGAACAGCCAGTGCAAAGGTCCTGAGGCCGGACCATGCCAAGTACTCTGGACAGCAGTAGAGAATACATGGCTGGAACAGAAATGGGGTCAGAAAAGAAACAGGACAAAGGATCTCCATAGCTGTTATTATTCTCAAAACCACCTTTATTATTTGCTTACCAGTTGCCCATCTGTCTCCCCTGACTTGATCATGAACCCCTGAGGGTAGGGTCCTTGTCTGTCTGTTTCAGCACTGCATAGGCAGCTCCACATTCTTTGCATAGGCAAAGGTCCTTGTTTGTCTCCAAGGCACTGCACAGAGCCCTGGACCTGAGCCACCTCCTCAGCAAGGCCTCTCTTGTTACATTCCCTATCTCAAGTGTACTTGCCCTTCTGATTCTCTCAAAACAGTCTGTTCTTTGCCTCAAAGCACTGGCTGCAATGCCAACTTCTATTTCTCTCTGGTGATTTAATCTCATTTCTTCACTTGCCTGCGAGTTTTCTTAATTCCCACGGTGCTCAGAAAATTAAATGCCAAGATTTACATTCCAAAAATATAAACGACTGTCTGCTATGTGGGGAGCATGCAGTAGGGGAGGGGGCTGGGGGAGGATGGAGGCAAACATGTGGGTTTCGTTCTAGACATTGAACTGTTAGGATAGAGACAGAGATTAGATGGGGGTGAGGCTGGGGGCTCCACAATGGTCCTCAGTGGAGCACACATTTGGGGTAGAAGAAACAGTTGGGGGAACTTCCCTGGTAGTCCAGTGGTTAAGACTCCATGCTTCCAATGCAGGGGTGGGTGTGGGTTCAATCCCTGGTGGGGGAACTAAAATCCTACATGCCATGCAGTGTGGCCAAAAAAAAAAAGACAATACAATAAAATAAAAACAGTAGAACATCAGCAGCAGTAACACACGTTTCTGAGATATTCTAGGTATGTCTGATGCAGAGTCATCCACTGCACTTCTACACTCCTATTTTATCCTGAGATGATCAAACGGGGGCAATCCAACAGTTAGCTCACCTGCGCCACGTTCACACCCTGGTCCAACGCAAACTGCACTAGCCCAGTGGCTGTATCATGAGAGAGGGCGTTCAGGTTGTATTTCACCCTGTGGTGGTGGACAGAACCCAGTCAACTTCGTTCCAGCCACTCAGCCCTTCCAACCCACTCTGGTTGCCCCTCCTCCCGACCCCCTCCCCCACCCTCCGGGACCCCTCACCGCCCAAGCATGCTGGTAGAGATGAGGTTTGGAGACAGCACGTCCAGTGCCCAGCCCACAAAGTCCCCGTCCTCCTTCATTTTCGCAAAAAGCCTGTCCCGCTCGCTCTCCGACAGGGTCTTTGAGTCTGGGAGGAGGGTTGGGAGATAAGGGGAGGGGCTGGTTCCCCCAGTTCCTGCTTTCCCCCTCCAGTCTGCACCCACCCGTGCCAATGCCCAGGAACCCCTCCCTAGACGCACCCCACTGCTCACCTGCCACTTTCAGGGCCTCCAGATCCTCCAGGCGGGACAGGGGACAATAGCAGATAGCATAGACCATGGGGCCTGGGGAAGAGGGAGTCCAGTGAGCCCTTGAAAGCCGCCACCTCTATTCCATCATCACCGCTTTTTTTTCGGTGCCATCACCAATGCCATCGCCATCACCACTATCACCCCCCTCCTCGAGTCTGGTGCAACCCCAGCTCCGGTTCCACTGCAACTTGCATCCCCCATATCATGCCCTTCCCCCACCCGGCCCTGGGGGCGCACCCAGCACCGGGCCCCGGCCCGCTTCATCGACGCCCAGGACGCAGGGCTCTTTGAGGCACACAGGAGGCACAGGCGAACTCAGGCGACAGCGGCCCGTATTGTCTCTTTCCAGCTCGCTGAGATCCATGCCGCCTCGGCCGCCGCCACCAGCCGTAGTAGCGAAGTCTGCAAGGAAAGGTCTCCCCGCGCGTTTTCCGCGGGCTCCACAACAGTGCCAGCTCTCGACCTATCGGCACGCAGGACACGCCCCCAACGCGCCAGCCGCCGTTGACGTTTGCGCAGCCTTTGCCGACGCCGCTGCCGTGCGGCTTCCTGGGAATTGTAGTTTCCGAGGCTGACAAGCGAGCTCCGCGTTTGGGGAACCGAGTGGGCGGTGTCACTTTCCAAGCTCCGCCCCCGTGTCTCTGGAGCTCCTCCCGCCGCGGCTAGTGGGCAGACAAGGGGAAATTGAGGGGGAGCCTTGAAGGACTCGACCTCATCAAAGCTTGTGCTGTACTTAGTCGCTCAGTCGTATCCGACTCTTTGCGACCCCTTGGATTGTAGGCTCTTCTGTCCATGGGATTCTCCAGGCAAGAATACTGGAGTGGGTTGCCACGCCCTCCTCCAGGGGATCTTCCCAACCCAGGGATCGAACCCAGGGATCGAACCCAGGTCTCCCGCATTGCGGGAGGATTCTTTACCTTCTGAGCCACCTGGGAAGACCCGTCAAAGCCTAGAAGGTCAAATACCACTAGACTCCGAGAATTCAGTGTCCGCATCACTGAGTTCCCGGCCTCCATCTGGTTTCAGGCCCTCCTGTGTTCGAGGTACCTGCAGCGCCCCACAGTCTAAGCCCCCTATACTAGGTATTCTGGCTCCCACTGGACTCAAACCTTCGGACTTGGAACCCCCAACTCCCTCGTAGCTCACCGGAAGCGCCTCCCCCTTACCCCCGCCCGGTTGGTATTCTCTCTTTCGGGCTAAGCCTCCTCTACCCCTGAACAGAGATCCCAGACTTCTCCAGAATCCGGCTTAGAGTCTTCGTCCATCACGCAGGCTCCCTCCCCCTGCCAAACTCAGGCTTCAAGCCCCCGCCCCCTCCTCTGCTCTTTCCCCTCTTTTTCTCACGTCTTAGCGAGGAGCACGCCTCCTAGATTTGTTCCAACGAACGCATCTCTTTCTATTTTCTGCTTTCATCAGGGCTCACGCCCTCAGCTTGTGGGTTTCTGTTCCTCCATCTCCGTTTTCCCCTCCCCACCCCCACCGTCTATCTTCCTTTCTCCTCGGATATCAGCGGGGCTCACATCTCCTAACTCAGCTCTCCTTTCTCACGCTCTGCTCAAGCCCCAGATTTAGTGTTCCTTTTCCCCATGCCCGCCTCGTACCCGAGTCCCCACGTCCAGCCCTTCCTCTCTCCCCTCCCACCCTGGGGACTCAGGGCCCCGGACAAGCCAGCCCGCAGGGGGTGGAGTGCGGGGGTGAGGGGGGCGCCTCCTCCACGTCCGCTGCTCACCCGGCCTCAGAGCCTCCAGTCGCAGTCGTTCGGCTCGCAGGATGAACAATCCCGTTGCCGGCAGGGTCGCACCTGCACCAGATTCTCGCGGTCCATGAACACCGGGCCCGGCGACGTGCCCACAACCTCGCGGCTGCGCTCCTGCTTGCCCAGGTCGCAGAAACAGCGCCACTTTCCCCAAGGGCCAAGGACAGAGTCTTCCAATTCTAGGGATGGAGGGCCAGGTAGAGGGGGAACCTATATCCCCCCATTCTAAGAGGGGCGGAGGAGAAAGATACTAACAAATAACAGTTCCAGACTCCGGGAGATGGTGAAGAAAAGGGAAGCCTGGCGTACTGCAGCCCATGGGTTCGCAAGGAGTCGGACACGAATGAACGACTGAACAACAGCATATATGCTCAGCTGTGTTTCTCTGCCACCTATCCCGACACAGATGATCTCTAATCTTCCCATTAGTCGCAGGTGGGGAAACTGAGACCTAAGAAGAGCAATCCACCTTTCCAAGCTCACACATCTGGTGAGTGGCCCAGAGGGCCTGCAAAATGACACTTCCCATCTGTGCCTGCCTGTCCATTTGGGGGTGTGGTACAACACACTTGGTAGCCACCGTCTGAAGGTGACTCCTCTCTACAAGGGTGTGATCACAAGCCGGTCCAACAAGTCCAGTGTCACCTGACCAGCGGTGTTACCAGGTGGTAAATTAAAGGACATAATTAGCATAATGAAGGAACTTAAAGCCCCTGGCTATGCAAGGAATACAAAAACAATTATCTTGACCACTTTTAAAGCAGCTACATTTATCAGACGCCCTTTACAACTGTTCTTTTACAGACTTCCCTACGGCCCTAGTTGACAAGTCTTAGCTCAAGTGTGGGGCTCAGAAAGTCCTGACACCTCATGCCCTCATCAAGCCTCTGCCAGACAACACTGGCCTCTTTCCATTTGTCTTTCCATCTTGGCACTTGCTGTTCCGACTCACTGGCGCGCTCCTCCCTTAAATCTTCGCATTTGGAGCTTTTTGCTTGTTATTCCGGCTGCATTGGTTACCTATTTTCAGCCAGGAGGCCTTCTCTGACTTTAGAAGTTTACATGCGCCCTGCCTTCTCTATCTCCGCCTTTCTCAGCACTTATCCATGAATTTATGGACACGTCTGCGTTGGTATTTATTGCCTGTCCACTCCCCTCTCCCCGTGTATACTGCTTAAATACATTATCTTAATTTACAGATGAGAAAACTAAGCCAAAGTAACCAGCCCAAGAGGTACCCCCAGGGCTCAGCAAGGCAGAAATTTGAAGTCCCTGGAGGAGGGTCTATCTGCAGCCAGATGGTGAAGTGGGGGCAAATGAGGCCCCTTTCTGCACTGTCATTTCCGTGGCCTGCAGTTACCTTTCTCCTGATGCTGCAGCCGCAGCTGCTCCCAGGTGTCCCCTTCGCCCTGCTGGCCGAAGTACTGGTAGTCGGGGGAGACCTGGGCAGGGGTCACCAGCAGCAGGAGCATCAGAGACGGCAGTAGCAGTGCCGCCCGGCTCCGGGCCATGCCGGACTCCAACCGACCCCGGCGCGCTCCAAAGAGGAGGCCCCGCGCATCACCCCCCGCGGTCGGGTGCAGTGGTCTGGGCCGGAGACTGCGCGTCTCCCCCCGCCACTCGCGGGCGCGTGGTCGCGGCCGGCTCCGCTTCCCCTCCCCTGCGCTTCTTGCAGTGGACCCGACCGCTCCGTAAGTCCGCCCACCTCCCCGCGCCCTAGGCGTCATGGTTCGGGCCGACTATAAAAGGCGCCGCTGGCCTGGGCTCCTGGCCCTGCGAAATCAAGTTCGTGCATCCGAGAGTCCCTGCGTCCCGCCCTTACCCACGCAGGTATGGATACCGGGAGTGCATCGGGCTGCGGGGTGGGCCCCCTTGGAGCAGCTCAGGCCCAATCCAGACCTCAGCGCCAGCCGCCTTTGTTTTCCGCCCGCCGTAGCGGCAGCCTTTGTCTTTGTGGGAGTGGGGGTGGGAGTGGGGGTGGGGGTGGGGGTGGGGGGCGGGAAACCGAGGCCAGAACCTTGCAGTAGCTGCCGCATCCCATGCTCCCCCTCCCCAACTCTTGACGTCTCCTGGGCGGGTGGGCTTGCGCGATCGCGCTACGGCCGACACGCTAACTGGGGACCGGGCGGCAGCAGCCCGGCCGCCCTGGCTGTCCAGGTGGGCGGATCTCCTAAAAGTCTCCCGGCCGCGCCGACCTGGTCCCGGAGAGGGTGCGGGGCAGGGCTGCAAGTGTCTCCGCCGCCCTGACTCGGTAATACGGCCGTTTATGCAGCGTGACCTTGGGAAGTGAAGACAAAGGGTCGTCCTGGGCGCACTGACCCGGTGTGGGTGGGGCCGGGGGGGGTCTCAGCTTTCAGTCATGGCCTGCGTCTGCAAGGCGTACGTCGGAAAGCCCGCCCCGGAATTCCAGGCCACCGCGGTGGTGGATGGCGCCTTCAAGGAGGTGAAACTTGCCGACTACAAAGGTGAGGGCCTAGATGGGGGCCGCGGTGGGGGCGGGGCACAGGCCTTAGAGGGCCCGAGCCCCAACTCCTCGTCTCTTCCCACCCCTTTCCCCAGGGAAGTACGTGGTCCTCTTTTTCTACCCGCTGGACTTTACCTTTGTGTGCCCCACGGAGATCGTAGCTTTCAGCGACCGTGCTGCGGAGTTCCACAAGCTGAACTGCGAGGTGCTGGGCGTCTCGGTCGACTCTCAGTTCACCCACCTGGCTTGGTAGGAATGGAGATCACCAGCAAGGAGGGAGGGTACAGCTAAACCTACACCTCTCTAGGGCCCCAGCTGTGTGTTGTCCTGGTCAATGGGCAACCTCTGCGTATCCCTTTCCCAGCAAGAAAATAATGGAGAGAGTGAGTCCCAAGTCCTTCACGATGATGACAGTAATTAGCCTTTGAAAAGTAGTTTCTGTGGCATAGGGAGTTGATAAATGTTTTATCTCAGGGCAATGCAGTCTCCCTCCCAAGAACTATTTGAGCCAGGTGGAAACTGCAGTTTAAGAGTTCGAAAGAGGAGGATGAGGACTTCAGGGCAGGTTCTCTGCCTCCCGTTGCTGCTGCACACGTGAAGTCACTTTGCTAGAGTATTAGCTTAGTCTTCCCAGCTGTGGGAAGCAGCCTCTGCACCCACTTCAGGGTGGGGTGGGCGGGGCTCCCTGGGACTTGCTTTCAGGCCGCTTATCTCTCACCTCCAGCACCCCATTCTCCAGCCCTTATCACACCCAGGCCCTTATCACAGAGTAAGGACCCTGCTGCACCAGCCATCCTGAGGTCCCAACCTTCTCTCCCCCACCCCCAGGATCAACACTCCCCGGAAAGAGGGAGGCTTGGGCCCGCTGAACATCCCCCTACTGGCTGATGTAACCAGAAAGTTGTCCAGTGATTATGGCGTGCTGAAGGAAGATGAGGGGATCGCCTACAGGTACTGTGGGAACCTCGGGAAGCCACCATCCTCAGGGTGAGGGGACCACTCTCACCCTGCGGTTAGCAGGGAGTCTGTGCTCCCTCCCCGGGTCCTGACAGTGGGAGTCCCAGCTCCTCACTGTGAACTCCAATATCTCAGGGGCCTCTTTGTCATCGACGGCAAGGGTGTCCTTCGCCAGGTCACCATCAATGACTTGCCTGTGGGACGCTCCGTGGATGAGGCTCTGAGGCTGGTCCAGGCTTTCCAGTACACAGATGAGCATGGGGAAGGTGAGCAGACACACCCAGTCACGTGTGTCCACACGTGGGTACATACGCAGCCCCTGTGTCATGCACACATATGTTCACGGCCTGCTCTATCGCTTGTGTGGAGTGGATGTGAGGCCCCAGAGAAGATTCAGCTCAAGGTCTGCAAGAAATTTCTAGTCCGGTGGGGGAGATACTACCCCAATATAAGGGCAGACAACTGGGGAGGTAATAGAACTCCATAGAAGATATTTGAGAAGGCCTGTACCAAGGCAGGCTTGAATGTTAATTGGATGAGAGTTATCTTCTCCTGTGAAGGCCACTGGCCCTTGAAGTCCACTGGGACGGGGGCTAAGAGAGAAAGATGTGATTAAAGGAGTCGGAAAGAAATTAAAATGTCAGCCAGGGAATTCGCTGGCTGTCCAGTGGTTTCCAAACTTTTACTGCTAAGGGCCCAAGTTCAGTCCCTGATCAGGGAACTAAGATTTCATAAGCCACACGGCATGGCCAAAAAATAAAATAGGGACTTACTGGCAGTCCAGTGGTTGAAACTTCCACTACAAGGGACACAGGTTCAATCCCTGGTCGGAAAACTAAGATCCCACATACCTTGAGACACAGCCCCCCCACCCCCCCCAAATGTCAGACAATCCTGCAGCTGAGCGTGGAGGGCTTCTTTCATCATGTGGCATGGTCTTAGGCCTGGAGCACTTGGCTCTAGGCTTTTTCTTCTGCAACTCATGCTCTCACACCTCTTTTTGTCCCCTCACTACCACTCTCCCTTGAATATGCACTCTAGCCTCACCTGTGCATCCCTGTTTTCCACAGTCTGCCCTGCCGGCTGGACACCAGGCAGTGACACAATCAAGCCCAATGTGGACGACAGCAAGGAATATTTCTCCAAACACAACTAGGCTGGCAGATGGTGGCAAGCCTGGGCTCTTGGCCCACCTCTGTGCCCCTACCTGTGTGTCCTGTACTGACCCAGGAAATGCCAGACCTGCTCCTTCAGACTCCACAGTCCATGACCACAGAGGGTTAGGTCAAGTCCTTCTCAAGCTCCCAGCTGCGAGCTGGTGAATGGTGACCCCCTCCTTGGAGCCCACATAACTGGGAACAGGCCTATAGGTGACTAATAAAGTATTAGGGACAGATCTAAGTCTTGTGTTTTGTGTGCTTTGTCCTGGTATGGTACCGCCCGCAGCCGCCTTCTCCAGGCTATGGCCTGGGAAACTGACAGTCTGGTTACCAATCTCCACCACAAGGTGGCAGCCTTGCCTCATACTGCTTTCTCCGTGGCCTGAAGAGGGAGGTGGTTGGCGCTGTTGTCCCTTGCAGGGAGCAAGTCCCAGGCTGCCTTACTACCTGAAACCTGGCCAGGCAGAGCAGCGCCACACCTGAACAGCAGCCAGCCTGAGTTAAAAAGCTGCTTAGGAGCTGTGGTCTAACCTGGGTCTTTTCAACAGCAAAACGGGAATATAAAGACCAGTGGGAATGAAGACAATGCAGGTTAAAAAAGGTAAGTATGTGAAGATCAGGACTCTATTAATGGTTACTAGGACCAGGTTCCTGGGACTGGAAGAAGGTGGGGACCCAATCCTGAAAGTAGAACCAAGAGTGGGAGCTTGAGGTACATGCATAGTTCCTGCTGCAAGTTCTGTACCACCAGAGCTTGGAAAGTCTATGTCCTGCCCCTGAAATGGAAGGGTGAGGGTTAGACGAGAAGGCAGGTGTTAGGAGCAACACAGTGTTCTAAGGTGCAAAGTTTGATGCTGTACTTTTTCAGGCAAGTGGTGTTTCCATTCTTAGCCCTCATTTCCTTCCACAGGACTGACATGCTCATTTAATCCATAGGCCCATTATTAAATTAAGCTTCCCTAGTGGCTTAATAAAGAATTTCCCTACAATGCAGGAGTCGCAGGTTCAATCCCTGAGTCAAGAAGATCCCCTGGAGGAGGAAATGGCACCCCACTCCAGTATTCCTGGCCTGGAAAATCCCATGGATGGAGGAGCCTGGCAGGCTACAGTCCATGGGGTCACTTAAGAGTCAGACACAGCTTAGTGACTAAATCACCATTAGTACTCCAGCCTAATGCCCTCCAAAGTCACTCATCTCAGCCTTGGAGTTTTTATTCTATTGTTTTTAAATTTTTAAAATTATTTTGACTGCAGTAGGCCTTCATTGCTGAGAATTGGCTTTCTCTAGTCACAGTGAGTGGGGGCTCTAGCTGCAGTGCATGGGCTTCTCTTCTGAAGCAGGGCCCTCGAGCACTGGCTTCAGTAGTTGTGGCATACCACACTGGCTTAGTTGCTCCGCGTGTGGAATCTTCCCAAACCAGGAATCAAACTCGAGTCTCCTGCACCAGCAGGCGGATTCTTGGCCACTGGACCACAAGGGAAGTCCTCGGCCTTGGAATTTTATCTATACTCCTCCACAAGGCCCTACGTGGTCTTCCCTGACCTCATCTCCACCTCCGTGGGTTCACTCCATTGAAGCACAGTGGCTTCTTGGTGTTCTTTAACAGGCTGATCTTGTTCTGGCCACAGAAACGTTGCATATACTATTCTTTCTGGCAGAACTCTGTTACTCAGGATTTTCTCAGGGGTCAGCTGAAAAATCGCCTCATTAAAGTTCCGTGTTCCCAATTCATTCTCCAAAGCAGCTCACCTCCCCTGCTCCATCACGACCAGTTTTTTTTTTTTTTTTTTTTCCTCTTCCTGGCACTAAGCACCATCTCCAAATCATGTTTGCTTGTTTATTGTCTGTCTGCCCTGGTCCAGCTAGTGACTCCAGGACCGGGTCGTTCAGTATTTTATAAACAAATTAATGAAGCGTCTGTTCTACCGCACCTAGGCCCTGTGGCCTGGTTTCTCAGTCTGTGTTCTTCTCTGCTGTTCTGGGGGCTTCCAGCTCCGAAGCCTGCCAGATCCCCATCGGGGCTCGCCAGCCGCCCTCCCACCCGTCCTAGCTGCGGGGGAGGCAGCCCCGTGCGAGGGCGGCGGCGTCGCCCGGCGGCCGGAGCAGCCGCCCCGGCAGGACCAGACCTGGCAGTGGCCCCGCTCCCGGCCTGGCACCCGGGAGGGGAAACTGGCAGGCGGGCACCGCCCTTCCTGGCGGGGGTGGGGAGGGGATCGCGGTGGCAACGACGCGCAGGCAACTGCATCCCCCCGCCCGGGTCAGGTCAAACGCAGCGGGCGTGGGCTGGGCAGGACCCAGGGGCCAGCCCGATGGGGGAAACTCTGGGGTGGCTCCTGGGGCTCTGGAGCGCGGCCCGCCCACAGCGGACGCTCTGGACCCAGGCCTGGGGCTTTCCGGGCCTCGGTAGCCGCCAGCCTGGGAAAATCCCGGCCCCCTTCCCGGCGCCGCAGCCCTGCCGGGCAGAGCGGGGGAGGGGATTCCCGGAATCTGCCCGGAGACCGCTGTCGCGTCACTGGGCAGAATCAGCCCATGTTTGGACTGCGCTTCCGCAGCGTCAGCGGGGAAAGCCCCGGCGCGCGCGGCTGGGCGGTGCCGCGCCTGCGCGCTGAGCGTTTCGCTCCAGGCATCCTGTCCCAAGGCGCTGGGGGTGGGGTGGGGCGGGGGGTGGCTGGACTGTGTACACGCCCTGGACCTTCCAATCCGGGAGATCAGGAGACGCGAGAAGGGTTGGACACCCGGGCTGAGGGCGCAAGATGCCTGAACAGAACTGGCAAGGTTGACACAGTTACAGGAGCAAGCCACAAACAGCCGTGGGGTGGGGGCTGCCCAGTACTCCCCTCCCTCCGCCCGCCCGGCTTGAAAAAAAGACAACAGAAATTAATAAAGAACTTTTTTTTTTTACTTAAATAGATTCAATAAAAAGTAAGGACAATAAACGAACTAACACATAAACACAAATTAAAATAAATCCTTTAGAAACCGACTGCGTGTTTCTTCTCCACAGTACGGTGCAGAGGGGGGAGGGCAGGGGGCGGGGGTCCCCTCTCCAGTATCCCCAAGGGCTAGAGTACCGGTCGGCGGGGCCAGCTCCGCCGCAATCGCCCCCTCCTCCCCTCCCTGTTAAATACACAAATATATTATATTCAATATGAATTGAGTTCTGCAGGAAAAAAAAATAAAAAAAAAAATAGTGGAAGAGGGGCTTGTAAACGTTGAGGTGGAAGGACTGGGCGCAGAGCGGGAGGGCAGGAGTCCAGTGTGGTTTGTAGCGCCCCCAGGCCCCGGGGCCAGTGCCCACCGCCTGCCCCCTCGCCCCATGGGAGGCTTGCGCCCAGCCGTCCAGGTTGGGGAAATGTCCGTACGGGGGATAAGGGGGCGCTCAGAAGGCGTGTCCCTTGACCCCAAGCAGCAGTTGGCAGCCGTTGCTGACGTGGGTCATGACCTTCTGTTTGAGCTGGGCCACCTGCTCCCGGAGAAGGCCGGCAGTGCTGGACAGCCCCGCGTTCTCGGCCTTGAGTGTCTTCACCTTGTCCTCCAGGCGCGCGATGCGCTCCAGCTTCCGCTTCCGGCACTTGGTGGCCGCCAGCCGGTTTCGCAGCCGCTTGCGCTCTACTTTGATGCGCTCCTGGTCTTCCATATTGATGGGGGACACCGGCGGCGTGGCATCGCGGCTGCGCGCCTCAGGCACGGTCTGCGGTTCCTCCTTGAAGGCGGAGGCGCCACGGCCCAGGCCCAGCTGCGCCGGGTGGCCGCCAGCGAAGGGCGGCGCGTGTGGGAGGTAGCTGATGGTGGCCGTCGGGTACGAGCTCCCTGTCCCAACGGCGGCCCCGGCTCCTCCGGAGGGCGCAGAGGCCGGAGAATAGCTGCTGAGGTTGGTGTAGACTGGAGGCGGCTCCGGGCCGGCGTAGACGCCCCCGGGCCCGGCTGGGGGCCCCCCGCTGGCGCCCAGGGACACGTTGGGGGGCGTCACGTGGTTCATCTTGTGCAGGTCGTCCAGCGCTTTTACAAAGCCGTCGGCGAAGCCTTCCTGCTCCTCAGTGACGCCGCCCCCTGCGCCCCCCGCACCTCCACCGCTGCCACCCCCGCGGGGGTAAAAGTACTGTCCCGGGGGCGTGGGCGTCGTCGTGATCACGCCGTTGCTGTTGGGGACGATCAGGCGCTCCAGCTCCGATGAGGCGAGCTTGAGCGACGCGCCTGTGTCCGAACCCTGGCTGGAAAAGTAGCTGCCTCCGCCGTTGCCCTCTGGGCCGGGACCCCGCGCACCGGGTGCTTTGAGATTTCGGTAGGGGTCTGCCAGGTTGAGCGCCAGGCTGGGTTTCAGGAGTTTGTAGTCGTGTAGAGAAATGCCGCCCGGTGTCCGGCCGTATCCCGCTGCTGCGTATGAGTCGTCGTGGTAGAAGGGCTGTTCCATTTTAGTGCACATCCGGGCGGCCCGGGAGGTCTGAGGGGGTCCCTGCGGGGCCGCCCCGGGCCTCGCTGCAGCGAGCCGCGCGCAGTCCGCGGCTGTGCCTGTATCGGGTGTCTGGACGAACGTTCCTGAGAGCTGGCACTGGTCGGGAGAGGCCGGTCGGAGGCCGTGCGAGGAAGCTCTGTGCGGCTTCTAGAGCCCCTTTGCCCCTCTCTGGCGCGCTCGTTTTCTTGGTGTCGCTTCCCCCTTGCTCCCCGCTCCCTGCTGGCTCCGGTGCTGGCCTGGCCGTGCTCAAGGTCCCGGCCGCTCCGCCAGAGCCACAAGCCTTTATACCGCGGTTGTCAGCCGCGGAAGTGCGCTCTGATTGGCTGTCGCCGGAGCCAGGCCCCCGCCCCCCCCTTCTGGAGCGTGGGGAAGGGGAGGAGGCGGCTCGCGTCATTGTCAGGAAGCGCGTGTCCTTGTAAACAGCGGCCACGGGCTGGGTGGCTCGGAGCGCCTGCAGGGGGAGGGGCCATAGGACCCTAGGGTGCGTGAGGAAGGG
The DNA here is from genome assembly GCF_019923935.1 of Bubalus bubalis. Classification (NCBI taxonomy): domain Eukaryota; kingdom Metazoa; phylum Chordata; class Mammalia; order Artiodactyla; family Bovidae; genus Bubalus; species Bubalus bubalis. The sequence continues at coordinate 98,346,212 of NC_059165.1, read as the reverse complement.
GGTGCTGGGGCGATCCGAGGCACACCGGGAGAGGTTTCGGGGAGGGTGATGATTTCCCTGGAGTACGCGATAAGGGATACGAGGAATTCGTACTGAGCAAGTGTGTGCGTGGTGGGGGTAGGGGGTGGTCCCGGGATGCACACGGAAAGGCCTGAGTGATCTGGAGTCTTTCAGAGGTGCTGGAGAGCTGAGAATACACTGAGGGACCCCGCAAAGGAGAGACAGGAGGGTTAAGCAAGGTAGATGGGGAAGCGGGGGAGGAGACATCTGACTCAGAAACTGAGTGGGGGTCCTGGGTACAGAAGGGTTGAGGAACTGGAATTTTCCCGGGAGGAGCTGAACCCAGGTAAAATAAGGAGGAGAGATCAAAAGTGTACCCGGGAGAAGCTGGAGGGTCCACTATGCAAAAAATGAGTCGGGGTCCTGAAGCCCACCGGAGAGAGACAGAGTCCACCACAAGCGGGAAGGGGAAGGCATTGAGAGAAACTAGAAATGCATAAAGTGAGGGTCCTGGGGTACACTGAGGCAAGGAAAATACGTGGGGTAGAAGATTGGGATACTGTCAGAGGTTGGGGGTCACTGGGGTCATCTGCGAAGCCCCAGTGAAGGAGAGAATTAGAAGGGTCGAGGCACCCTTTCAGGATTGAGATAACATTTGATAGGGTCCCCGGTTGAGACCTGAGAGAAGGAGGGGTTTTTGAGGATCCTGGGGACCTTCCATGATCGGCTCCCCTCTCGTGGGTGCCTGTATACTCCCCACCCCAAAGCCCTCCCCTAGTCACCCTGAGGTTGACCGACACCGTGTCGGCTCCTGGTGCCTAGACCCAGCCCGACGGCTGGGGCGCGGTCGCCCAACCCCACTCCTTCCTTAGAAACAGGCTGGGGAAAGAGCGCCGCGGCAGGAAGTGTGGCAACAGCCCCGGGGGACGGAGCCCGGCCCTGCCTCCGTCACTCGAATCCTACGGGACCAGGCGCCCCGCCCTGTGTCCGGCGGGGTTCAGGGCCTCGGAAGAGGAACCTGAGCAGGCGACCCCCGAGGAAGCCAGGGGCGCTGAATAAGCCCAGCTGCCGAGGTTTCCAGTCACCGATCCCCACCCTAGTAATGGTTCAGTCCTCGGAGCCCGCAGGCAATGGAGGACGCTGGCAGTCCCGGACGATTCCATTGGCCCGAGGGAGGGGGACCCACCAGGGAGCGGGGCCTGGTCGCCATGGCAACAGGCGGGAGTCCGCTGGCCGGACTGGGGGCGGGGCGGCCCCCGGAGTCTCGCCCCGACGCCCATATAAGGGCACAGGAAGGGGTGGGTCTAGCGCTGTCCCGGGGCCGAGGGCCCCGGTATCTGCCAGGTCCCAGGGCACGCCCGGGCCCCCGGACGGCTAGTCCCGACCAGCCCCGGCCGCCGCCCCCGGGGCCCCCACGGCCGCCTGGCCCGGCCCCACCCAGCCGCTCTCAGGCAGCGTCCTGCCAGGCCCTGCCTGGCCCGACCCAGCCTGGCAGGTCCCCGCCTGCCCGCGGGCCTGGGTCGGACTTCGCCCCCAGCCCGACGGGCGAAGAGGGGGCGGGCCAATGCTTCCAGGCGACCCAGGCGCCTGGGCGGGCTGACACGGCCGCCTCTTACCTCGAGCTGGGTGCCCTTACTTTCTGCCAGGATGTCTGGCACATACGTCCGTAGGGGCTGCGGTGTCCCCTCCTTCACTCATGTGGGTGAGAGGCCCTACTCCTGTTTTAGTATGGGGGCTCCTCACCATCCAGAATACCTAAAGGGGGATCCATTCCCTCACCCTAGGTGTCTCCCTCATCTGAGAGAACCCCTCCAGAGCCCCTTCCCCAGGAATAAGTGAAGCTTTAGATGGCGAGGCTTCGATTTAGACTTAAAGTGGAACTTCCAAGAAGATAGGATACCAGCCACTAGAACCAAAGTCTTTCAGAAAGTGAAGCCTCTATCTTTGGGGAGAAAGATGGAAGTGTCTTTAGGGCAGAGAGAGGCTGGGGGAGAGAAGCTAGCCAACAGGTCAAGCACAGAATTCACCAAGTGTGGAGGAGAGAAGCAAAATGAAAGGCGGCAAAAAGAAACTGAGCTTTGCGGGGGCTGGGGAAGTCCAGCAGAGCAGTGGCGCGTTGGGGAGGAAGGTCCCATGAGAAGCTGGGGGTGTCCCCATTTTTGGAGGGTCCTTGTGACCCCCGGGTACCCCCTCCCCTCCTCCCTTGCTTGAACTGCTCCCCTCCCCCGCCCTAGGCTCAAGGGAGATTCCAGTGGCCGCTGAGTCTGGCAGGCACGCTGCCAGGTCTGTGTCTCCCGCCCATGCTAATAACTGCAGCTGACATCTGGCTGGGCCCTGCGGGGGTGCAGCGGGCAGCGTTGGGGGGCTGGGCAGGTCTGACCAGAGGGCAGCATCTCAGGAAGCCAACCTGCAGGTCCCACGGGCCAGGAGGCCACAGTGAGTCAGCTCTGATCAGTGCTGAGGCTGGCCATGCCAGAGGAGTCCTGGAGAGAGGTGAGACTGTCCCAATGAGGGTAGAGATGGAGGCCAAGCACCCAGCAAGTATGTATGGGGTTGGGGGTTAGGGTAGGGAGAGCTGCAGGGTTGGAGTCATGCAGACAGACAGCACGACTCAGAGACACTTAAGACAAGCAGACAGAGAAATAATTATTATTTTAATAGCTAACACTTATATGGCTCTTTCCAGGAGAAGGAAATGGCAACCCACTCCAGTATTCTTGCCTGGAGAATTCCATGGACAGAGGAGCCTGGCGCAAAGAATCAGACACCACTGAGTGACTAACACACACACACATATGGCTCTTACCATAGGCCAGGCACTCTTCTAAGTGGTTTACATAGAATAACTCATTGCCTGCTTCCAACAACCCAGCGAAATATATGCTATTTGCTATTAGCCCTCTTTAAGAGACTAGGCACAGCAAGGTAAGGAACTTGCCTCGTGTCCCATAGCTCAAAGCCCTGGGGTTGACCTAAAACCTGAGCTGTCTGGCTCTAGAGTGTTAGCCACTTTTGTGTAGATAATCACAATCACAGAGGCATGTATGCAGTACCAACTGTATGCTAAGCTCTGCAGGTCCTTTCATAAAGGGTCTCCTTTATGGGGGTTGGGCACAGGACAGAGGGGTGCTGGTGTGTTTGGGGGCAAGACCAGCATGCTGTCTGCACGAGTCTTTGAGCAGGGGGTGGGGATTAGGCCAGGAGGGAGGGCAGGGGCCCAGCTGAGCTGGTACAGCCGGTTCCAGGCCCCTGCCAGTCTCACCCTTGTGGCCTGGGCACCACCCCCTCATGCCGCCCCACTGGCGCCAAGGCCAGCCCCGTGAGGAGGGTGTGAGGAAAGCCCCCTCCTCTGACTGTGCTGAGTGCCCGGACTAGCAGCTGGGTACTGCCCAGGCCATGGGCTTCAAACAAGCATCCGGCTAAGGAGACTATGCCCAGGCTTTCCTCATGCCCAGGGGCCCAGGACCTGGGGGACTGGATAAGGAGGAAGTTTACCCACCCCCACCCATGGGTCTCTCTGGGGCTTTTGGCCTTGGCAGGAGGGACTTCTCCTTCTTATAAATAGCCTGGTGACCCCCCTCCACCCTGGCCCCACTGGCCAGCAGGGCCCTCACCAGGAAACTGGGCTGGGGGCTGCCTGTGAGTCAGCCAGTGGGCAGGCCAGGGCGAGAACCCGCAAGTCATAGCACCCAGGCTCCCTTGTCCCTGCCCCTGGGTGTGGACAGGCAGCTGGCAGGAAGAGGCTGAGAATCACGCAGGCCCTCCCCCAGGAACCTCTAGCTTGCCAGCCGTATCCCTCCCTCACCTCTGTGGTTTGGGGGGTCCCTATCCCTCTCCTGGGGAGGAAGCAGCTCAGTTTTCTTGGAAGCAGGAAGGAGAGTCTGTCCTCAGGCTGACTAAGCTGGGCATGAGGGGAGTTTCCCACAAGACTGTTTCTGGTCCCCCCCCCCACACACACTGCTGGTGAGGTCTTGGGGGGCCTGAGCATGGCTGAGATCCCGGGTGCCCCATTTATAGCGGATGTGCTGAGAAAACAGGCCCACACCCCACCAGGGACCTAGGCTGCTGAGCTGGGCCTCCTAGGGGAAGTGACAAAGAGCAGTCTGGGAGGGAGGTGGGGGGAGGTGTTTGGAGAGAGTAAGCGCCAGGATCTCTGGGTGGGGGTAGAGAAGGGCTGGCCAGCCCAGAACCCCACAGTACCTCATCATGGTCCAGGGGTGCGCGTGCATCTGCCTGGCTGTGGGTTTGTGTGTGGCTGGCCTGTCAGGGCGTGCGAGAGTGTGTGTGAAGCCTGTCTTCTCAGGCATGTGTCTGTGTGCTGGCCCAACCCTGCAGGGGTGTGTAGGGCCTGTCTGCTTTGGGTCGGGGGTGGAGGGGGGAGGCGGGTGAGTGTGTCTGTGTGCGTGTGTATGGTCTATATGATATGTTGTGTTGTGGCTGGCCTGTATACAGGAGTCTAGGGTGTTCTGGAGTTCTTACTGCTAATCTATTTGTGTCTGGTCTGTACGTGTATGTGTGTCTGTGTGTGAGGTCCATGGCTTGCCTGTGTGAGATGTGTGTGTGAGGTCCGTGGCTGGTGTGTGTCTGTGACCGTGTGTGTGTGTCCATGTGGGCTCTGTGGCTGGTGTGTATGTGTGCATGTGTTAGTCAACAGGTTCTGTCAGGGTGTCCTTGTGCCAGCGTGTTAATGAATATCCGACTGGGGCCTGCCTGTCCATGCTTCTCTGGGTTGGGTGTGACTGTCTGGCCAGACCGTGTCTGTGAATATGTCAGTCTGTCCGCTTTCATATGCCCAGTCTGTCAGAGGGTCTGATGTGTGTGTTATCAGTGAGGTAGTGTGTATCTATAAGGCTGATTTCTGGTGTCCTCAGAGCTTGTCTGAGTATGGATGCAAGCAACTGTGTGTGTGCTGTGGGGGGGGTGGCAGCTGGGGCTCTCTGTCATGGTCTGTATGTGTCCTTCCTGTCCTTCTCTCCATACGTTTATGATTGTCTCTTTCACCTCTGAGTTGTCTTTTTGAATTGATCTTGCTAGTGTGCGCGCGTGTGTATGCCTTTGTGGCCTTCTCTGGTGTGTCAGGATCTAACACTGTGTCTGAACATCTCTTGTGCACCTCTTGGGGCACTTGCGTTGAAAGTGACCGTCCCTTATCTCTGAGTCTATCCACATGCCTGTATTGCCCACTTGTGTCTGTGTGTCTGTCCTGCCTGTTTCTGGCCTGTCACATTTGTCTCAGGACATGCGACTGTCTGCCAGGCTGTGCACTTCTCACCTGAATGCCAATATCCTTGTGTTTGTGCTTGTCAGTGTGTTCATCTCGCCTGTACGCTGAGTTCACTTATCTGCATTACCTTTATGCTTCTGGCCTGTCTATCTTCGTTTGGCAGCATTTCGGTCTTCCTCTCTGCCTGCCCTGTCACCGCGTCTGCATTTGACAGCCGTCTTTACCCAGATTTGTGTCTGACCCTGTCAGTGTGTCTCCGCTTGGCAATCCGTCTGTGGCCAGGGTGACAGGAGTTTTGTGTGTGTAGACTGGCTTTCTCTCGGGGTGACTGTGTATGTGTATGCTCCTTGCCGCCCCTCCAAGTCTGGCTGCTCTGGGCCGTGTTTATTCTGCCCCCAGCCGACTGCTGTCCTGCCCGGGGAGGGGCTGACTCTCCCGTCTGTCCAGCCAGGAGTCCACAGGATGTTCCCGAGACGCTGTCTCCGCCGACATCCCCTCCCTTGGGCCACCCTCGGGTCAGGACCCAGGCGTCCAGGACGGTGGGGGTGGGGCCACAGCTTATGTTGGGGGGGCATGTCAGGGCCCCGGAATGAGGGTGGGGGGGGTGGGGAGGCGACGGGCCCAACAGGTTCCGCCTCATTCCTGCCCCGCCTCTCACTTCCTGGGTGCCTGCCCCAGGCAGGGGGTGGACGGACGGGATGAACCCTATGGCCTCAGAGCGCCTGGGTGGGGCATGGACTGCCCCACAAGGACTCACTTCTGCTGGGCACCCGGCACCCAGGCCTGGGAGACAGGAGGAGCCTGGGTCCTTTTACCGACCAAGCCCCCTTCTCTGCTCCTGTGCCCAGCTCTGGAAACCAAGTTTCCCATCTATTATTCACCTAATCTCACAATGCCGCAATAAACTGCTCAAAATTATCCCCCATTTTCAGATGGGGAACCTTGAGAACCAGAGAGCAATGAGGGCAGAGGCAGGATTTGAACCCAACTCTGTACATGCCACCCAAGAGCCCCCCAGTCAGCTCACCAACAGCCTTCCCTCCCCTCTCTAAAAATGGTACGTGTGGGGAGTATGAACCCAGGCCCCCACGAGGCCCGGCTCAAGGGGGCGCCTGGCTCGCTCTGAGTCAAAAGGGGCCCCTGGATGAAATGAATAAGAAAACGGCTTTAACCGTTTCATCGCCAACGGGCTCTGCCAAAACTTCCTGTGGGCTTGAGGGGGAGGGGTTGGGGACTTGGTTCCCGGAGGGTTTTGGGGGGGGGTAGATACTGCCAATTCAGGGGTGGGGGAAAACGCCTCTAGTGACCTTGGTGAGAGATGGCTAAGGGAAAACACTACACACCGACCCTCGCTGAAGGGAGAGCCCCACCCTTCAAGCTCCAGGTCCCCAGTACTGGGTTCTCAGCCCCCACTGCCTGGAAGGGGTCTCAGAGTCCACAGCCCCCTCCCCAGGGGCTTGAGTCACCCACGGGGAAAAGCCGCGAGGGGTGAGTCACGGGGTGGAGAAGGGGGAGTGAGGTCTGCTGTGGCCAGGGGACCCTCAAGCTGGCCTGAGTCACGCACGTCCCGGCCTCGCTGACCCCAGCCCCTTCCCCGGAGATTAGGAGCGGGAAGCCCATTATCGGTGGCCTGTGGAGTTAAAGGAAGAGCCGGGACGGGGGAGGAAGCACGCGCCCAGCCGCGCGGGAAGCTCCGGTTCCCATGGTAACTGAGGGGGGGGGTCTGTCAGCTCGGTGGCGGGGTTCCTCCCTCGTCAGGGACGGTCCCCGAGCACTGGGGAAGCCCCCGCGCGCTCTGTCGAGGGGCCACAAGTTTCAGGTCAGGCAGGAAGGGGTTAACGGCGCTGCGTCCCGCCCCACCCCCCCTGCCAGGGTTTCACCCGCGCCCAACTGTCCCGGCAGGGTGGGGCTGCGCCGAGCGCTCCCCCGCGCGCCCAACCCCCGCGGCTGCCCACGCACGCACGCACGCACGCACGCACGCAGCTAGCCTATTTCCACCCTCTCCCCGCGCTCGCAGGCACGATCGCGTCGGGCTCCACGCAGGCAGCGACCCCCGTCGTGCCTCACGTCACGCACGACGCACGCGCCCCCGCAGCGCAGGGAGCGGGGCCCAGAGCAGCAGAGCTCGGGGGGTTTTGACACCCCCGGAGCATGTCACTGCCTCTGCCTCCGCTAAGTACGCTGTCTTGTGTGACTTTGACACCCCCCCCACAAGGTCACAAACTCTCGATCTACAGTGTCACACGGACACAAACCTGCCACACGTTGGCACAAACCTTCACTAATCCAGCCAGCCCCGCAGCGAATGCGGGCAGGGTCACACTGTCACACGCCGTTTGTGGTAGGGACACAGACAGGGCCATCTTCATACACAGATAGGTGACATATACACTCCTATAAAGCCACACCATCAACACAAAGACGCAAACAGATAAAGTCTCGGACCTCAGGAATCCAGTTGTCATGCAGCCACTCCCCTCACATGGAGACTGTAGAGTCACAGACACATTGTGGGGACAGACTCGATGGTCATACTGTCCGCGTACATCACAGGGCACAGAAAGTAAGACAAACCCACAAGGCTGCATACAGGGACACCAGATTGTCTCGGGGACATGGGCAAACCAAGGCCACCCATGACAGCCTCATGCTATCGCAGAAAAACACATGACATAAAGTAGGACACGGTCACAGAAACAAAGGCATACTGAAGTACTGATTATCAGTCACTCACTACTTACACAAAGAATGACATAGGGATATAGACACAAAGGTTTTCCCTGGTAGCTCAGTCGGTCAAGAATCTGCCTGCAGTGCAGGAGACCCCAGTTTGATCCTTGGGTCAGGAAGATCCCCTAGCGAAGGAAATGGCAACCCACTCCAGTGTTCTTGCCTGGAAAATCCTATGGACAGAGGAGCTTGGCAGGCTACAGTCCATGGGGGTCCCAAGAGCCCCACACTACTTAGCGACTAAACCAGCACCAAGATACCATAAAGAAAAACACGTGCCCTAGTCCCTGACAGCACACCTCTCCTCCAAAAAACCCCCACCAAATCACACATGCATAGCCTGTTGTGTAAATTCCCAGAGCCTCAAGACTCACCAAGACACAGGTTGATGCAGACACAGGCCTGTGCACACACAATCACAGACCGTGAACATAGCCGTGAACACATTTCACATGGACTCAGAGATATATACACAGACACGAGGAGGGGAGGGGGTCAGGATGGGAGTCCAGGCAGAATGTCAGTGTCTGGAGTGTAGAAAACCTGCCAGAGTCCCTCATGATATGGGGTGGGGCATGGTGTCCACCCCGAGGCTGTGATCACTTTCCGAGGGGAGCGGCACCATCTCCAAAAGTGTGAATTTAAGGGTCCCCATCCCAGCTCTCATGACTGGGTCTCTGCCCAGATGTGAAGGCCAGAGGGGGCGGGCGGGGGTCCAGCTGTGGCCACAGGGAGGGGTTGACTCACCCGCTTCCCAGCAGTACAGCCCAGGCTGGGCCCAGCTGTTCCTGGAAACAGAGGGGAAAGGAGGGGGTGGGGTCCCCAGACCAGCATCTCTGTCCTTAATGGAGGCCTTCAGATCATTCCCCAAACTTTGGGGCTCTCTCCATCAAAATGGGGCTTTGAATCTTTTCCCCAAATAAAAGATCCCTGCTTCAGAATGAAGGTTTGTAACCGGTCTCCTTGGAGGGCACACGGATGCCTTCAACAGCGGGGTTCTCTGTGTCCCATTATTAGGGATTGCTGCTCTTCACCACAGTAGGGAACTCCCTCTCCCCTCCAACATAAGATTCCTTGCCGCCCCAAATGGAGGGTTGTGACTCCTTCAAAGTGAGGGTACCCAGACCTTCCTTTAAATCTGGGGACTTTGGGGTCCCTGAATATCTATAACGCCTATAATATCACGGCAACGTTAAAACAATTCAAGTCCACGCTCCAGATATTTAGATCCCTCCTAAACATCAAGATCCCTGCGGGTCTTGCAAATATTGGGGACCCCACTCCCAATATTTGGCGGTCCCAGCACGTCCCCCGACATTGGGTGACTACATCCTCTCACAAATATTCCCAGCCTCCCAGCCTTGTCACAGCCGTAGTTCAGGCTCACCTTCCATTTCTGCCAGGTGGCAGCCCCCCCCCCCCACCCCGTTTCCCCCTACTGGCAGCACCCTCTCCCTTGACGGGTGCGGGGTAGCGAATAAATGGCCGTTGTTCTCACGCCCGCTGGAAGAAGCCCAGTCCGGAAGCCCGCACAGCCGGCCCTTGTCCCCTTCCTCCCTACTCCTTCCCTCGGCTCTGCTCCCAGGGGATGGAGACTGAAAACGACTCGGGAAGGGGATGTGGGTGTGTAGACGAGCCTCCAAGGTCCCTGCGTGTGTGCGGTCGCGCGTCTGAGTGGGCTGTAAGCTGGAGTCTGTGCTAGAGTGATTGTGTTCCCGCGATACTGCGGGAAGGGGGTATGCAGGGAGGGGGTGTTAGGAGGGGAGCTATTATCATCCTGCCCAAATTGCTGGGGTAAGGGGGGGCGCGGGTAGGAGTCGCCAGAACCAGACTCTAGGTTGCAGGGAGCAGCTCTCCTTCTTTAAGACCTAGACCCACCCCCAAAGCAGAGCCCGCCCCTCCCTCTGGGTACAGCTAATAACCTCTAATTACTACTCATTACCTCGCCCGCCCCGCGGGGGAGGGACTGCAAGGGAACTCAGGCGTCAGAGGACGCCGGCCGGGGTTTTACCCGCCTCCCAGGCCCCCAAGCCGGATCCACCCAGAACCTCTTTCCACTCTTGCGCACCGGGAATTATGAGAGCCCTTGCTACCTAGAGTCGTGGGGATTCCAACCAACTGTATATTTAAATCGCTTAGCGCAGAGCTGCATTCTGTAGGCACTCCATAAATAGTGACTGCGAGTTTATTGTTACGTAGTACTGTTAGCATTTTCCTTTTAAGCCTCCTTCACTGCCCAGGGGTCTCAGAGAAGGCCCGTCGTTTCCCCTCTAGGCTGCGTTCCTGCGGTCCGGGCGCCCCCTGGTGGGCCGAGGCGACCAGGCCGGCCCGGTAATGGGTTCTGAGGCGCAGGGCTCAGAGAGGGGAAAGGGCTGGGAAAGCTTAGTGAAGGACGGATCCAGGGTAGGCAAGTATGTCTGTTCACTACCCAGGACTAACTATCCTGCCCTTGACTTAGGACCCGAATCCCCTTGTCCACCCTTGGGCAAGACTATCAAATCCTTTCCGCTGGGAAGAAACTTTAGTGTTCCCTAAGTCCATAGAATATGTTATGGCCTGCCCTTCTCCCGCGCAAAGGCTCCGATCATAATGTGGTTAGACAGCAGAATTTCTTTCAGCCGAAGGGAAGGGACGTGAATGCGCCTGTATAACAGGGTGGGGCAACTCCACCTCGGTCGAGGAAAGACGGCGGGGTCTTCACTACCTCAAAAAGAGCTCGGGGAGGAAAAGAGGCGAGGCCACCCTTGGGATGCGCAAGGTTGGCCCAGACTGACCCCTAGCGGCACTACAGGCGCTCAAACGGCTTCCCGGATCCAACATGGCGGGTCTGAAGGCCTGAGCTGGAGCCTGGAGGAGATCACGTGTTTAGGGCGGGGCCTGCGCCTAGGGGGCGGGGCGGCGCTCTAGGCCGAGCGGGAGGTCGGGGCTGCTGGCGCTCGCTGTTGGCTGATCTGGACGCCGCTGCGGTGGCGGGGCTGCACGGCCGGGGTCGAATCCGATCGGGAGCCATGAGCATGGACAAGGCAGAACTATGCGGGTCTCTGCTCACCTGGGTAGGTCGGGGGCGGGGCCAGGGACAGGTGTACGCCAACTTGGCTCTGTCCACCCACTCCGTCCTGGGGCTGGGAGGAGGAGGGGGTCGTCGGCCTGCTAGGTAGTTGAACTCTGGCCTGAGCACCTGCCCCGTCACGTGGCAATTTTGCTGGAAAGAACAGGTGAGGCCACGCCCCTTTGTGGCTGGGTCTTGTAGAAGGGGAGGGCCCAGGTGAGGTGGCCTGGTCACGTGGTGCCTGTGGGGACCAGGTGACTTGTGATTCTGCCCTCGCTTGGTTGCGCGGAGTTTGTTCGGCAGCGGTAGAGTGAGGCCACGCCCCCTCTGGTCGGTCCAGGTGAGCAGAGGCCACACCCCCACGGAGCTGGCTTCCTGGAGCAACTGGGCAGCAACTTCCGCCCATCCTTGTGAGGGTCCTGCTGACAGGAAAAGTCTTCGAAAGGGGCGTGGTTCCTTGGTCCCGGCCCCTAATTCTGCTTGTTGTACTTTCCTCTCCTCCCTCAGCTGCAGACGTTCAATGTCCCGCCCCCCTGTACCAGCCCCCAGGACCTGAGCAGTGGCCTGGCAGTAGCCTTTGTGCTGAACCAGATGTGAGTGGGGCTGAGGGGGAGGGTCCCAAAGGAATCCTCCAGCAGCTCATCCCACCTTCTCACCCCCAGAGACCCTTCCTGGTTCAACGAAGCGTGGCTCCAGGGCATTTCAGAGGACCCAGGTCCCAACCGGAGGCTGAAGGTGACAGGTGGACTCAGGAATGGGGGACAGACTGGTGAAGAGTTGATCAGGGACCGGTCAGTTAGACATATCCTGGGTGATGGACAGGAAGAGGGACAGTTGTATGGGGACCAGCTAACTATGTATTTGTTCATTCATTCTTGTATTAAGCAGGCCTGGGTGTGCAGCAAGGAGTAACACAGACAAAAAACTGCATACACAAGCATTAACATTGACTTCTAATAGCAGTTAGCTCTATGAAGCCAATAAAAGCTGGGTCGTGAGAGACAGCCAACTGAGAATGGGTGGGTGGTTACTCTAGACGGGCTGATCTCCAATGTGAGATTTGGAGGAATGGGATTCCAGACCCCAGGAACAAATGGAAAGGCCTTCAGTTGGGAATAAGCTTGGTGTGATCGAGGAATGAATGGCAGGGAGGTTAGAACAGAAAGCAGGAGTGTAGGAATGGTAGATGAGGTCATCAGGGACCTGGCAGGCTGGAGCAGGGAGGTAGATTCTATTTTAAGCTGTGTAAAGTCAAGAAAGGATTTTAGTAGAGGAAAGACACAAACCTGGCTGGGGCCTTGAAAAGCTCCCCCTGGCTGTTTGTAGAGGAATGGAGGGAAAGCAGCAAGACTGGAAGCTGTTGTAACCATTCACGTGAAAGATGATGGTTAGGGGTCAAAGGGTAGTGGGGCAGGTGGTGAGAAGTGACTGGATCTGTGGGACACGTAAATAATATGGGCAGGTGGAGAAGAAGAGCAGGCAGTCAGACAGGTCAGTCCTAGGAGGGCGGACATTGAGACAGAGAATGGGACCAAACAGGATGAGACGACCAGGGATTAGGAGGTGAGGCAGAGAAGAAGAGGATGAGCTAGACAGGTTCAGGGTGGGGTCTGCCTGGCCCCTTCTGGGGGGCTTCAGACCCTGGACACAACTCCTTGCCCCTCCCCAGGTCAGCAATCTGAAGGCAATCTTACAGAGCCTAGTGGAGTACTCTCAGGATGTGAGTAACTGTAAAAGGATTTAGTGGGTTAGGTTGGGAGGAGCCGGGGGGAGATCCTTGAGCCCCTGATACCCCTTCATCCTCCCATCCTCAGGTCCTGGGGCATCCCATTTTGGAGCAGCACCTTCCAGATGTGAGCCTCATTGGCGAGTTCTCAGATCCAGAAGAGCTTGGCAAGCTGCTTCAGCTGGTTCTGGGTTGTGCCATCAGTTGCGAGAAAAAGCAGGGTATGGGAGGTTAGGGGTGGTCCCTAATGGGAAGACCCGAGAAAACCCTCCTCGCCCCTCCGACCCTTGCCTCAGTCTCCCCCACCTTGACCCTCAGAACACATCCAGAGAATCATGACACTAGAGGAATCCGTTCAGCATGTGGTGATGGAAGCCATCCAGGAGGTAGGTGGGGGTGCCCACTGTGGGAAGGAGCTTCAGGGGAGGGGACATTTCCAGGGCAGAGGCAGCTGGGCACAGGCTCTGCCCTGGTAAGGCCTGGGCTCTGTGTGGAACTCAGCTGGCCAGATTTCTCTGTCTCATGTGTCTGCCAGCTCCTCCCAGCTTGAAGTCACAACCTACTATGCTAAAAGGGCCAGGCCTCAGGAATTCTCAGATGGTCCAGTGGTTAGGAATGAATGCTTCCACTGCCATGGTCTGGGTTCAGTTCCTTCTCTGGATCTAGGATCCCAAATACTTTGCAGGGCAGCTGGGAGCTGGGGGGAAGAAGGACCAGGACTCCCTGTTTGTTGGACACATGGGAGAGCCTCTGGACTGGGGTTGTTTTGAAGGACGAGGATTCTTAGGCTGGATTGTAGAAACTTTGGAGTCTGCCCTCAGAGGCCCCAGCTCATCTCAGTGTTCTCCCACTGCCCTCTCCCCTCCCTCCAGCTCATGACCAAAGACACCTCTGACTCCCTGTCACCAGAAACATATGGGAACTTTGATAGCCAGGTAAAGGGTGGGGACCGTGTTAAAGTCCACCCCTATTACTGATTTTCCAGGGCTGCCTAAGGAGGAGGGGCTTGACCTTAAGCCTGTAAACCACTCCCATCCCCCAGGATCCTAGTCTCTTGCCAGGTCCCCAGGGCTCCAGAGTTGCCTTTCCTCCAGTCCCCTCAGGTCCAAGCTCTCTCTTAGATCTGAGGGTTTGTCAGCTCCCTCCGCTCTGTCCCTGGAGATCCCAGCCTCCCTTTCCGCATCCTCCTCCCCTGGATCCCTGAGTTTTTTTTCTTCTCCCCGTCCCTCCACTCCTCTCATCAGTCCCGCAGGTACTACTTCCTGAGTGAGGAGGCTGATGAGGGGGACGAGCTGCGGCAGCGCTGTTTGGATCTGGAGCGGCAGGTGAGGCCGAGATGGGAGTTCTCAGGTGCTCCCAGGGTAGGGTTGCCCGCACAGCCTCCCCTCCCAGCTCCAGCTTATCTGTATGCCCTGCCTGCCCGCAGCTGGTTCTCCTGTCAGAGGAGAAGCAGAGCCTGGCTCAGGAAAATTCGGTTCTAAGGGAGCGGGTGGGCAGGCCCGAGGATGAGGGCGCCAGCGGCCTCACTGCCAAGAAGCTGCTGCTCCTGCAGACCCAGTTGGAGCAGCTGCAGGAAGAGAACTTCAGGTATGGCCAGGCGGGGGACAGGGCCAGCAGACCAGGAGCCTGGGGCAGGTACAGTCCCTTCATGTGACGCTTCCGCCATCCCCCAGGCTGGAGAGTGGCAGGGAGGACGAGCGCATGCGCTGTGTGGAGCTGGAGCGGGAGGTTGCCGAGCTGCAGCAGCGGAACCAAGCGCTGACCAGCCTGGCCCAGGAGGCGCAGGCTCTGAAGGATGAGATGGATGAGCTTCGGTGAGTGGCAGGTCCCCACTGCCAGACTGCCCCTCTGACGTCACTGTACCTCTGTAACCCCCAAATTCCTAGTGAGCCCTCACAATGCCCCATAGACTCTAAAATACTGTCCTGAACACTGCAACACTATCCTGGAACCCATCATGTCCTCTGGAGAACACCAAAGTCCCTGGATCCATGGTGGCCCCCCAGGACCCCATGATGCAATAACTTTGCCCTTGGTGACACCTCTGACCCCCCATCTCATGACTATCCCTTCTTATGATGCCACAGCATCCCTGAAACCGCAAAGTGCATTGTGGGCCCCCATAGTACCCACCCCTGAACCTCAATGTGCCTTCTGTAGCCTCAAAGAGCTCCCTTGTGATCCCTATGACACCTCTGTAATGTTAAAAGTTCCTAGTGAGCCCCTACCATATCTTCAAGAACCCCGTATTGCTATGCCTCAGAGATCCCCCATGACCATGACCCCTCCATGGCCCCTGCACCCACAATGCCCTTATTGGCCCCAAAGCCATCTCATGACCCCAGAGTGTCCAAGGAGGCTCCTCAGATCCTCTGGGCCCCATCATTCCTCCTGTAACCTCAGTCGTTTTGTGTCTCCCAGAAAACCCCTGATTTTGATCTTGGGGTAACCATTGATGTTTGGGGCTTCCCAGGTGGCTCACTGGTAAAGAATCTGCCTGCCAATGTGGGAGACACATGAGATGTGGGTCCCATCCCTAGGTCGGGAAGATCCCCTGGAGAAGGAAATGGCAGCCCACTCCAGTATTCTTGCCTAGAAAAATCGCATGGACAGAGGAGCCGTGGGGTCCCAAAGAGTCAGACATGACTGAGCCACCGAGCACGAACACAACCATTTATGTTTAGGTCTTCCTTTATGCTCCCTAATGATCACCCAACATCACCAGGCCCCGCTGACCCCTGACCTTCCTGAACCAAATGCCCAAGGCTGACCTGACACCTTCCCCTGCCCTGAGGGCCTCGCATCCAAGCTGAACCCTTGCAGACCCAAGCAGACCCCCACCTCCTCTTTCCATTTGCCCCGGCCCCCCAGGCAGTCCTCCGAGCGTGCCGGGCAGCTGGAAGCCACGCTGAACAGCTGCAGACGCCGCCTGGGCGAGCTGCGGGAGCTTCGGCGGCAGGTGCGGCAGCTGGAGGAGTGCAACGCCGGCCACGCGGAGCGCACACGACAGCTGGAGGAAGAACTGCGCCGGGCCGGATCCCTGCGTGCTCAGCTAGAGGCGCAGCGGCGACAGGTGTGGGTGGGAGCCTGGACCCAGACTGGGGTGGGGGCTCCTCTCGGCTGGCTACTGACTTTGGCCTACCCTCAGCAGAGTGCTGAGCTAGTCCACCCAGAGCCCGCACCCTCGTTTACGTAGAGGCCACACCCTCTAGACTGGACAGCTCTGCTCTAGCTTTGCAAGCCCCGCCTCTTCACTTAAGCCCCGCCTCTTCCAAGTCTCTTTCTGCGGGTCCCTCTGGCCCCGCCCTTTCACCTTGTACTCAGTCCCTGTCCCTCCCTCTCACCCTGTAGTCCTCTCCCCTCGCCTCTGTTCAGGTTCAGGAACTGCAGGGCCAACGGCAAGAGGAGGCCATGAAGGCTGAGAAATGGCTATTCGAGTGCCGCAATCTGGAGGAAAAGTATGAGTCGGTGACAAAGGAGAAGGAGGTGAGGCTGAGGTCCTACTGCCCAAGCCTCACCCTGCCCATCAAGGCAAAGCCCATTTCCCAGGAGGCCGATCCTGCCTCAAGTGGCCTGTTGCACCCTGTCCCTCCAGCGGCTGTTGGCAGAGCGGGACTCCCTGAGGGAGGCCAATGAGGAGCTGCGCTGCGCCCAGATGCAGCCTCGGGGGCTGGCCCAGGCCGGTGAGTTGGAGGTTCATCCCAGGGCCTGGGAGAGCTCTGGCCTGGAGCCTTACCTGGCCACATGTGCTGTTAGGGCAAGCAGAAAAGGCAGTGCCCAGGGCTTGTCTAGTTTGGGGTCGCAGAGCGAGGCCATGCTGGAGGGGGTCTCAAGTGGAAAGAGGTGATGTGGCCCAATGGAAAGCAGCAAGAGCTGTCCTTCGGGGCTCTAAGGGGGTGAGCAAAGGCAAACTCAGGCTAAATATCATGGCTCCCTTTCAAGCTGGGTGTGGGGTTTGTGTCAAGTCAGGCATTGGTCAAACTTGAGTCCCCAAAGATGCTTCATCCAAGGATCCTAGGGATGGGGACAAGAACTGTGACACCACCTGAAGAGTTTTCTCACATTCTCCAGACCCCTCACTGGATCCCACCTCACCGGCTGTGGGAAACTTAGCAGCTGAGATCCTTCCTGCAGAGCTCAGGTATCCAGGGGTCAGTCACTCAGAGCTCTGGTCCCACTGGAGCCTGCCAGTTCCCACCCTGAACTCCGTTCCCACCCTCAACCCCATCCCCAAAGCAGGTACTTACCACTTGCCAGACCTGCTCAGCTTGGTTCCCAAGTCCTAGCCGAGCTTTTTTTCCTCCACCCTATGGACTGTAGTCCACCAGGCTTCTCCATCCATGGAATTCTCCAGGCAAGAATACTGGAATTGGTTGCCATTCCCTTCTCTAGGGGAATCTTCCTGACCCAGGGATCCAACCCAGGTCTCCTACATTGCAAGCAGATTCTTAACCATCTGAGCCACCAGGGGAGTCCTTTATGCTCACCCACTTCTAATTCTGCTTTTAACTGGCTGGGACTCTAGCCCTGTTGGTGGCTCCCCTCACCTCTTTGGGATCTACCCTCAGTGCACCAATTAGATCCAACTTATCTGTCTCCACTGCCCAGGCAAAAATCCTTTGCCCTGCGCCGCCCACATCAGGTTCTGCCCCCAGGACACAGCCCTGTTCTCAGAGTATTCCCTGCTGGGATCAGTGTCCTATATCCTGCCCACATGAACTCCCAGTCCAGCTTTCCTCTTTGCAGTGTTTTCCTATCCCAGAGCCCCATCTCAGTGCTCATGGCTCTGTCCACTTTGTGCCACCCCACCAGCGCTCTGCCCACCCACTCCTAGGCTCAGTCCCGGGTACTCTAACCCTACCCTAGGGTCTGACTGGGCCCTTCCCCTGGGCTTTGTCCCTCTCTCTGCCCCGTCCGCCCAGTTTCCCTCCCGGAGCCCTGTAGGCCTGAGTGGTGACCCATCCCCAGACCTGCTCACTCCTTCCCCATCCCCAGGGAAACACTCCTGCGACTTCAATTGGAGAACAAGCGCCTGTGCCAGCAGGAGGCAGCCGACAGGGAACGGCAGGAGGAGCTGCAGCGCCACCTGGAGGAGGCCAACCGTGCGCGCCACCGCCTGGAGACGCAGCACCGGTGAGGACCCACCCTGCGGAGGAGGGCCTCCCCCTTAAGCTTGGAGAGGGAGTGAGGGAGGGCGCAGGCACTGAGCGGGGCCCCCACCTCCGCAGGCTGAACCAGCAGCAGCTGTCGGAGCTGAGGGCCCAGGTGGAGGACCTTCAGAAGGCCCTACAGGAGCAGGGGGGCAAGACTGAGGACGTGAGTGCCCACCTCCTCCCTGCCTGGCCCTCCCCTGTGCCCACCAGTAACCCTCCTCTCTCTCCCCACTGCTGCCTGATGCCCCGTGAAGTCCATAGTAAGTACCTTGGGCTCAGAGTGCCACTCCCGACCCTCACCCGCCAAGAAGGTTGGGACCTCTGGACACCTCATCCCCACACTCACCCAGCGCCTCTTCTCTCCTCCAGTCAATCCTGCTGAAGAGGAAGTTGGAGGAACATCTGTGAGTCGGGTGGGGGGAAAGATTGGGGCAAAGGTGTAGGGGATGGATCTGGTGTCCATGGGGAGTTGTTTATGAGGCCAGGGGTCAGCTGACACACAGACTAAAGTGTCAGCTCCCCTGGGGTCTTACAGACCAAAGGAAGGTGTGTGGACTATTTTGGGGGAACAATTGGGAGTCACTCAGGGAATTTCAGCAAGGTTGTGTGACAAAGTGATAGTCAGCTTTTATTACTTTTTTGCATTGCAAAAAAAAAAAAAATAATAAGCTTTTTTTTTTTTTTTTTTTTTTTTTCATTTTTGAAAACACTGCTCAGCTTGTGGGATCTTAGTTCCCCAACCAGGGATAAAACCTGGGCCCACAGCTGTGAAAGCTCCACGTCCTAACCACTGGACCGCTAGGGAATTCCTAAAAAATAAAGTTCTTTATTAAAAAGAACTTTCTTAAATAAATAAAGAAAGAAACTATTTTAGATAGCTATCACAATTATAATTTAAAAACCAAAAGGTATACCAAGTTATACAGAAATAAAGGGTAAACATCTCAGTCTTCCCTCATTAACTCAGTTTCTGCCCCATTCCAGCCCCATTTCTATTAGTTCATTATGGAAATTTTTCTATAATTTTTAAAGCAAATTCAAATGAATATGAATATAGCTTTTTACTCTCATTCCTAATTTACACAAAAGGTAGTATAATATGTACACTTTGCTTTCCCTACTTAACCAGTTAACTGGGGAAATTTCTTCGTATGAATAAATAAAGGGAGACCTTATTATTAATTTCTTGATATAGCAGTCTTTGTCAGCTGGGGTTCCATGGGGAAACTGGACCTTACAGAAAATGATTTTCATGACTATTCTCTCAGTTCTGCCAAGACTGGAATGTACCTAATGCCAACCTAGAGCACAGAAAGCTATTTCCTTATAGAAGATGAATACCTGGAGGCATTAGGGCTTAATTCTGTAGAATTCTGGTCTAGAAGGGCTGGCATATAGCATTTTTTTGGTAATATCGTAATTGATTTAATTCATTCTTTCTAGGCATTTGCGATTTCAATGTGTGCAACAAAGTAAAATCTTATATATGTATCATTTTGTTTGTGTGCAAATATATCACACACACACAAAAAGGAATGGGTGGCTCCCAGGGCATATGGGTTTGTAATTTTAGTAGATATAGCTGAAGGTTCACTATTAGATGTTATACCATGTTCCAAGTCCATGATACATGATATTAGTCTCATTTAAAGGGATCTTTGGGGTTTTGCCCCAGGTGGCAGAATGCAAACTATTAGCTTGTATTTCCTTTCATTAGAAGAGATTTGCATTCTAGAGAGATCCCTGGCTGCTGGGTGGGGAATGGAACTAAAGAGTTGAGAGTAGAAGGCTGGCAAGGGATGACGGTGCCTGGACCAGCATGTGGGCTGTGGAATGGAGAGAAGTGGACAGATGGGGGAGGGAGGGCTGGTGCAGGGGCCACCTGGTGAGGGTCATGGAGGGTTGTGGCTCTGATGGCTGAAGAGATGGTGGTGCCGGGACACATAGCCCCCAGACTTGGAGTCAGGTGGAGAGGTCTGCAGGAACACTTCTGGGAAGCAGAGAAATGGGCCCGGAACTGAGACTGCCTCTGGCTCCCCACCTGCAGGCAGAAGCTGCATGAAGCAGATCTGGAGCTGCAGCGGAAGCGCGAGTACATCGAGGAACTGGAGCCCCCCGCCGACAGCAGCAGTGAGGGGGCGCTCAGTGGCCTGGATGGGTGGGGGGAGCCCCCAAGCTCTGCACAGAGCTTAGGGGCCACCTTGACTCCCAGCAGCCCGGCGAATCGAGGAGCTTCAGCACAGCCTGCAAAAGAAGGACGAGGACTTACGGGCCGTGGAGGAGCGGTACCGCCGCTATGTGGACAGGGCGCGCGTGGTGAGGACGCTGGGTACCCCGCTGGCCTCCTGCCCGGGCCACTGCTGCCCACCTGGCAACTCTCTGCCTCCTGGCCCCATGCCTGTCCTGCCGCATCATGTCACAGAATTCTGCATCATGGCCGGTGGGGCCAAGGTCACTTTGACTGTGTCTTTCCCCACCCCTAGGTCATACAGACCCTGGAACCCAAGCAGCAACCACCTGGCGGGGCTCCCCTAGATCTCCACGCCCTGAGGACACAGCTCCGGGAGCGGGACGTCCGAATTCGGCACCTGGAGGTGGGTGTCCTAACCCCTTCTCACTGCCACCAGTATATCCAGTCCCTTGACTGTTCCCTCCTTAGCAGATGGACTTCGACAAGAGTCGAAGTCAGCGGGAGCAGGAAGAAAAGCTGCTCATCAGTGCCTGGTATAATATGGTGAGTGCACCATCACCTGCCTGAAGTACTGGGAGCGTGGGGGGTGCTGGTGTCCTGGAGGCTCATCTGACTCCAGCCGTGCCCCTCCTCCCTCCCTCCAGGGCATGGCTCTACAGCAGCGAGCTGGGGAAGAGCGGGCCCCTGCCCATGCCCAGTCGTTCTTGGCACAGCAGCGGCTGGCCACCAACGCTCGCCGTGGACCCCTGGGACGCCTAGCAACCCTGAACATGCGCCCTGCCGACAAGCACTGATGGATCGCAGGATCCTGCCACCTGCCCAGCTTTATCCACCCTGGATTCCCCCAACTCACAGGGGGCCCAGAATTATGCCTCAGCTGGTTGCTTGAGAGCCTTGAAGTCACAGTCTGTGCACCTTTCTCTCTCAGCTGGGACAAGAGTGTAGGAGGCAGGTGGGAGGCAAGAATGGGCCTACTCTTTTTAGCAATGTGATTCTTATTCTTGATTTTCTCCCTGGGGTTAGTGAGCTGCCAGGGGATAGAGTGATTTTATATTTGAGAAGAAAAATAATAAAGACTTTTAATCTGACCTGGCTGGACTCTGGGCACTGAGGGCAGGGGGAGATGGTGGGCAAGGGGCTAAGATCATTGCTTTTAAGAAAAGGCTGGCTTATGTTCTTTGTTGGGTTTTTTTTTTGGCTGAGCTGGGTCTTCATTTTGGTGCAGGATTTCTTTAGTTGTGGCGAGTGGGAGCTATTTTTGTTGTGGAGCATGGGCTCTAGAGTGTGTGGGCTCAGTAGTTGTGGCCCAGGGGCTTAGTTGCTCTGAAGTATGAGATCTTAGTTCCTCAACCAGGGATCAAACCCAAGTCTCCTGAATTGCAAGGCAGATTCTTAACCACTGGACCACCAGGGAAGTCCCCCTTAACTTTTATTCTAAGTGAAGTGGGAAACACAGACGGTTCTGAGCAAAGGAGGAATGTGACCTGATTCAAGTGTTCATAGGCTCCTTTTGGTCCTGTGGGAGGAACAGACTGTGGAGGTGTTAGGGTCAGAGCTGAGAGACCTAGTCACTATCCACATGGGTGGTTGGATGATAGTGAGGGCTCTGGCCAGAGTGGGAATCCTAGAGGAATAGGAAATGGTTGGATTCTGGATACAATTGGAAGATTAAGCTGATGGGATTTGCTGTCCCTTCACTTCATGGGAAATAGATGGGGAAACAGTGGAAACAGTGTCAGACTTTATTTTGGGGGGCTCCAAAATCACTGCAGATAGTGACTGCAGCCATGAAATTAAAGGACGTTTACTCCTTGGAAGGAAAGTTATGACCAACCTAGATAGCATATTCAAAAGCAGAGACATTACTTTGCCAACAAAGGTCCGTCTAGTCAAGGCTATGGTTTTTCCAGTGGTCATGTATGGATGTGAGAGTTGGACTGTGAAGAAAGCTGAGCACTGAAGAATTGATGCTTTTGAACTGTGGTGTTGGAGAAGACTCTTGAGAGTCCCTTGGACTGCAAGGAGATCAGCCCTGGGATTTCTTTGGAAGGAATAATGCTAAAGCTGAAACTCCAGTACTTTGGCCACCTCATGCAGAGTTGACTCATTGGAAAAGACTCTGATGCTGGGAGGGATTGGGGGCAGGAAGAGAAGGGGACAACAGAGGATGAGATGGCTGGATGGCATCACTGACTTGATGGACATGAGTCTGAGTGAACTCCGGGAGTTGGTGATGGACAGGGAGGCCTGGCATGCTTCGATTCATGGGGTCGCAAAGAGTCGGACACGACTGAGGGACTGAACTGAACTGATAAGGAGAAGCGATGAAAGAGAGAGAGAGAACCTGGGGACTCCCCTGCCAGTCCAGTGGTTAACACTGTGCTTCCACTACTGGGGGCCTGCGTTTGATCCCTGGTCAGGGAACCAAGACACCACTTGCAGCTCTGCATGGCCAAAACATACACACATATGTGTGTGTGTGTGTGTGTGTGTGTGTGTATATATATATATGTATTTTTTTTTTAAGGGACTTCTCTAGTGGTCCAGTGGTTAAGAATCCACCTTGCAATCATGAAACACAGGTTGGATCCCTAGTCAGGGCACTAAGATGTCACATACTGTAGAGGAACTAAACCTGCACCAAACCAAAAGATCCTGCATGACCAAACGAAGATCTCGTGTGCTTCAACTAAGATCCAATGCAGCCACATAAATAAAATGTTTTTTAAACAAATAAATGAACTTAAAAAAAAAAAAGAAGTTGAAGGTGACTCCCAGGTTTTGTCCTCAGGAAGAACAAAGCTGATGGAAGATAAACAAGTGGGGAGTCGACAGGGAACTAGTTTGGGGAGCATGTTATGTTCAAGGTGCCCATGAGATCTATACATAGAGATGTTGAGTAGACAGGTGGCTCTCTGCATCTAGAGTGTGGGAAGGGACCCTGGCTGGACTTCTAAATTCAGGAGTCGTGTACATACGATTGATGTAAGACCTAGAGCATTGTAGAGGCAGAGGGGTCACTTGCAGAAGCAAGGCTGGCAGAATTCCCTGGCGGTTCTGTGGTTAGGACTTCTCACTCCATTGCAACGGGTCCATCCCTGCAACTAAGCTGCAGGGCGTGGCCAAAAATAAACAAAAGGTTGGGGGGAGAAAGCATGGTCCTGGGACCTGTGAATCCTATATTGATGAATGTGTAAAACCATGGGCACTGAATGGGGCCGTTTCAGAGAGTAGAATTTGGAAGTGGACAGGACATCATCAAATAATCCTTAAAGCTTACCTAGCATAACGCCTGGCAGGAGTTAGGTTTTTAGAAAAAAAAAAAACAAAAAACTACAATTTTATTGAGCACCTATTATGTATCAAACATTTTTTAAAGCCGCTTTCATTTCATCCACACAGCTCAGGAGATGGGCACTCACTTATATGTCCAGTCTATAGAAAGAAGAAAGGCAGGTCGCAGGGATAAAAGCTTCTCACGCAGTGGCGGGAAGTAGAGCTGGCGCTAAGGCCCAGCTAGCTGTTCAAAGAAGCTGGAAGGATACCCCGCCCTTAGTGCAGCCCTCGGCCCACAGGAGGCGCTCCAACGCTCTGTGCCAAACGTAAAGTTGGGGCGCAGGCAGGTAAGAAGGGGGCTGGCCGAGTCCACACGCAGCTTATGCAGACCCAAACTGCTGCAGGCAGGCTTGTTTCCCTGTCCTTGGGAATTCAGGGTCCAAAGGTCTCAGGCTAGACTCTCCTCCTCCTCGCCAATGGGGCTGGGCAGCCAGGGCGGAGCCGGCCCCCGGGTCCCAGACAACGGCACCACGGTTAAGGGCTCAGCGGGCGCCCTGGGAGCGGGGACGGGGGCAAGCGACTCGGGGCCGGTGAGGGGCTCAGACTCCGGCTCCGGCTGGCCTAAGTCGACCAGCGGGCCTTCGCAGCCACACTCCGGGACCGCGCCGTCGGGAGCGCCTGCGCACGCGCAGCTAGCAGCCATGGATTCCTCCGACACGTGGCTGTTCTTGCGGCGCAGCAAGGGCACGCGCCGGCCCAGGAGGCCACCTGTGCCCATGCCCGTGCCCACTGGCAGGAGGCGCTGCAGGAAGTCGCCGTGTGCTTCATTCAGCGGCACGTCCAAGCCGTCCTGACGCTGGAACTGCATGTCCTCCTTGGCCAGCCTGCAGGAGAGACAGAGGGTCAGCGCTGCCGCCTCTCCCGTCTTCATCAACAGAGCTGAGACCGCGCACTACTTTTCCTGCCTCCACCCATCTCATTGTTCCACTTCTCCCAGAAGTCTTGGCTTGCCCCTTCCAGAGCCTGGCCTTATCCTCTGGCTCTGGCTATGAGCAAACTTAGGCCTTAAAAGGCTTAGTTGGGGCTCTGCCTCGTGTTGCTTCTGGTCTGCCCAATCCTCATAGACTGTAGCCTTTAGTGTCCCGGCTCCAGACCTTGACCCGGATCCCTGACACCTCATCCTAGTTCTATTGACTGTAGCTTTTAGCTCCGAATCTCCAGGGTGTAGCCTTTAGCCCCGTTCTGGTCACCCACTGCCCCTTCAATTAGACACAACCTGCAGTCATGCATCCAGAGGATGAGATGGTTGGATGGCATCACCAACTCAATGAGTTTGAGCATGAGTTGGACATGAGTTTGAGCAAACTCCAGGAGATGGTGAAGGACAAGGAAGCCTGTTGTGCTGCAGTTCATGGGGTCCCTAAGAGTTGGACACGACTGAGAGACTGAACGACGACACAGTCATGAGACCCAACCCAAGAGGCCCTGTCCACCCCCACTGGCTCACGTGATGTCGAAGGTAGAGCCCTGGAAGGAGGGCTGCTGCATCAGGAAGGCAGTGGCCGCGGTGTAGGGAGCGCGAGCCTCAACCGTGTCCCAGTACAGGTCCTTCTCCAGCATGGCCAGGTCATCATACATCTCGTCCACAGCCAGCATTGACACCTGCGGGAGAGGATATGCAGGGAAAAGTGGGGCATGGAAAAGCGCTGGCACCATAGGGTGGACCCCTCAGGATGGGTAGGAAGGTGGCTATCAAAGAGAGAGGATGGTTCAGGAATGATGTGTGGAAGAGTCTTGGCAGGGCTGGGGCCAGGGTCCCTTTAGGAGCCTAGGAATGGTCTCAACTGAGAGAATCTCACCTGGAAGCATCGGTCGATCAAAAAATTGGTCTCAAAGTCATCGTCGTCCTCTCCAAAGGGGTTGATGAGCTGCTCAGCTACCTGAGTGGGGAGAGAGGAGGTAAGCAGAGCCCTGAGAACCCCTGCCCACTTCGCCCCTGTAGTCCTGGCCTTGGGACCCCCACCCACCTTGAGCCAACCAGCATAGAAGAAGAACTGCAGCAGGGTGAAGATTGGCACGCACAGGTCCAGGTCGTGATCTTTGTAGCCCTGTGCTGGGTCCAGGAACTGGCGGCCAATGAGGCAAGCCAGGAAGTAGCTGTACACAGCAATGGTCACCACCTTGGGGGAGGGACAGGACGGGGTGCCAGTCAGGTCTTGAAAGTCATGGAGAGACCAGAGCTAGGACCACTAGTCACTGTGACAGGGTCTCAGCTAGTCCTTAGTTTTTCCTTGAGACCAATGCTCCAGAGCCTCTGACACAGGATATAAAAAGGCAGAACCAGGTTACCTGGGTGTAGACAAGGGGCACGCTAATCCAGTCATAGTGAAAGAGCATCCCACATTTGCTCCGAAACACATTCAGCTCCTGGTGGGGCAGATATAGGTCATGAGGGGGCTGAAATGTGAGCTCACACATGGGGATTAAGTAGGGGGTTACCTGGGATGGAGGTGAGTGGTCACCTAGTGGGAGGCGGGCATGTGCTTCCAGGGACTAGAGAGTCTTTAGTGGTGAGTGTGTATACCTAGGGGCATTATTCACCTAGAAACCGTCCCATAGCGATACGTGTACACCTCGGGGCTCTAGATAAGGGTGTTTGGAATCCGCCCTGTGAAAGGCACGTGGCAAGTCACAATATGACACAACCTCAGGGTGGGTGGGGTATAATTTTTTTTTTTTTTTTTTAAGAATGACCATCCGGATAACCCACCTCCAGCAGTAGCTTAAAGGCGCCGTTGTCGCGGATGCGGCCCTCGCGCCGAGCCTGCGCCGCCAGGTTGCAGAACCAGACGCAAGGCACCCAGTACTTGTTGTAGGATGAGTTTAGGTTCTCGAACTTCTTGCGCTCCTCGCGGGTCATAAACCCTGCGCGGGCGAGGTCGGGAGTTATTTGCCCCGCCCCTACCTTGCCCCCGCCGCCTGCGTCCCGTTTTGGCCGGAGCCTCACCTGCTTCCACCACATGATCTATGGTGGGGAAGCGCTTGAAGACCGCGGTGCTGACCGAGCGCAGGATAAGCACCCCGGAGAGCCCTGCGTAGCGCATGAGCGTGCGTCGGTAGAGGCGGCCGCGCTCATCGTGTCCGTGCACTGTGCCAACCACGACGCACATGAGCGCGTCGGTCAGGGGCATGGATAGGTACTGGTTCCACCAACGGTGCACTACCAGCGTCACGTAGAAGCCTGCGGGAGAGCCGGGGATGGGGGAGAGGGCTCAGTTGGGAAACTAGGGTCAGGGAGTTGGGAGCCCAGATCAAGGGAAGAGGAGCCGACCTGGGTCTTGCATCAGGAGCACGGGGTAACTGGACACCCAGACCATGTGGGACCACGTGGGCTGGGAACCTGAGGATCTAGCCCTGAGGTCAGAGGTTGGTGCAGGCTGAATCACCCTGGCTGCTTGGATGTCATCTGAGATGGGAGATTAGGATCTCCATATAGAGGTGAAGGACTTCCCTGGTGGCTCAGACGGTAAAGCGTCTGCCTACAATGCAGGAGACCCGGGTTCAATCCCCGGGTCGGGAAGATCTCCTGGAGAAGGAAATGGCAACCCACTCCAGTATTCCTGCCTGGAAAATCTCATGGATGGAGGAGCCTGGTAGGCTACAGTCCATGAGATTGCAAAGAGTCACACACGACTGAGCGACTTCACTCACTCAAAGAGGTGAAGGAGGGCTTCCCAGGTGGAGTTAGTGGTAAAGAATCCTCCCGCCAATTGGATCCCTGGGTGGGGAAGATCTGGAGTAGGAAATGGCTATCCATTTCAGTATTCTCGCCTGGAAAATCCCATGGACAGAGGAGCCTGGTGGGGTACCGTCCGAGGGATCTCAAGAGTCAGACACGACTGAGCACACATCGAGGTGAAGACATGGAGCCCACAGGTAAGTTGTCACCAAGGCCATAGGGAGCCCCTGAGCCAGGGGTGTGTGAAGGGGTTGGGCACACGGTCTAAGTTAGGAAACCTAGGGCAAGCTGGTCACCCCATCCTTATGGGCCCAGAATGGTGGGAGGAAGGCTGATATTATGTGAAATCATTGAGGACAGGGAGCTGGCGGACTTGTCAGAGAGATGCCCCTCAGGATGGACTTGAAATGAGGGAGTCCTATGGGATCTTTGGAGGGGGTCCCTGGGATGGCTCAGATGATAAAGAATCTGCCCGCAGTGCAAGAGACCTGGGTTTGATCCCTGGGTCTGGAAGATCCCTCGGAGAAGAGAATAGCAACCCACTCCAGTATTCTTGCCTGGAGAATTCCATGGTCAGAGAAGCCTGGCGGGCTATAGTTCACGGGGTCTCAAAGTGTCAGACATGACTGAGTGACTAACACACACTGGGGATCAGAACATGTGAGGGGAGGCACTGGTAACCCCATGCAGACACAGATGGGAGTCCCTGAGGTGACCAGGGATAAGCCTGTGGATGACACAGAGCTCTCTCATGGGGGAACTTCAGGGGATACACTGACTAGGTGACCTCCAAGGTCCTGGGAATCGATGCCATACCTGGAGTAAAGGATGCAGAAATGGGGATGTGCGGGGATGGCTTTGAGGAAGGGTCTCAGAAAGCAGGAATGGCTATGGGTGTCTCGGGATGAAGAGAATGGGAAACTCCGGAGCGCGAACCCACCCAGCACGAAGGAGACCGGGATGAGACTGGCGTACCGGTCGCAGTAAAGGACGAGCTTCTCGAAGTAGCGTTTCTGGTCTTCGGTCAGCACGAAGCTGCGAGGGAGAGGGGCACCGGGTCATCGGCGAGCCCAGGTCCCCAGCAGCCGGTCTCTTCCCGCACCCACTCCGGGGCCGCCCCGGAGCCCCTCCTGAGACCTCCCTCAGGCACGGCACTCCCCATCCCCTCCCCACCCTACCCACCCCCGGGGCCGCCTCACCGATAGGCGGCACTCAGCGCCATGTAGAGTCCGAGGAAACAGAGCAGCTCGCGCCACAGAAGTTTATAGATGCTCCCGCGCCACAGCAGCAGCAGCTTCGAGAAGCCGCCGAAGCGCGCCTTCGCCACGCGCGCCGTGTACGTGACGGTCATCGCGGCGCCCGGGCCGGTCGCGCCAAAGGAGAGGGGGCGCTGGATCGGACCTAGGCTTGGGGGCCGAGGAGTAGGGGGCCGGGACGGAGCCGGGCTGGAGGCTGTGGGCGGGGGTGGAGAGATGCGGGCCCGGCTCGACTCTGCGCGCTGTTCCGAGCCCGACCACCTTACCAGCTCCTGGGTTCCGGCTCTTGCTCGGGTTCCCCTCTCCTCCCACCTGCTCTGCCCTCCCCTAGCCCCCAGCCCTCCTCTCCAAGGCCCCCTCTTCCAGGTCACTCCCTTCCTTGGACTCCCGGTCCCAGCGTCTTGTACAGACCTTCCCTGGCCCTCTCCGTCTATCTCCCACCCTCAAGACCCTTAGGTTTTATCCCTCTCAGATCCCATACCCCTTACCTGGACGCCATCTACACTTTCCTCTGCTCCCTGAGTCCTGAACCCTTTAGTTTCTAAGTTCCCAGGGCTCCAACTGAGTTTCATCCCCAATTCTCTTTCCTCAAGTTCCACTTCGACCTTTCCTCTCCTCCTCCCCCAACCCAATCTGGGCCCATTCTCTGCCCTGCGCTTTCTTTTGAAGTCCTCCAAAGCCTGGCCCCCAAGCCTCCTGGCCCCCAGGTCCCTTCCCACAGTTCCCCTGGCCTTAGACTGGCTCCCTCTGCTGCACAGCAGCCCCAGTCTATCCCCCTCCCACTTAATCGCCCTGCCTCTGCCCCCTCCCCCTGGCCCTGGATCCACCTGGACATTTCCTGTGTCCATTCCTTGCTCACCTTCCACACCCTACGCTGAGGATTCAGATGGATTCTCCCTTGCAGACCGACTTGTCCTCAGGGTTCCCGGTTCCCCCAGGCCTGGGTCCTTCTCACCTGATGGCTGGTTCAGTGACACTTGGGACAAGGACAGGATGGGCTGGGTGGGTGGCTTCAGTGTTGGGTGGGGCTTAAGCCAGATTCTGTGAGGGAGGGGGCTGGGGAGTGGACTTGGGTGGCCCTTCCCTGGCCCTCCCCCTAGTCAGTTGCACAGTTACAGCCTAAGAACTTTGTTTGAAGTCTCCTCAGTTTGTTACCTGGGGCGGAGGGTGGAGAATTCACCCTGACCTCCCTAGCTCCTCCCTGTCCTGTCTCCCAGTCAGTCAGTCACTGGCAGGTCCCAGAAACTTTAGCCCTAGAGCTGGGGGAGGGGGCAGGAACCCTGTCTTTACCCAACCCAGTTGTACACACACTACTCAGTGAGGCTGGGTCACTCGAAACTCACTTGTAAATTAACCATAAAGATGCACATGGAAACATTCCATAGATCCAGACACAAATTCAACTTTCCTCAACACAGCCTCCCACAATCACCGTGACCCAGAAAGAAGTTACACAGTCACAAAGATTTCCAGAGTCACACAAGAGACACTTAGCCATACCCCACCCCCACTAAACTGCAGATATAAAGCCAATGGACCCTAAACCAAACCCACCAGGTTCTCAGCTCTCAGGCACCCACACAGTGCTCCAAACAGCCACCCAGGAACACAAGGGCAGGGACCCAAGCACTGAATTCCTTCATAATTGTACTAGGTAATAAAGACACACACAAGGTCACACAACCAGCCAAGTGCAGACCACAGCCCAACCCCAGAACACCATCACACAGGTGACCATCACACAGGCGACCATCACACAGAGGGAAGTAACCTACATTTATTCCTGATCTCCCCCATACAAAAACACACCTGTGATCACACGAGTTTGAGCACACTCTGGGAGTTGGTGATGGAGAGGGAAGTCTGGCGTGTGGCAGTCCATGGGGTCGCAAAGAATTGGGCATGACTGAGGGACTGAACTGAATTGACCACACATAAGATGCAGGAGCACCACACATCAGATGCAGGAGCACCACCCCTCAACACAGCAGCCCACAGTCCTGGGATCAGATCCAGGACCCGTGGTCCCTTAGATTTGCCCATGTTGCAAAGACATATTTGGGCAACACTGACCCCTCCCAACAGTCCCACAGACCCAGAGGGTCACATCCAGGAGTCAGGCCATAATCCCTCATGAAATTCACCTGCATTTATTTGTACATCAATCCATAAGACACACCCTCCCCAACACCCCCTCACTTTGGGTGGTGGCGGGCAGGTGCGTACACACACCCTGGGTTGCAGTCACTTTCGTCATTGTCATGAACACACAAGCTTAGGGACACAAAACTTTGTCCCCACACTTGGCACGGATACAGGACACATGTTCTCCCTTCAGAGGCACACCTACACAGGGGGCACTCTAGCCTGGCACAGACAGCCCTCCATCCTCAACTTTGAATGCATAGTCCAGTGTGGGAGGGGCAGAGGCTCAGGGCTCTAGCCCTAAGAGGGGCATCCTGGAGTGCCCCTCAGACTCTCCAGTCCACCCTAGCTCCAGAAGTGCATATGGCTCCACTCGACCCCACCCTGAGGTCCGGCCAGCCAGGACGCTGTGTTCCTAACCCAGCAGGTGTCTGCCCCACCCGGGGTAATTAGGAACCAGCCCGGACTGTCTGTCCTCGGACCCATGCCTCCGCTGTCCAGCTGCTGGACAGCTCATAAAAGAGGGTGAGGGGTGATGCTGGTAGATAAGGCAACTGGGGAGGGGATAGGCTTCAGGTTGATGGGCTCCATACTCAACCTGGCTTCCCTTGTAGCTCAGCTGGTAAAGAATCCACCTGCAATGCAGAGACCTGGGTTCAATCTCTGGGTTGGGAAGATCCCCTGAAGAAGAGAAAGGCTACCTACTCCAGGATTCTGGCCTAGAGAATTCCACTGACTGTATAGTCCATGGGATTGCAGAGTCAGACATGACTGAGTGACTTTCACTTCATTTCATACCCGACCTGAGGCCCGTTTCCTTGGATGTATCCTTACACACAGCTACCAGCCCTCCCCCCACTCCCCCACCCCCATGCTCATCTCCCGTCCTCCAGCTCCCAGTATCCCCACACACTTTTGACTGCTGGACCCCTACTGGGGCGGAGGCAGGTTGCCCAGGCTAGTTCACATGCTTACTAATTGTAACAGCGAATATTAACAAACACTCCTTGGCAGGTACATGCCTAGGGCTGTTGTAAAGGCGTTACCTATTTCATCTCATTGTGTCTTTACAAGCAGGAAATGTGAATTTGGTGACTTTGTTATTCCCGCTATTATTCCCGCTAAACTGAGGCCCAGATGACACACAGCCCTTTCATGACACACCTGGGATTTGAACCCCGAGCAGTTTGGTTAGGTTATAAGCACTTCCCTGACATGGACCTGCCTATACTGGCTTGTGTGCAACCCGACGGATTTGGGGGGGACACGTCTAGGCTCGTGGCTGGGTTCCCCTTACATATGCACACCCTGGCCCACCTAGATCCTGGATGTGTGCTGTCTAAACACTGCTTCCTGACTCATGTGTGTCCCCAAGCACCCCTTCTTCCCCCACCCACATTTAGCGCCAGCTTGGAACTTGCAAATGCCCAAGATCATGCCAATCCTGGGTCTCTCAAGCAGGGTGTGACAATGACTGTCCAGGAGTGGCAGAGGGAAGCGTGAAGGGGAGAAGGCGGACTGTTAGGTGTCTTTCAGGCTGGTGTGCTGACCCTTCCAAGGTCAGGTGAATTTGTGCCAGGGCCCTATGAATGGCCACACTTGTGTCTCCATTTTAAGAACAGGGGACTGGTGCTCAAACTGCAGGAAACATGATACAGGCCACTAAGACTGCTCTGGGGGCAGGATGGGACTTCAGGGCCCCTCTAGCCTCTGAGTTTTTTGTTATCTTGTCCCCTAAACTGCCCCCCCTGTTGCAGTCCTGTGCTGGGACAGGCTGATGCCATGCCATTCCATAGAACAGGAATTGGTTGTGGGGGGGAGGTGGGTGGAGACTGTTAATCCCCAGTCTGGCAAGCCCAGCCTCTGCCCAGGGCGCCCACTAATTCCCAAACCAAACAGCAGGCAGTGCTGGGCCCGCTGCCGGTCTAATCCGCTCCCCGCCAGCCTGGGGCTGGCCAAGGGGCCTCTTGGTTCCCACGCTCTGAGCCCTGAAGGATGTGGGCAGATACAACTTCTTCTACTCCAGGCTTTACAGCCCTGAAGGACACCCTGACCCATAAAGACCAAGAAAACAGCACCCCTTTACCAAAGAACCCTCCTTCCAAAACTGCCACAATAAACGTGCATCTCTATTAGATCTGTTGTGACAATGCCTCTCTGGATGTGACATCTTTGTGCAGTGTACAACCTGTGCAACTGTACATGAAGGTACTAAGCCCCAACTCCCACCTCATATCAATATCCACAGAAGTTTAAGATCATTTTATTGAGGGAGGAGAAGTGGGGAGAGGTGGTGGGGCAGCTATAGCTCCCCCAGCCCCACCAGGGGGAAAAGACCCCCTCCCCGCCTCCCATCCCCCAAGGGGTTCCCCTGTATTAGGGGGGGAACTTTGTGCAAACTCTGCCCCGGTGGGTGGCGGGTGGGTGTGAAATGGCAGCTGGGGCTGGTGGAGGTGCTACTGCGCGCTGGGGGGCTTGTAGGGCTCCAGGAGGAGAGCGGAGAAGGTATTGACCTTGTCCGCTCCCCGAACCTCATGGGGCAGCAGCGGCAGCTTCACAATGTGGAAATCTTCATATAGGTCCTCCATCTGTGGCGGGGGCAGAAGGCAGCAGTCAGGGGGCCCCGGGGCAGGGACAGGATGTGATCGGTGTAAAGGGTCAGGCTGGGGGGGGTCTCAGGGTCAGGGAGAGAGTATGAGCAAGGACTTCACAGGGTCATGGGTGGGAGTGGCGCCAGTGAGGTCAGAGATCACGGGCCTGGACCTCCCACTCCCCAGGATCAGAGATACCTAGGCCAGCTAGTCTACAAAGGCCAGAATCAGGTCTGAAGCAGGAGGTGAAGGGCAGGGGATTAGGCAGATGAACAGAGAGTGAGATGGAGCAAAAGATCAGAGAACACAGTAAAAGGTCAGCTGGGCCGGCTGGGCTGGGCCAGACCGCAGCTTCTGGGGTCAAAGTGTGAGACTGGGCAGGAGGGTGGGCGTGCACACCTGATCCAGGTACTTGGCTTGGATCTTGTGGCGGGCCTCACACATCTTGCAGGGCTTCTCGGGATCAGGGAAGACGAGCTGGTTGACGATGATGTTGTGCGTGTCAATCTTGCACTTGGCCAGCTCCTGGATCAGCCGTTCGGTTTCATACAGGGACAGGAACTCCGCGATGCACACACAGATGAAGGTTGTTTGCTCCTGCGGGAGGCAAGAGAGGACAGGGAGGGGCAGGTCTCAGCCCTGTCCCCGTGGTTCCCGGAGCCTCTCACCACCCACCTGGACCTGAACTCACAGGGTCCTTGAACTGCTCGCTGACCGAGCGGATGACAGGCAGCGTCTCCTCTAGCTTGGAGGCCAGCTGGTCTGCGTTCATGTCACCGAGGCCCAGCATGTTGCACATCTATGGGGATGGGAGAGGGCTCAGGGTTTACCTGGTGCCCATTACACTCCCTGGGTCCAGCTCACTAGACACTTGGTTGGGGAGGGCAGGGCGGGTGAGGGGAGATGGGAGGAAACGAATCCCAACACCTCCCAGTGGTTTAAGATGTGGGCCCTTGAGCAGATCATACGGGTCCAGCCCCAGCTCTGCCATTTTGTGGGACCACGGCCAGGTTAGTGCCTCGGTTTCCCCATGTGTAGAGCTGCTGTCCTATACAACACACTGTCACACACTCAGAAGGGTGCCTGGCACACAGGAAATGCTCCACAAATTTTACTACCTGAGGGGGGCTCAGTACCTGCCAAAGCGGGAGACATGAGTTTGATCCCTGATCCCGGAAGATCCCACATGCTGAGGAGCAACTAAGCCTGTATGCCCCAGCTATGGAAGCCCCTGCACCTAGAGACTGTGCTCTGAAACAAGAGAAGCCACTGCAGTGAGAAGCCCAGGCCCTGCAACTAGAGAGTAATCTCCGCTTGCTGTAACTAGGGAAAAGCCCTCGCAGAAACAGAGACCCAGAGCAACCACCAATAGAAAAAAAAGTTACTACCTGAGATTCAAGTCCCCACTAGGGGACCACCCATAACCAGGGAGGTGGGAGTGGTGTGCAGAAGCGTGGGGTCATTAGGGTTGTCATGCTGTGCTAACAATAACCCATGGTGGGGGGATTCGCACGCTCTCCATTTGACAGACACGGCCTAGAGAGGGGAAGTGACTTGAGGTCACAGAGCACTATCACACAGCGCAGTGCATTTGGACCTAGGTCACCTGGCTCTGGATACAGTAAGTCCCCTACATAGGAACCTTCCAAGTTGTGAACTTTTGAAGATACAAACATACATCTGGTTTCAGCCAGAAACCAGAGCTTGTGCTATTAATGTCAGGCGCGACTGAAACTGCAGCTTGCCCTCTGTCTCCTATTGCTGACGATCCTCCAGCTCTACCACCTCCGACCTCCGCTCCCTCCTCCAGTCAGTAACTCTTCTTGCCTGATCTGTATGCCAACTGTTGTACTGTACTACTGTACTTTCTAAGGTACTGCCCTGTGAACTTAAAAATGTTTTATTTTTTGTGTTTTTTATGTATTATTTGTGCAAGAAGTATTATAAACCCATTACAGTATGGTATGGGCTTCCCTGGGGGCTCAGCAGTAAAGAACCCGCCTGCTGATGCAGGAGACTCAGGTTTGATCCCTGGGTTGGGAAGATTCCCTGGTGAAGGAAATGACAACCAACTCCAGAATTCTTGCCTGGGAAATCCCATGGACAGAGGAGCCTGGTGGGCTACAGTTCATTGGGTCACAACAAAGTCAGAAGCGACTGAGCAATTAAACAACAACAGTACAGTACAGAACTACAAAGACAACTGTGTTCTTTGGGTACCTGGTTTCTGTGTTGAACTTACGGACAAACTGGACTTACAAACTTGATCTCAGAATGGGACTCGTTCATATGTACTGGACTTACTGTATGTGGTTTCAAGCTCTGCCTTGGGCACTTAAGAGGTGGAGGCAGGGACACCGAGGGCTGTGGAGGGGGGCGGACAGTTCCTCCACAGTGAAGACCCAACCCACCCACCGGGAAGCGCTGAGTGAGAGGGCACGTGGTAAAGGCCTTTGTTACGGTGTGACTGGGAGCCCTGCTCTGACTCAGGGGATTCCTGGCTGCCCGGGGGCCCTGCCTGCCTGTGAGATGAAGGGGCTGATCTGGTTCTTGATCTGCATGAGGCGGCCAAGTCCCCGCTCGACGATGGTGGGGAAGTTGAGCAGCCTCAGCGTGTGGCCTGTGGGCGCCGTGTCGAACACCACCACGGAGAAGTTCATGCCCTTCACCAGCCTGCAGGGAGAAGAGGGTCAGGGCCGCTCTGCCCTTTCTTCTGCCCCCAGCCCCAGGCAGCACCCAGTACCCCTGGCCGCGCCTGACCTCATCACCTCTGCGTAGCTCATGGCCTCGTCGATGCCTGGGAATGCGCTCATAGCTTCTTGCATCATCTTTTTGCCCATGCTCAGCATGTTGTCCTCTTCAAAGAACTCGTCTGGCAGCTCCGCCACACCCAGGCTGGGGTCAATCTCCTTTGGGCCGAGGGGGTCAAGATTCAGGCTGCTGTGGCTGAGGCCTTGGCACTGAGCCTGAGGGAGCCTGGGGGGAGCCTGAGGGAGCCTGGGGGGCGCCTGAGCACAGCCCACCATAGGTCACAGCTGAGGAGACCCCCGAGGTGCCATGACCCCTCCCTTAGGCGCTTTAGGTATTCAGCGACCGCAGATTGTCAATCAAGCAGATGGAAGATCATCAACTGTCCTCAGTGCCCAGATGGAACCCAGAGCCCACTGCAAGGCCTTTTCATCTGGCCACATCATGCAATGTGTGGGATCTGAGTTCCCTGAATAGGGATCGAACTCGTGCCGCCTTCAGTGGAAGCACGGGGTCTTAACCACTGGACTGCTCGGGAAGTCCCTGCAGGGACTTTTCACTGGCTGTTCCCCCACCCAGCCCAGGACCTCTTCCAGATCAGTCCTGTAACATGAGTCTTCCTTAAATGCCCGACCTAACAGTGCAGCCCTAGCCCCCGAGGCCCTCTTTTCCTTTCTCCTTAACATCTGGCCTCTTGAAGATCCCCTGGAGAAGGAAACGGAAACCCACTCCAGTATTCTTGCCTGGGAAACCCCATGGAGAGAGGAGCCTGGAGTGCTACAGTCTGTGAGGCCATAAAGGAGTCGGACACAACTTAGCAACTAAGCACACACGCACATGGTGTCCACTCGTCACGTTTATCACCGTCTCCACGCAGAGTGCCGGCCCCATGAGGGGAGGGGTTTGGATAGTCTTGTTCACTGTGGTGTCCCCAATACCTGGGAAGTGTGTGGCACAGAGTAGCTCCTCAACTTGGAGTAGGATCCATGAAAGGATAACCAGCCTGGGGTCCCTGGCCTGTCCTGCACTCAATGCCTCTCTATCCTCTGCCTGCATTACCTCTTTTTCTTTTATTTTTAATAATTATTTTATTTATTTTTGGCAATGCTGAGTTCTTCTTTGCTGCAAGGGCTTTTCTCTAATTGTGGTGTGCAGGCTTCTCATCGTGGTGGCTTCTCTTTGTGGAGCACAAGCTCTAGGGCTCTCGGGCTTCAGTAGTTGCAGCACCCAGGCTCTAGAGCACAGGTTCAACGGTTGCAGCACATGGGCTTAGTTGCTCTTCGGCACGTGGGATCTTCCTGCATCGGGGGGATCAAACCCGTGTCTCCAGCATTGTAGGTGGATTCTTTACCACTGAGCCACCAGGGAAGCCCGTACTTCTTTTTGAGTTCATGGTTTCTGTGGTGAATCCCTCAACTCCCTGGCCTCAGAGATCACTTCCCTGTGGGGAGCTTGTCCACACATCACCCCCCACAGTCACACCCTTGATGGGTTATTCCTAGCTACTGGCCCACTCTTTGACCCCAGCTCTCTCAACTCCTGTTATTCTAGATCTCTCTGGGCCACCTCATCCCCACCCCTCTGCCCCCTTGTTCACTGTCGGTGTTCCTCTTGGCAAGCACCCTTATCCAGCCCAGTCTCCAAAGGATGCCTCTGCATACACACACTCTCTTTTCCCTCTGCAGTTGGCAAAAGCCCCATTCTCATTATTTGCAGCTCACTGGCATGGCTGCACCAAGGTAAACATCCGAGGAACACGCCTGACAAATAGCTTCACCTTGCTCCCCACTGCTGATCGCAAATCTCCAATGGGCATTTGACAAGCCAGACAATGCACCGGTGGGAGTATTAATGCCACATCTTCTCCTTCCTCAAACACTTTCTTTCCCAAGTGGCCCGCAGTCTCTGCTGGGGCTTGTGCCTCAGTGAGAAAGTGAAGCCACTGGCCACCAACACCCTCATTTCACCCTAGAAAATGCCCCAGTCCTTCCTTCCAAGCCCCTGGTCCTGGCAGAGCCCAAGTCTTGGGTCTGTGCACTGGAGCGAGCAGACGCCCACTTGAGGCCCCTCCTCGGCTGGCATCCTTATTCCCTCCTGTAGTATCACTTGTCCCTCCCAGTTGAAGCATTTTTTTTTTGGGGGGGGGGCCACACCGAACAGCTTCTGGGACCTTAGTTCCTGAACCAGGGGTTGAACCTGGTCTTCAGTACAGAGAGAGCCCAGAGTTCTAACCACTGGACTGCCAGAGAATTCTCTGAAGCATTTGCATCAGCAAACACATGTGCTTTTAGCATCTCCTTTCTCAGAAAAGCCTTCCTTAACGCTCATTCCCATTTCCCTCCAGGGATGGCCACCCTCACTTCTCTGCTCCCCTCATGGTGATCACTGTTTCCACTTTGGTTCACCCACTCCAGGCAGGCTTTTGTGCCCATTCCCAGGGTGATCTGCTTAAAACGGATGTGCCTGCCAGAGCCAACAATCTTTCTGCCCAAGTCCCTTTGTCCTCCTCAAGTTTAGGAGCCCGTACTATCTTGCTTCCCTCCCACCTCACCTGGGGCTCCTCCTTGGCCTCTTTCACTGATTCTTCCTCTTCCTCTGCTGGACCCTAAATGCTGATATGCCCCCAGAGTTCTTTCTAGGTCTCTCTATTCTCTCACTCTTTCCTCTATTCGTGCAGCTTTAAATAAATATCACCCTTGGGACAATGACTCTCAATGCCAACCTCTTCCTCTAGGCTCATATAACTAAGCCACTGTCCTGATGTCTCCATCTGGATGACCAGTGGGCACCTTGGTCTCACTAAGCCAAATAAAATTCCCCATTTTTGCCTTCTACACCTGCTCCTCTCCCAGTCTTCTCCTTCTCAGTTGCCCAGGGAGTCAACTAAGACATGTACTGAATTCATTTCTTTTCCTCATGCATTATAACCAAGCAGTCAAACTGCTTTAATTCCAAAATACATCCCAGGGATTTCCCTGGTGGTCCAGTGGTTAAGAATCCGCCTTCCAATGCAGGGGATGCAGACACAATACCTGGTCAGGGAACTAAGATCCCAATGCCATGGGGCAACTAAACCCACATACTGCAACAGAAGCCCCTGTGTATGACAATGAAGACCCACTGCAGCCAAACAAATGAAAAAAAATCCCAAATTATGCCACTTCTCACCTCCCTCCCCACCAAGTTTTGGCTGCCACCATTTCTAGTCTGGTCACTGTCCCAGTTCTCTTTGCTTTCATTCCTGACTTTAGAGTCCAATCTCTTCATGAAAGTTACAGGGAACTTTTCGAAAAACGATGAGGCCCATGACATTATTCTGCTTAAAACAAACAGCTTCCCATTAAACTTGGAATCAGGGACTTCCCTAGTGGTCCAGTGCCTAAGACTCCACCCTCCCAATGCAGGGGACCTGGGTTCAACACCTGGTTGGGAAACTAGATCCCACATGCTGCAACTAAAGATTCTGTGTGCTGCAACTTAGACCTGGCACTAAGGTCCAGAGCAACCAAATACGTAATAAAAATAAATATAAAAATATATATAAACTTGGAAACAAAGCTGAAGTGCTCCCAGTGGCCTGCTAGGTCCTATACCATGTGACTCTTATTGATGTCTCCCTCCCCTCTCCTTGTTCACTAATCTCCAGCTACTCTGGTTTCCTTTCTGATCCACAAACGTCTCTCACCCAGTCCCCTGTGGGTATGCTGAAGAGGGGAAAGTGGAGAGACAAGAGGCTGGAGAACCGGCAGGACATGGTAGCTAATGATGGGTGTTCACAGGAAAGGCCTGAAGGTGCCTTTGACAGAGTTGGGGGATGGGGCGTGGCGTAGGCCTGAGCCCTATTGCACTCACCATGGCAAAGAGGTTGTCATAGCCTTTGACCTTGGTAGGCACCTTGGAGAACTTCTGGTCAAATGCATCGGAGATGTTGTGGGCTGGGTCGGTGGAGATGATCAGAACACTCTCCCGCCCCTTGGACAGCTGGACTGCTAGGCTGCAGCTGGGCAAAAGAAAGGTCAAAAGGTGGGGGGGGGGGGGGGCGGTGAAGAGTCAGGCTCTGCTCCCTAGGTCTGCAAGGGGAGATGAAGGGTCGCAGGAGCAGGGGACCTGGATCAGTAAGGGCCTTGAGAGAAGAGTATGGAGGACTGTGGGATCAGGCCTCAATCTCTGCAGTGGGACCCTCTCAGATCTCACCTACTGAACCTTTCACCTGGCTAGACTGGTAAGATTCGGCTGAGTGTGTCAGTCTGGTGTGATGCCTGCTTCTTCGCTGGCAAAGAGTGGCATCACGATCCGGCTGTCCAGCCAGCCTGACCCTGTGTCCGCTCCCTCAACGCTAAGCTAAGGGGTCCTTTGCACCTCTTGCTAAACTCGGTGGTTAGGCCCATTTGTCCAGGGTAATCTGCCCGGGGGATCCCTCCCTCTCCTCCCAGCTGACTGGGATCGCCTGATCATGTGCCCTCCCTCCCGCCTTCCACCCCCACGTGGGCAGAGAATGACAAGGTTCACCAGATTAGGATAGTTCCCTCAGGTGCCCCTCCCCTTCTCTGGGCACACTCTGGTACAGTCTACCTGATGGGGACATCTAAATGCTCTCCCGGACCCCGTGCGCTGGATTCAACGTGGTTCAGCCCTTGAGCCCCAACAGGGATGGTCCAACTCAGAGGGTGCCCGGCCGGCTTTCAGGAGATATCCTCCATTTGCTCCAGATAACTTCTGGAGAGTACAATCCAGAAGACCCCGCCCCAGCCCTCTTGCCCGGCTGGTGCTGGGGTGCTGGAAGACCCGGTCTTTCGCCTCCCCTTGAGCCTGTGGTACATCCCACCCGTTTTCCCGGCCCCCACCGCAGCCCCTTTACCTGCAGGTTGTCTTGCCAACTCCACCTTTGCCCCCAACGAAGATCCACTTAAGGCTGCGCTGCTCGATGATGTTGCTAAGCGTGGGCTCCAGCGGCTCCACATCAGGGGCATCCTCGAACTCCTCTGCCTCAACCCCCCACCCGGCCACCCCTGCCGCCATCTTGGAACCGGCTCACGTGATCAAGCGGAGCGCACCATGCAAAGCACCTGCAGGGGAACTTTCCTATCATATCCCCATCAAGGCTAGAAGGGTGAACTGATTTTCTCATAGCTTAACTTCTAGGAGCTAATAGAAGCTATATGTCCAATGTCTTCCCTTCCAAGCTTCACCACGTCAGCCTCTTGTCTACATTTTCTTCAAAGACTCCCCCTGTCTAATTAATGCATTGGTACATCCCAGGATACCCCCTTTACTGATTGGCCTCTAAGTCTAGCAGCACTCCTTTCATTGGCTACATCTTTTCTTACTTTCACCAAACACTCTCACGTCCCGGTAGCGCCAACCTCCCCTTAGCAACCGACCAAACACCCATTCCATGCCCTTTTCAAGAAGTTAGTTCCGAGGTCCCCCCTGACCTGACTCCATAGGCTCAACTTCTTGTCGATCATTTCCCGCCCCTATTCTCCGAACTGGGTCCTAGCACCCCTCAGGTCCGTCTCTTCTGTCATTCAATTGGCTGGGAGCCATAGGGCTCCGGACGCAAACCAATCACAGACGAACCGATTAGTTTGGCTGGAGACAGTTTCGGCGCTGCGAGTGGGTTAGAGAGAGAATTACTCCAGTTGTGGGCGAGGTCCGCAGACCCTTGTCTAGTGATCCCTGAGCTCCTATGCGGGCTTGCATCCTTGTCGTAGAAGGCACCCGATTCCCCAAAACCTGCTTCCACTTTACCCCAGGTTCGAGGGGAAACTTCAGTTCAGCCAATTCTGTTTAAAACTCTGCCCTGGGCAGGAATATATGCTTGGTCCCAGGCCCTTTTGCAGACCCACTCCAGTACTCTTGCCTGGAAAATCCCATGGATGGAGGAGCCTGGTAGGCTGCAGTCCATGGGGTCGCTAAGAGTCGGACACGACTGAGCGACTTCACTTTCACTTTTCACTTTCATGCATTGGAGAGGGAAATGGCAACCCACTCCAGTGTTCTTGCCTGGAGAATCCCAGGGACGGGGGAGCCTGGTGGGCTGCCGTCTATGGGGTCGCACAGAGTCGGACACGACTGAAGTGACTTAGCATACCTTAGTTGGAGACTCCAACCTAGAAATATCCGCGGCTTCATTTCAGTACTCTAGCACATAAAGAACTTCACTTTCACTTTTCACTTTCATGCATTGGAGAAGGAAATGGCAACCCACTCCAGTGTTCTTGCTTGGAGAATCCCAGGGATGGGGGAGCCTGGTGGGCTTCCGTCTATGGGGTCACACAGAATCGGACACGGCTGAAGCGACTTAGCAGCAGCAGCACATAAAGTAATACTCTAATTTGCAGATATGAACGTCTCAACTCCTTGGAGTGAGCTGTGTCTCTGTTTCCAAATGAAAACTCCATCCCAGAAATAGGTACCTAATCCAGAGACTCCCCCATTTCTGTTCTCGGGGACCAGGCTAGATATGCTCTCTAGCTAGTTTTAGTTAGGGACCCAGGTTCCGAGGTATTAGCTGAGCTCACAGCCAGGCAACGTGTCTCCCCTCATTGAGATTATCCCGGGTGTCAGAAAGAGATTCTAGCCCCGAAAAGCTAGTACACCACCGAGTCCCAAGCGGGAACCTCACTCAGAGAGCCAACTACAATACCCAGAACCAAACAATAGTCTCATTCCGGAAGAGACCATCTCTACAGAACGCCTGCAGGAGCCTAGCAGGGTTATAATGTTCCGCGGGACCCAGCGGGGCGGGCCGGGGATTGGCCGGGGCAGCTGCTTGAGGGCGCGCCGCGTCAGGCCTTATTCCTCATTTGCCCCGCCCCTCATGCCCCGCCCCCACTGCGGTCACCTAAGCGCCAAGACGGGTCTTCCCGGCATGCATTGCCCGGGACCAGGCTTGTCGGGCGCCAAGCGCGGGGCCGGGAGCGGCCTTCCCGGAGTCCTTTGCGCGGCACCTGGTGACAAAATGGCTGCCCGAGGGAGACGGGCGGAGCCTCCCGGTCGGGAGGCGCCGGGCCCCGCGGGTGGCGGCGGCGGCGGCGGCGGAAGCCGATGGGCTGAGTCGGGGCCCGGGACGTCGCCCGAGAGCGGGGATGATGAAGTGTCGGGCGCGGGTTCGAGCCCGGTGTCGGGCGGCGTGAACTTGTTCGCCAACGACGGCAGCTTCCTGGAGCTGTTCAAGCGGAAGATGGAGGAGGAGCAGCGGCAGCGGCAGGAGGAGCCGCCCCCGGGCCCGCAGCGACCCGATCAGCCAGCCACCGCTGCCGCCGCGGGTCCCGGGGATCCGAAGAGGAAGGGCGGTCCGGGCCCCACGCTCAGCTTCGTAAGGAGCCGCGGGGGTGGGGGCGGGCGCCAGGGTCTTCCTTGGCCTGGGGAATCGGGACCGAGAAAGGGGATCGGGATCCAGGTCCACCCTCTGATCCCGATCAGGGGGCCGTCCGGGTCACCCGCTGAGGATTCAGAACCTGGATTCCCGACAAGAGAGGTCTGGGGGCGGAGATGGGGACCCCAGGAGTCTGCCCGCAGGAACTGGGAGCTGGGGGCGGGATTCCATTGGAAACAGCGTTCCGAGGATCGGGAGACCAGGGTACTAGAATTCCTGTTTGAGTGGTACTCACCCGAACTTTGGATTTGGGGACCATCTTCTACTATGGGAATGGGTGTCATATTCAAGTCTGGAGTCTGAGCTGTGTGAATGAAAGACTCAGACTGCTTACTGTGTGACCTAGGAGATTTGCTTGAGTTCCATGATTCTCATTCGTCCGGTGTCCATTTATTGAGCACCTTACCTTGTGCTGGGCACTGTGCTAGGTGATGGATATGCTGTGCTGAACATGACAGGCATCACTGCTCTCCTGGAGCGTCTGAGATGGCCTAACCTCATTTTCCCTGCTTGCAAAAGTGGGCATCTTCTTATGTGATTACCACTGGGCAAGCCTTACAGGAAGGACTAAACCAGTGGTTCTCAACTGGGGACGATTTCCCCCTACCCCATCTCCACACTTGACGAAGTCTGGGGACATCTGTGGTCATCAGAACGGACATTCATGAGCAGAGGGCAGGGCTGCTGCTCAACATCCTGAAACAGAACAACTCTCTCCTCCTCCTCCTCCCCAGCAAACATGATCCAGTTCAAAATGTCATTAGTGCCTAAGATTGAGAAACTCTAGGCTAAAAAAAGGGCACCTGTATTGATTGTCAACCCTGAGCTGGCTTTGTCTCTGGTGTTGAGAGCAAGTTCCTGTGGTGTGGAGAAAAAAAGTGTTGACTTAAGAGTAATGGACTTGGGTGGGGGTGCATCAGGTTTCTTCATCTGTCAAAAATGAGTGTGAGAATAGTCTCAGCAGCTCAGGTCACTTTACACCTGGTTGAGGGCTAGGGACAGGATGTCCGTAAAGCCTGTCACGGCCCTTGGTACACAAGAAGCCCTCAGTTTGTGGAAGAAAATAGAGGACCGGGAGGAAAGTTCAGGCTAAATCTTGGATTTGAAGAATGGGAAGTGACAGGGCCTGGGCTGGTGTGAGAACTGGGTGGCAGCCGAGTGCCCCCCTGTGAATGAGAGTAGCAGTAGTTGTCACTGCCTTTTCCATTTGGTCATCGAGGG
The DNA here is from genome assembly GCF_019923935.1 of Bubalus bubalis. NCBI lineage: Eukaryota > Metazoa > Chordata > Mammalia > Artiodactyla > Bovidae > Bubalus > Bubalus bubalis. Next base: position 98,301,782 of record NC_059165.1, on the reverse strand, counting down.
GCCATTTGTGGGAGCACCCTCAAAGAGGCCAGGCCAGGTTAGGTGTCAGGGAACAGCATCAGGCGGTGGCTAAGACTGCTGCTCGCTGGACTCAACACACCTGACCCTGAATCCAGCTCCACTGTCTGCTGTCAGCATGATCCAGAGGACAGGCTTCTCCTTTTCAAAGGTGTTTCCTCATCTGTCCAATGGGGATGGTTGTCACCTTCATCTTAAGGTGACTGTGAAAGTGGAAGGAGATGATACATCCAAAGCCACTTGGCACAGGGCTTAGTATACAGTAAGTGCTCAATAAAGGGAGCTGTTGCTGCCTGTGTGGTCCGTAATAGGGGATAGTGAGGACAGAGCTCATCCCCCTCCTGTGGGGATTCTTCTCTCTCCCTGGGAAGACAGCTGGGGGGCCCAGGACTGCCTGGGCATCATGGGCCCAGGGCAGGCGCTGAGTCGCGTGTGCTCCTCTCTGATTGCTGCGCAGGTCGGCCGGCTGGCGGAGCTGGGCGCGGCGTCGGGACGGGCCACCGGGCCGGGCTAGGAAGGTGTAGTGGGCCTCAGCGCCGCCAAGGGCGGGCCCCGGCTCCTGTAACCGTTGCAGTCTTCTGTCCCTTCACCCAGGTGGGCAAGCGCAGAGGCGGGAACAAACTAGCCCTCAAGACGGGAATAGTAGCCAAGAAGCAGAAGACGGAGGATGAGGTGAGCAGACCGGTTGTGGCAGGGACTGCCTCTGTTGCCTTTTCCTTCTAGCCTCAGCGCCTGGCCGAGGTGCCCCATCCCTCCCTCTTCAGTATCTGGCCCTTGGATGGATGTACTGGGTGGGGGAGGAGGGCTTTCAACCCAGCTCCTAGATAACTTGCCTCTGCTTATCTTTATCTCAGACCCAATATGCTGTGGATGGGTCAGCTGTCTCAGGACAGTCCTGACCTTGGTTCCTGGCATCCCCTTCCCAACCCCCTGTGTATCCCTCCTCTCCCCCACAGGTATTAACAAGTAAAGGTGATGCATGGGCCAAGTACATGGCAGAGGTGAAAAAGTACAAAGCCCACCAGTGCGGTGATGATGATAAAACGCGGCCCCTGGTGAAATGACCCCCCTCCCTGCCTGCCCACGGCCTGGGACTCTCTGCGATGTACATAACTATTTAATGCAGTGGCAGCGCGGCAGCCTTTCCCCCCAAGGACTTATACACAGAAGGAAACCGAGATGCTTCCCGCAGCTGCGGATGATTCTCCAGGACTCTTTTTTACCTTGAGCACTTGCCTCCTGAGACTTCATAGAACAGTGTTTTACTGTCCCCTCTCCTCCCTCCCCCTGGCTCTTTCTGTCTTCCTTTTCTCACCCCCACTCCCACCCTTTAGCCATCACTTCTGGGAAGTAAAGAACATGACTTAGTGCTGGAGTTGTGTGCTTGGTTTGCCTTCTTTGCTCTCTCCAACTTAAGCCCTTCCCTCTTGGCTGGTTGCACACCCACCAAAGGCTGGGTCTGCCCCAGTGATGTGGGGGTGTCGGGGATAACTGGGGTGCAACCCCTCCTGGGGTTGAACTCTCCTCAGGATTCACGCCTGAGACACACACCCCACGCCCTGCTGTTGCTCTTGTTCAGTGTCTGCACAGTCCCATCTGGGCTGGGCCAAAGCTGTCAGTTCAGATCCAAAGACAAGGAGCACCTACTGGGTGCCTGGGTTTTTCTAGGCCCTGTGGCCACTGCAGTGAACAAAACAGACCACGTGTGCTTCCTGCCTTTGTGGAAGGAAACAGACACAGATAAAAAGGGGAACCCATTTGGGGAGATGACTGCAAAGAAGTACAGGAGAGAGGCTGTAGGGAGACATCTGATCAGAGTCCTGAGGGAGGTGAGGAAGCCTGTCTGTGGGCTAGTGAACAGCCAGTATACAGACAGGGAGGGTGCCTGGCCTTCATCAGGAGCTTTGAGGCCACTGTGAGTGGAACTGTCTGAGTGAGAAGCCCGGATGTGTTATATGTAGAGTCTCATGTGCTAGGCTGAGAATTTGGGACTTTATTCGTAAGAAGAAACCTTTGTGGGGCTGTGGTAAGGAGCGGCATGGTATGTTTTATATCGTAACAGGATCCCTCTGGCTGAAAGGGTCTGGGCAGAACCTGGGAGACGGAAGAGACCAGGCTGTGATCAGGCAAGAGGAGCTAATGGGGTGTTGGCAGTGGAGGAAGTAAAGAGGACCAGGATCTGGGTTCCAGTGGGGTTGGTCTGTCCTGCCAGCGACTTGTAGGCCTTCCAGGGAATGTGTGGTTTTTTATATGATCAGGAGAAAGAATGCAAAAGGGCTTGTTTGTTCCACCTTGCAGAACAGGACAGCTGCTATACTAGGGGACAAGATGTCCTGAAGGAAGCCTGATGCCCCTCGTCCCCTACTAGTGTTCCTTGTAACTCTGTGTCTTCCTGGCCCCACTGCTCATCCTATTTGGAGCTGAAGGCTACTTGGCTGCCTGCTCTCCGTGGAGCCAACCAAGGTGTTAAGATGACTGTGCCTCCTAACTCAAATCTATTATGGAGCAACATTGAAGCATCCCAGCTGTGGGGCCATCTCCCAGGCCTTCCCAGGCATGAATGCTGAGCCTCTTGGCACTTGTGCCCATCCTATGGCCAGGCTCCAGTCCCTCTTCTATTAGGGGAACATCATGATTCCAAAGACCATGGTGGTCACCACATGCCTGGGACCTGCAGAGGCAGAACGATGAAGGCTGAGTTAGCACCTGTCCATGGGGCCTCACAGGTGGCCCAGTGGTGAAGAACCTGCCTGCCAATGTGGCAGACACAGGAGACGTGGGTTCCATCCCTAGGTCGGGAAGATTTCTTGGAGGAGAACATGGCAACCCGATCCAGTATTCTTGCCTGGGAAATCCCATGGATAGAAGAACCTGGTGGGCTACAGTCCCTGGGGTCGCAAAGAGACACAACTGAGCCCCGCCCACCCCCCCGCCACAGCTTCACACTGCAAGATTCAGACTGTGCGGGGTGGGGAATTGCAAATATCAACAGTCCAAATTCCCTGTCCTAGTGGAGCTAACATTGTGGTTGTGGGGAAATAAGAAACAAAATACACAACACCATTATACATTCTATCGGGGATTGGGGGGTGGGGAGGGGAGTATGAAAGGGGATCTGTGATGAGAGGGGGAACTGTAAACTGGTCAAGAATGGTCATACCATCTGTTGCAAGTCCTGAAGGAGGTGGGACAGGCAATGAGGATGGTCCTTGGAAGAGTGTTGCAGGCTTGAGCAACAGCAGGTGCAAAGACTGAGCTGAATCATGCCCAGCTTGAAGACTGAGCAAATAGACTTTGAAACAGGTGACATTCCTCCTTACTTCCTGCTAACACACAGTAAGGCTTGTCTGGTTTATTTCCCACATGAGGCAAAAGGTCTCCCTCCTTTGATGATGCTGAGCTGGCCCAGGTGTGATGTTCGCCTTGGAGTTGTAGTATGGGGGAAGGGATATAGCAAGCCAGTGGAGCCATCTCTACCTCCTCTTCCCTCAAAGCCACCAACAGCCGCTGGATCTTTAAAAAGAAACAAGTGGGAGAAGTAGGTCACCCCTGCAGCAGCTCAGCCTCTATTCTGGAGTGTCAGCACTTCCTTTCACTGAGCTCACCTGCCCTGACCTGGGAAAAGAGAAGAGGGCGGAGAATCAAATTCAGGTTTTGGTGGGTCACACAGTCCCGGTTTCAAACTTTTCTGGTGTCTGTTAGATGTGTGATCTTGGGTAAGTTATTTAGCCTTTCTGTGGTTCAGGTTATTCATCTATAAAATAGATGAAATACTGAAACATCTAGAATGAAGTTCTAAAGTAAGAACAATGCTCATATAGTCAACATTAACCCTGACATTCAAAGGGTCTGTTGTTGTTTCTCAAGGTGAAGCAGTTGCTTTGTGTCTGGGGACCTTGTTTGAGAAATATCTTGAAATGTGGGTGCAGTGTGATGTGCTCAGGCAGGGAGGCTGTTGTAAACTGAGATGTGTTTGTCTCTTATCTCAGATTCCTGTTTGGGCTCCAATTTTTTGAGTTTCGTTTTTGCACTGAGCTCTTCTAGTTGAAGTAAGTTTGCTGTGTACAGGGCTGTCGTGAGAATACCATTTATACACAGACAGGCACTAGGTGCATAAGAAATCAGCGGGCTTTTTTTTTTTTCTTTCTTTCCGATTTTTCGATTCAGTACTGAAACCCACCATCTGGGGAAGAGAAAAAGACCCGTGATCATATGAGGGCCGATACTGTGGATCATACTGGCAGCAGCGCTCACATTCTTCTTCCCGGACTCCTCCCCACAAAGCCTGCGCAGAGCCGCTGGAAACTTGACATATCAAAAGTAGGGGAAGGGGCATTTTCTTGGAGATCCAGTGGTTAACACTCCGCACTTCCACTGCAGGGGGCACAGAATGAATCCCTGGTCAGAGAACTAAGACTCCCCGGATGCCACACTCTGCGGGCAAAAAAAAAAAAAGGGGGGGGGGGAGTAAAGAAAAAGGGCGGATGAGCATTAACAAATTCTCTCCTGCATCTCCAACTCACTCCCTACCCGACCCTTTCTGAGGCAACCCCTAACCCTGAGCAGAAAACTGATTTGCACCCTCTCCCTCAACCTCCAAATCTAGTCACAGCCCCTCAACCTCGTTCGTCCTTCTGCTCAACACACAACTCCAGAAAGTCTCTAGACCCCTTAGGTTTGAGTCGCAGCCAGAGTTCGTAAGCTCGGCGACGCCTGCGCAAGGCAGGATGGGATTCGTAGTTCTAAGCCCTCAGGTCGCACGAGGGAAGAGCATTGCGCGTGCGTAGGCGGCTTTCGGCGCGTGTCTCTCAAACCCGGTTCCTGTTCAGCGAAGCCGGCTGAGGTGGGACTCGTCTGCTTCTTTAGGATCCTGACTCTTGGAGTGGAGTGTGGATTCAACTGACTCGTCCCAAATCCTGGCGGCCTCGGTTTTCGTCAAGAGAGGCCTTAGGTATCTATTTTTCATGAATGAACGGAGCCAGGACTGACTTTGCCAAGGGCAAGTGTGGACTGAGAAATCTGTCTCCTTCCAGTCTGGGGCTAGAGTTAACCTGTGCCTCCCCGCAGGCCAAAACGGCCTTCAGGGCAGGACTGGGATGTCCTTTGGGATTAAAGCCCTAGTTGACTCAGTAAATATTGGTTTAGGAAGGGTCCAAATGCAGTAAAAGGACCACCTTGAACCTCGGGGAGTAAAAACCACGTTTTTGAGGAACAATTTACTGCAGGTTTTGTAATGCTTAACTTGGATTATCTCTAACCCAGCAAACTAGTCTTGTATCTGTTCGACAAATGGAGAAACTAAAGTTGGAGTGGCAGAAGGTCGCCCACCTTTTTTGTCAGCAGGGTGGAGACGTGGGTGGGGGTGGGGTGGGAGAGGAGGAACCGGGACTCTCCTGCTCCTGGAAAAGAGGTGCCCTACTTTGTCCTCAGACGGTGCAAGAATCACGGAATGTCTTTTTTTCTTTTCATCTTCCTGTCCTTAAATTTCCTGAATTGTTTCACCTCATTCTGAGTCAGGTAGAAAAAGGAGTTAGGTCTTTTGCTCTAGTGTTTATTATTTCACTTCGTTTAAAATTTTATGTCCTCGTAGGGTGCCTTATATATTTGTCAAACAGCACTGTAAATAGGTAACGCAAAATATGGCAGAGGGTTCTTTAGGAACCCAGCCAGTCTAAGGCACTCCCTTTGTCTGGCTCTCCCTCCTTTGTCTCTGGGGTATAAAGTCCACCCTAGGCTCTGTCCCCTCAACTCTTTGCTCACACAGTACTCCTGCTAAGTACTCTCAGAATGGGGGAGGAAGGCACAGTTCAGTTCTGGGGGTGGGGGGGGGGGTGGGGGGGTGACAAAGTGAAGAGGGTTCTGGCTGAGGGGAGTTATACTTAAAAGTCCCGCGCGCCACCAAACTCGTTTCCAGCAAAGAGCGCCTGTCAAGCCAGCGAGCGAGGCTGAGAAAACGAGACGGTGGGAGGACCAGCTGGCCAGAGAGGCCTAGAGGGCCGCCGGCTCTTTGGTCACGTGACCCGACCCTGGCGGGGCCTAGGTCTCCCTGGTGCCAGGCCACGTGCGACCGCTGCTTCTCGCGATTGGGTCATTTAGGCCTATTTGAACGGCGTACGGAAGCCGCCGCGGTTCATATACAGCCGCGTTTTCTTTTTCTTTCTTTCTGTGTTTTTTTTTTTTTTTTTTTTTTACTCCCTCTCTTTGGCTCCCTCCTTCCGCGCGAGTCTCAGGAGAAGCCGCAGCTTAAGGCCTCGCTGCTGCCGCCCGAGGCCGGGTAAGTGAGCCTCCCCCGGACCCCGACCGGCTTGGCCCTGGCTTTCGTCGACCCCCGCCGGGCTCCGGGCCTGCGCTGCGCGCGGCCCGGGCGTCGGGGCCGCGCCTGACCGAGAAAGGCCGAGAACCTAGTTGGGCCCAATTGGAGAGGCAGCGAGAATGGGCCGGGGCGGGGGATGGGGGAGCCGAGCCTGGCTTAGGGGGTGGGGCCTCGGAGCCGGGCCAGGTCCGGGTGCCGCGAAAATTGGGCCACTGGGGCGGCTGGGGTCGGGCTGGAGGGGATCTGATTGGGGAAGTGTATGGGGACTGCTTAGGGCCTGATTAGGGGACGTCGCCAGGATCGGGTGTGTGTGTGGGTCTGTTTCGGCGGGGCTTGGTTGGGTCTGACTGTGGGAGGCCGCGTTGAAAAGTTGGGGGCGGCGGTTTTGGGCCTTGATAGGGAGGGGCGTGAGACTTCGGCCTAGAGGGCTTTGCTGGCTCTGACTGCGAGGCGTAGCTGGGTGCATTTGGGGGAAATGCCTCGAGGGTATTTGGCCAGGCCTAACGGGGGAGCTGCAGGGCTCGGACGAAGACGTTTTCCGGCTAGAGGTGGTGGGGGGCTTGGTCCAACTTGATTGGGGGAAGCAGTAGTGATCCATCAGTGGGAGTTAGTGCTGACTGGGGCGTGGGGTTGTTGGAACGGTGTGGGGGGAGGCTTGGCCAGACCTGATTGGGGAAGCGACAGGGACTCGTCCAGGGGGCTTCTGTTGCCGAATAGGCGGGCCTTTGCTGACTCTCATTTGGAGAGGCATCGGGGACCTGTCTGCCGACTGCTCTGGGTCTGATTAGGGGAATCGCTGGACCGCCTGCCGGCACGGGAAAGACCACGGGGGCTGGGGCGCTGTCGTGTTCTGGGGCAGGGCCCCTGAATGGGGTGGTGGCTGGGTCCTCGCCGAGCAGCCTCAAGGGAAGTGGAAGCCTTAGGGCCCGCAGCCAAGCGCGGCGGCATGGGCCGAGGTGGGACGAAGGCGCGGCGTTGGGTGGGATGAGGATTCTCCAGGTCCCGCCGCCGCCTCGCATGGCCCGCTTCCACATACCCCCGCCTGCGCTCCCGAGCCCGCGACTGCGTGGCCGTGGATGGCGCAGCTGGCGGGGACCCCGCACTTGGGCGGGCGTGAATCGGAGGCGTCCGCCTGTCCGCAGAGGACGCTCCAGTCCTGCTACCGCCGCCGCCGCCATCACCTCAGCGGGGGCTCAGCCTGGGACTGCCACAGAGCCTCCGAGGTACGGTGCTGATCCCGGCCCCTACTCCCGCAGTTCGCCTTGCGCCATGGACTGGCAGCCAGACGAGCAAGGCCTCCAGCAGGTCCTTCAGCTGCTCAAAGACTCGCAGTCGCCTAACACAGCCACGCAGCGCATCGTGCAGGATGTATCCTTGCTTCCTTCTTGGTCTTGGGGGACTGGGCCGACAAGTGCATCTCCCGGAGAGGAAGGGGTCGAATCCCAAGTTCCCAGACTCTTTCTACTGAGGCAGGAGCGGACTTGGGCAAAGAATTAAGGATTAGAATTCTTGGGTCCCTTTCCCAGCAGAGAGGGAGACACTTTTTGCTGGTGCTTGGCTTTAGGTTCGTGAGTAAAATTTCCTTTTTTCAGTTAGTCGTTTAAAATACTGTTAAACTTTTAATCTATTTATATATACTGCAAGCAAGTTTCACTTGAAAGTGTGAGGCCCCTTTAAGAAAAAAAAGTATGCTGTGTTGAATTGCTAGTGAGCAGAGCTGAGTATCGGAGAAGGCAATGGCACTCCACTCCATAACTCTTGCCTGGAAAATCCCATGGATGGAGGAGCCTGGTGGGCCGCAGTCCACGGGGTCGCTAAGAGTCGGACAGGACTGAGCGACTTCACTTTCACTTTTCACTTTTGATGCATTGGAGAAGGAAATGGCAACCCACTCCAGTGTTTTAGCCTGGAGAATCCCAGGGACGGGGGAGCCTCGTGGGCTGCCGTCTATGGGGTCGCACAGAGTCGGACATGACTGAAGCGACTTAGCAGCAGCAGCAGAGCTGAGTAGCCTCTGCTAATTTTCAGATACAGCAGAGTTTGTTCACCCTCTCCTGCTCTGGCCAGATCTTCAGGAGTGGTGGGAAGCTGAGGCATCTTCCCCTATCTGCTGTATGAATCTCATGTGTCTGAAATGCTTCCTTACTCTGGGCATGGGGGTTGACATGTGGGGTCCCAGGAGCTGGCTGCCCAATCCCAGCAGTCAGAGGTTATATGGCAGTAAGAGTGGGGTTAGGGGGGGAAGGCCCCTGTCTGCCAAAACCCTTAACAACCTAGCAGAAACTCAAACAACTGAATCAGTTTCCTGACTTCAACAACTACCTGATATTCGTCCTGACGAGACTTAAATCGGAAGGTATGTCCTTGGCGCCCCTCTACCCAAGGCGGACCCCACTTTCTCCTCTGTGGTCTCCTGAGCCCCAGCCCTCTTCCCACAGATGAGCCGACTCGCTCTCTCAGTGGCCTCATCCTCAAGAACAACGTGAAGGCACATTACCAGAGCTTTCCACCGCCTGTGGCCGACTTCATCAAACAGGAATGTCTCAACAACATTGGCGATGCCTCCTCGCTCATCCGGGCCACCATAGGTGAGAGAGCGCAGCGGCAGTTGGCCTCTGATGATGCTCTGAGCTGGCTCTCTTGGCCAAGAACCTTCTCAATATGTTAATTATGTTGATTCACTGAATGTTCCAGCACCATCGGTTGGTGGTACTGTTACTGCTCCCATTTTACAGATGTGAAAACTGAGGCACATAGATGTGAAGAGTCTTTGTCTGGCCAGTAACAGAGCTCAGAAGTGACCAAATAAGGTCCATGCTCTGAACCACTCCCTCCCGAAACAGCTGTTCTTACTTCTTAGGCAGTCACTCAGCATCCAGAATTTTCTGTTAGCTCCAAGGATATAGCAGACTCAAATATGAGGGCTCTCTGCTAACTCACCAATGATAACTTAGGAGAAATGTGGGTTAGGTTTGTGTTGGAACCTTCCTGTCTCCAAAATACTGCCTGAGGAAGTTATAGGAGGAGGACTAAGAACTTTCAAGCAATTTTACCTTCAGCCTTTTCACTACTGATAAACACCAGCCCTACTATTATTCCCAACTTACTTCCCCCTCTCAGATTTACTGAGATGTAATTTTTATTTCATTAGTAATTCATTAATTTTAATTAATTAATTAATTAATAAGTTCCCCTACCAGTGATTGAACCTATGCCCTTAGCAATGAAAACGTGATTCTAACCACCACTGGATAGCCAGGGAATTCCCCTGAGGTATAATTGACATACAACTGACTTAAAATTTTAAAATTTAATTCTATATCAACTTTAAATGTTACTTTTAAGTGGAAATTGTATATAACTATTTAAAACAAGACAGTGGTTAGGATTCTTACTGCAGGGTTCTGGAGTTCAATCCCTGGTCAGGAGCCTTAAGATCCTGCAAACCATGCAGCATGGAAAAAAAAAATGTGGGAAGGGGAGACAGATTTGCTTGCTCTGTACAGCAGGGTAGACTTCCCTGGTGGCTCACATAGTTTTGGGAGATGCAGGTTTGATTCCTGGGTTGGAAAGATCCTCTGGGGAAGGGAATGGCAACCCACTCCAGTATTCTTTCCTGGAGACTTACATGGACAGAGGAGCGTCATGAACTACACAGAGTCAGAGATGACTGAGCCTTGGACATTTTCACTTTCAAAGGGAAGGTAGCCTTAATCATAAATGCAATGAAGACAAAAAGATGGTATTAAAAATTTGAGCTAGCTACTGGACCTGCTGGAAGTGTTGATCTTGGGGCCTGTTGTCTTTGTTCAAAGTGACCCTTAGCCTTCTCTGAGGCCACCAGGAGGAACTGGACTTAGCAAACTCATTTTCGGCACCAGTTTCTGCTCTTAAGTACTTGAGTTAAATCATTGAAGCCTCCCAATCACCCTAAGCGTGTAGGATCTTAGTTCCCCAACCAGGAGTTGAACCCCGGGCAGTGAAATTGTGGAATCCTAACTACTGGACTGCCAGGGAAGTCCCAGGAGGGTGGGGTTCCTTATTCCCATTGAGTCATAGAGCCCTTAGGTAATGTGGCCAAGGTCACACAGACAGGGATGGGCCGGGGGACTACATTGCCAGTCTGCCCACTGCAGGAAACGCCTTTCCCAGCAGACATGTGAACCAGGGTCATCTGGAGTGTTGGCGATGGCAGCTTCCCCCCACTTTGGGAAACACTGCCACTTCTTGGCTCTAAATATACTATCTCTGCACTGACATCACCCATATTCAGCTCAGCTGCCAGACTGCTCCAGAGTCCGTGCACTTCACATGCCTACTGCAGGTCGCACTTGGGTCTCTAACAAGCAGGACGCGGTCCTCCCTGAAGCCACTGTGGCCCTGCACGACGTGCCTCCTCCCCCTCCCAGCCCTCATCTCTTGCCACTCTCCCCATCGTCCTCTGCTCAGCCCCGCTGGCTCCTTACCATCCGTCTTGGAGCACACCAATTCTGTGCATGACCCTGGACTTCTTATACCTGCTGATCCCTCTGCCTGAGATGTTCTTTCCCCAGGGACCTAGACGGCTTCTCCCCCACCTCCTCAGGTCTTTGCTCAGATAGCAAGGTGTCACCCAACAAGGCCTTCTTGAGCCTCCGAATTAAAAACTGTTACCTTCACCCTGAGTCCTTCCTAACTATTTTCTCAGTTCCATTTCCTCCCTCAGCTCTTGGCATCTCGCCTCCCAGGACTTTTACTGATTTATCTTTATCCCAGGCAGCCTCCCTCACTAGACAGATCCGCTCCTAAAGGCAGGGATTTTGTGTTTAGTTCCGTGCTGTATCTCAGGGCCTGAGACAGGCCTGGCATACAGAAAGACAAAGAGAATCTCAAAAATGTGTAGGGGACTTCCCTGGCAGTCCAGTGGTTAAGACTCTGTGCTTCCAATGCAGGGGGCAGGGGTTTGATTCCTGGTCTGGGAACTAGGATCCTACATGCCATGTGACCAAAAAAAAAAAAAAAAAGAATAAAGTGTGTGTAGGGCTTACAGTGGAGAAGGCAATGGCACCCCACTCCAGTACTTTTGCCTGGAAAATCCCACGGACGGAGGAGCCTGGTAGGCTGCAGTCCATGGGGTCTCTAAGAGTTGGACACAACTGAGTGACTTCACTTTCACTTTTCACTTTCATGCATTGGAGAAGGAAATGGCAACCCACTCCAGTGTTCTTGCCTGGAGAATCCCAGGGACGGGGAAGCCTGGTGGGCTGCCATCTATGGGGTTGCACAGAGTCGGACATGACTGAAGCGACTTAGCAGCAGCAGCAGCATCAGGGCTTACAGTGTGTGTGCTGGTGGAATGATCGCACAGCAGGGAGGGCCGGGGCGCCAGGCAGGCCTGCACCTAGCCTGAGGCAGCCTCCTTTCCCGGCCGCCCCAGGCATTCTCATCACCACCATCGCTTCCAAGGGTGAGCTGCAGATGTGGCCCGAGCTGCTGCCCCAGCTGTGCAACCTTCTCAACTCGGAGGATTACAACACTTGTGAGGTAGGCGACCAGCCATGGCCTGCCTGCCTGCCTAAGTGGGAGCTGGGGTCCGACTGGGACTCCTGCCCATGTGTCTGCTGCTCTCCACTCAGGGAGCCTTCGGAGCCCTGCAGAAGATCTGTGAGGACTCGTCCGAACTGCTGGACAGCGATGCCCTGAACAGGCCCCTCAACATCATGATCCCCAAGTTCCTCCAGTTCTTCAAGCACTGTAGCCCCAAGATCCGGTGGGTGGGGGTCTGTAGGGGGTTGGGAGGGGGCAGGATGGGTGGGATTGGGGGTGACCCATGTGCTGACCCACTCCCTGCCAGGTCCCATGCCATTGCCTGTGTGAATCAGTTCATCATGGACCGGGCCCAGGCGCTGATGGACAACATTGACACCTTCATTGAGGTAGGCCATGGGCTAGGGAGTGTAGGGAGAGGGCTGAGGGCCCAGCCACAGCTGACCCTGGCTCCCCTGCAGCATTTGTTTGCCCTGGCTGTGGACGATGACCCTGAGGTGCGGAAGAATGTGTGCCGTGCACTGGTGATGCTGCTGGAAGTGCGGATTGACAGGCTCATCCCCCACATGCATAGCATCATCCAGGTACACCCGGCCAGGGCCAGCCCATGGCAGTGCTGTGGGGTGGGAGGCTTGTGGGGAGCCACCCCTCACTGGGCCTGGCCTTAGTCTTTCTCCTACCCCACCCCAGTACATGCTGCAGAGGACCCAGGACCACGATGAGAACGTGGCCCTTGAGGCCTGTGAGTTCTGGCTGACGCTGGCCGAGCAGCCCATCTGCAAGGAAGTCTTGGCCTCGCACTTGGTCCAGTGAGTGCTGCTCCTGCCCTCTGTCCACCCCAGACTCCACCCCTCTGCCTTCCCTTCTGTGCTAGCCCATCCCAATCAACTGTCTTGGTTTGCTTTTATTCCTATGTGCGTTTATTTTGCAAATGGTAGGTATGTAGCTTTAATGGATTAAAAATTATGTTAAGTTATAGGTGGAAAAGATGAAATCAACAGAGTGGGACTTCCCTGGTGGTCCAGTGGTTAAAATTCCTTGCTCCCAATGCAGGAGGCCCACGTTTAGGTCCCTAGTCAGGGAACTAGATCCCACATGCTTCAGCTACAAACCCCTCATGTCACAGTGAAGATCCTGTGTGCCCCAACTAAAACCTGGCACAGCCAAAGGGGAAAAAAAGGCAACAGAGGCTTCAGGCATAGCTGGATCCAGGTGCTCAAAGGATGTGAACAGCAGCCCGTCTAGGCTCAGATCTACTTCCTCTGTGTCTACTTTGTTCTCAGGCACAGCCTGCCCTCATGGTAGTACTTTCTGCAGCCTTCTAGCTTGGGAACCTCAGAGTAAAGACAGTCTCTCTTTATATTACTCTTTTACAGAGTCTCTGTAAAAGTTCTAAGGCTGATCCTCTTTGATCAACTTGAATCACTTGTCTGTCCCCAGCTCAGTGAAGACTCTAGTCAAAATCTCTGATCCTGAGGTGCATGGGTTCCAGTGGAGTTGGGGAGGCTGCCCTGCCTGTTAGCTCCCCAGCCTGGCCCCATGCCAGGAAGTGCCTGGTGACAGGGCAGGGCCGTGTGTCGCTGCTTTATAGCATGTTAGGGATCAGGCTTCCCTGGTGGCTCAGTGGTAAAGAACAAGCCTACCAATGCAGGAGACACAGGTGTGATCCCTGGGTCAGGAAGATTCCCTGGAGAAGGAAATGGCAACCCAGTCTAGTGTTTTTCCCTGGAGAATCCCATGAACAGAGGAGCCTGGTGGGCTACAGTCTGTGGGGTTGCAAAAGAGTTGGACAGGATTTAGCAACTAAACAACAAGGGGTCAGACACTATTCCAAGCTTCTCAGCATGTATGGGGGTCTGGAATTCACTGAGTGGCCAGGGGTCTGGATCAAGAGCATTCCTGTGGAGCTAGGAGTAGTGTCAGCTCTGACCCAGTCACAGTGGCTGAGACTGTGTTGGGAATAGTACCCACTAAGAGAAATTAATGGATGCAGGACAAATGGAATCAGCATGTATGGTCTACCCCTCGGCTCCTTGATGCTCCTGCTTGCAACTCCTCTCCACTTCCTCTTCCCCAGGCTGTAAGCTGTCTCTAGGGCCCCTGCATCCTGATTAACAGCCTCTCTCCCAACAGGCTGATCCCCATTTTGGTAAAAGGGATGAAGTACTCGGAAATCGACATCATCCTGCTGAAGGTTAGCTAGGGCTGACCACCAGTCACGGGCAGGGTAAAGGAAGGCTGGGGTTCTGGGGGCCTCTGGGGGTCTCAGCCATCTGCCTGATTCCACAGGGGGATGTTGAGGAGGATGAGGCTGTCCCTGACAGTGAACAGGACATCAAGCCACGTTTCCACAAGTCACGCACGGTGACGCTGCCCCATGAGGCTGAGCGGCCTGATGGCTCAGAGGACGCGGAGGACGATGATGACGACGACGCTTTGTCCGACTGGAATCTGAGTGAGTGGCCTGGCCTGCGGTATGAAGTGGGGAGTAGGGGACAGCAGGCCCTGGGCTCCCTCTCAGAGGGAGGGAGCCTATGCAGAGCAAATCACAAAGATTCAAATCACGACCTCGGATCCCAGGGGTTACAGAAAGGAGGGCTGGTGGCCTGCCCCATGTGCCTCCCTGAGCCCCGCCCCGCCTCCCTGATTTCCTCTCCTGCCCCAGGGAAGTGCTCGGCGGCTGCACTGGATGTCCTGGCCAACGTCTTCCGGGAGGAACTGCTGCCCCACTTGCTCCCCCTGCTCAAGGACCTCCTCTTCCACCCCGAGTGGGTGGTCAAGGAGTCAGGCATCCTGGTGCTGGGTGCCATTGCTGAGGGTAAGTGACCCTCCAGCCTGACTGCGTGTGACCTCTGAGCCTCATGCTGGTGTGAGATGGGGCTGGCCCAGGGAGGGCTGGTGGGGGCGAGGCTATCCCCAGGTTCTCTCCAGCGGCCTGCTCACCCCACTCCAGGCAGCTCAGGGATTTGAATCTTTCCCTCAGCCCAAGAATAGGCTTCCTAGGTGGCTCAGTGGTAAAGAATCCACCTGTCAATGCTGGATATGCAGGTACGATCCATGGGTTGGGAAGATCCCTTGGAGGGGGAAATGGCAACTCACTCCAGTATTCTTGCCTGGGAAATGCTATGGATAGAGGAGCCTGGCGGGCTATAGTCCATGGGGTTGCAAAGAGTCGGACAAGACTTAGTGACTAAACAACAACCACCTCAGCCCAAAGGCCTGAAAGGGACCCCCAAATGCAAGTCCTCTCCTTAATTCTCAAAGAAAGGCAGTTCCACGAGGTCTTAAGCATAATTCCAGCAACAATAATAACAGGCAGCCCTGTCCTGTGGGCTTAGTGCCACCTGAGGAGGTAGGTTTCTTGAAACTCAGCTGCAAAGAGAATTACACCACTTCTCTTGTCACCTGGGATGAAGCTGGGCCTCAAACCTGCTCTGACTGTGAGGCTGGCCTGCCAGGATCAGAAGTGTGCAGAGGTGGTGCTTCCTTCACTTTTCTGGCTCCCTTTGTCCTGATGGTGTGCACAGGGTGAACTGCCAGAGGGCTTTCCAGATCTGTGATAGGAGACACACACGACTATCTCAGCACCCAGGTCTGCTGTAACATGTGAAGTGTTCTTCATTTTAATGGGAAAGATCTCAAGGAATTGACCCTGAACTGGTAAAAATAGATCTCAGGGCTGGGATGATCAAGGGGTATGCTGTTACCGGTGATCTGCAGTGAAAAGAGAGACAGACACATTCAGAGTTTTTTTTTTAGAAAGGGAAGATGAAAAGTAGGGGGAAAAAGTCACAGACATCTAAGAAAGGTTTCAAAAGAAAGGTGCTTTCTGTTCACCTGGGTTGCTGCTGCCCATAAAGGCTGAGTTAACTCTGCAGCCCAGCCATCTATGAACTAGTGACCAGGTAGCTTCCCAAGTGTCCCAGTGGTAGAGAATCCACCTGCCAATGCAGGAGATGGAAGAGACGTGGGTTTGATCCCTGGGTTGGGAAGATCCCCTGAAGGAAGAAATGGCTACCCACTACAGTATTCTTGCCTAGAGAATCCAATGGACAGAGGAGCCTGGTAGGCTACAATCCATGGGGTCGCTAGGAGTTGAACACGACTGAGCACATAGAGTAACCAGATGACAGCACAAGCGCTGGGATGGGGTGGAGCTGATGGAAAGGAAAGTATTTATTTATGTATTTTGGCTGCTGGGTCTTTGTTGCTGCGAAGGCTTTCTGTAGTTGTTGCAAGCAGAGTCTACTCGTTGAAGCAGGGGCCTCTCATTGAGGTGGCTTCTTTTGTTGCGGGCTCCAGTACTTTGGCCACCTCATGTGAAGAGTTGACTCATTGGAAAAGACTCTGATGCTGGGAGGGATTGGGGGCAGGAGGAGAAGGGGACGACAGAGGATGAGACGGCTGGATGGCATCACCGACTCGATGGACGTGAGTCTGAGTGAACTCTGGGAGTTGGTGATGGACAGGGAGGCCTGGCGTGCTGTGATTCATGGGGTCGCAGAGTCGGACACGACTGAGCGACTGAACTGAACTGAACAGGCTCTAGGGTGCGTGGGCTTCAGTAGTTGTGGCACGTGGGCTTAGTTGCTCCACGAGACGTGGGATCTTGTCAGACCAGGGATCAAACCTGCATCTTCTGCATTGGCAAGCAGATTCTTCTCCACTGGACCACCAGGGAAGTCTGATGCCATTTCCCATCCCCACCTTGCCTTTCACTGACTCTGTGCCTCTGAGACAGTTATTAACCTCCATGCCTCAGTTTCCTCCTCTGCCCAGAAGGGTGGATGTGGCCTGGCCCAGTTGGCTCAAGCTCGCGTCTGTGCCCGGTCCTTTCAGGCTGCATGCAGGGCATGGTGCCCTACCTGCCCGAGCTGATCCCGCACCTCATCCAGTGCCTGTCGGACAAGAAGGCCCTGGTCCGCTCCATCGCCTGCTGGACCCTGAGCCGCTATGCCCACTGGGTGGTTAGCCAGCCCCCCGACATGCACCTGAAGCCTCTGATGACGGAGCTGCTCAAGCGAATCCTGGATGGCAACAAGAGGGTACAGGAGGCGGCCTGCAGGTGACCCTCGACCCCTGGCCCCACAGACCTCACCTCACCTGCCCCACTGGCTGCCCTCCGGGAAGTGATGATACTTATGACTCCTGACAGTGCGCTGATTTCTCACCGTATTCGTACTGGCTGATCCCGAGTGTCCCCTTCCTGAACCCCACCCAGAGCCCACCGGTGGCGGCCCACTGAACACTTCTGCCCCTTCCAGTGCCTTTGCCACCTTGGAGGAGGAGGCCTGCACGGAGCTGGTGCCTTACCTCAGCTATATCCTAGACACCCTCGTCTTCGCCTTCGGCAAGTACCAGCACAAGAATCTGCTCATCCTCTACGACGCCATCGGCACCCTGGCTGACTCTGTGGGCCACCACCTCAACCAGCCGGTGAGACCCCACAGCAGCTCCCTCCTCCTGATCCCCCCTGTCCCCCTCCCCGGCATCCAGTGACCTGGTGGCGACCCTTGTCGCACGCCAGGGACGTGGCCATGACCTCGACAGGCAGGCAGACAGACCCGGCCCCTGCCCTCGCCCTGCTCTCAGTCTAGTAGGGGAGACAGACAGTTATGAGACAGCGTGGTAAGTGCTGGGCGGGGCGAGCTCAGGGGCCCACGGGAAGCAGGAAGCACCAACTCGGGTGGGGCTCAGGATGGGTGAGAAGGGAGTGAACTAGAAGGGCCTGGAGGTCTGGCTACTTGGCAAGGACCCCAGGAGCCAAAGGAAAGCGCCTAGACCTCATGGTTCAGACAATGAGCGCCTCTTGAGTCAGAGGGAGTCATGTTGGTTCCCAGGCTGCCACCTGCATCCAGGGATCCCCAACTTCCTGCTCCCTCTCCAGGAATACATCCAGAAGCTGATGCCTCCACTGATTCAGAAGTGGAACGAGCTCAAAGATGAAGACAAGGACCTCTTCCCCCTGCTGGAGGTGAGTCAGCTTCAGGCCCTCTCCTGTGGCCCTGTTCCACTCACCTAAGCTCACCTCTCCTGTTCTTCTCTCTGCCAGTGCCTGTCATCAGTGGCCACTGCCCTGCAGAGCGGCTTCCTGCCCTACTGCGAGCCGGTCTACCAGCGCTGCGTCACCCTGGTGCAGAAGACGCTGGCCCAGGCCATGGTGAGTAGCCCACCGCCATCACCTTTCCATCCATCCCTCTACTGCTGCCCCAGCCTGAGCTCACTCCCCTCTCCCTGTCCTCCCCCTTCTGTGCCCAGATGTACACCCAGCACCCTGAGCAGTATGAGGCCCCTGACAAGGACTTCATGATTGTGGCACTAGACCTACTCAGTGGCCTGGCTGAGGGCCTGGGTGGACACGTGGAGCAGCTGGTCGCCCGTAGCAACATCATGACACTGCTGTTTCAGTGCATGCAGGTGGGTGGACCCCTCGCGGGCCTCTCAGTGGACAGTGGTGACCCCCAGCAGCCTTTGTGGGCTCCCTGGGGTGGACTTAGGGCCTTGGTTATGCCCCGAGGATATTAGAGAGAAGAGACTTTTTAAAAGAGCTGGTGATTATTTTAGAAATTGATTCAAATGAGACATGAGTAAAATCTCATTGAAAAAGTCAACAGAATAGGAAATTAAAAAGTAGAAAATAGGAAATGTGAAAGCAGAAGCTCCTCCAACATCACTTCCCCACCCCCAACGTATCAGTATGGGCGGCAGTTCTAAGTGGTACCCTGCGCAGGGCACTCATTCATGTGCCCCTGAGTCCTGGATCTTCAGATGGGCCTGCAGCCTTGGTGCTAGGAAGAGGCAGGGTCAGCTCATGCTCTAAGAACTGCGCCCCTAGCTGGTTGGGGGAAGGGGAGCCCTGCCACACTGACCCTCCTCTGACCCCTAGGACTCAATGCCTGAGGTCCGGCAGAGCTCCTTCGCCCTCCTGGGAGACCTCACCAAAGCCTGCTTCATCCATGTCAAGCCCTGTATCGGTACGACACCCATTGCATCCCCACCCTATGACCCCAGCCCTGGCCTCAAGTGATGGAGCTGACGACCTGGGAGTACTGTGACCGAACTGGGATGTATTCGTACTGTCTGATGGGGCCTGTCCCTCGGGTTTCCGGAGGCTTCACCCTGGCTGGCCCCTCTGCTCAGCACCCCTCTTTTTCCCCACCAGCTGAGTTCATGCCCATCCTGGGCACCAACCTGAACCCCGAGTTTATCTCTGTCTGCAACAATGCCACCTGGGCCATCGGTGAGATCTGCATGCAGATGGGTAAGTGCCCATAGGTGGGCAGGCCCTTTCCCTTCCCGTTGGCTTGTTCCCAGCCTGGTGGCAGGGAACCCTGATCAACAGGTTCCCTCTAGAGCAGGGGTCCCCAGCTTCTGGCATCTAATGCCTGATGACCTGAGGTGGAGCTGCTGTAATAATAACAGAAGTAAAGTGCACACTAAATGTAACATGCTTGAATCATCCTGAAACCATCCCACCCGTCTGTGGAAGAAGGGTCTTCCACGAAACCAGTCCCTGGTTCCAAAAAGGCTGGGGCCACTGCTCTTGAGGGCCTTGGTGCTCCTTGAGGCAGGTGCCGATTGGCCAGGGATGAGGGGACACCTCTGAACATTTTCATCTGAGATGGGGACACATGGCTGAAAGACCATGTGTAACTGGCTTCTCCAAAGAGGCACGGGGACAGGAGGCCTGTTCTTATTGGACTCATCATCACCTCCTTCCTCTACAAGCAACTGACTGAAAGCCCCACTGGGATCCGTTGGGAGACTTTCTCTGAAGGTTCCCCTGGCCCTGCCTACCCCATAGGGAGATGGGGTGGTGTAGTCTCACCCTGGTGTCCAGCAGTGACTCCAGGGAGGCTTCTGGTGTTGGGCGGGTGCGGGTCTGTCTCAGGTTGGCCACGGATCCTGGACTGCAGACATCTAGAGATGGCTTTTTGCTCACTCACTGGTTGGCCAGTGTCTGGATGCAACTAGGGTCGGTGTGGGTGCTGTGGGCCACGCAGGGCTCTGATTCTTCTGTTCCCTAGGGGCAGAGATGCAGCCCTATGTGCAGATGGTCCTCAACAATCTGGTGGAGATCATCAACCGGCCCAACACGCCTAAGACACTGCTGGAAAACACAGGTGGGCAGCAGGCCTGAGCCACTGGCAGCCTCCCGGGGGTGGGGCTTCCCAGTCAGTAGCTGACAAAGAGATCTTGGGAAAGACCCAGGGAGGGTAATGGGAATAGGGCAGTGGGTGGAGGCCTGGAAAGGATGTTGGCCTAAGGGGAGACCTAGGAGAGACCCAAGTTGGATGGGGAGGAGACCCTGACTGGGCCAAGCTTGGGGACCCAAGCAGTTGGCAGGAGCTGTTCCCTTGGGGCCCGTGGGGTGGGGCTGGCGCCTCGTGCTGGAGGCCCCGCCACGTACCCGGGCCGCTCGGGGTTGCAGGTCGCCTGACGAGTCCCTCTGCCATTCCAGCCATCACCATCGGCCGCCTGGGCTACGTGTGCCCGCAGGAGGTGGCCCCCATGCTGCAGCAGTTCATCCGGCCTTGGTGTGTGCCCACCCGGGTGGGGCCCCACCCCATCCCTCACCAATACCCATCCAGCCCTGCCCTGCTCACCCATGGATACATGATCCAGCCCCACTGAGCCCTGACCTCCTGTTTCCCCCAGCCCAGCCCCACCACCCACTGACCTGCTGCCGCTCCCCAGTGTCCCCCATAGATGTCCACGGTGCCCCAGCCCCAGGGGCTGATTCCCCACCACTTACCTCCCCCCTCCCTCCCCCCAACTCCACCAAACCAGGTGCACGTCCCTCAGGAACATCAGGGACAACGAGGAGAAGGACTCGGCCTTCCGTGGGATCTGCATGATGATAGGCGTCAACCCTGGGGGCGTCGTGCAGGTTGGGGCAGCTGGGCTCGGAGGGAAGGCGCTGGGACTGGGCTTGGACGGACCCTCACACGGGATCCGTCACGTTTCAGGACTTTATTTTCTTCTGCGATGCTGTAGCCTCCTGGGTGAGCCCGAAGGATGACCTTCGGGACATGTTTTATAAGGTGAGGCCCCCCCCAGCTGGGCCCTAATCTAGTCTTGGGAGGTGGTGGGTGGGGAGAAACTGAGATCACCCTCCTCTTGCCCTGCTCTGGGGCGCCCCTCACCGCACCTCCCTCACTGCAGATCCTCCATGGCTTCAAAGACCAAGTCGGGGAGGAAAACTGGCAGCAGTTCTCGGAGCAGTTCCCGCCACTGCTGAAGGAGAGGCTAGCCGCCTTCTACGGGGTCTAGACGAGCATCGCGACTGCCAGGTGAGGGGCCTGTGTTCACAGAGGGCTGGCGCTGTCACAGGAGCCCTGATGGCACAGGCCTTAATGCCCTCCTCTCCCCACAGGTTTCTGTCTGCGTCGTCGTCAGAGGGGTTGCTGGGGAGCGTGCTGCGTCCAGAAGTCGCTGTGCCCTGGTCGAGGGGGGTTAGGGAGGAGTTAGCGGGACCCAAATCCAGACGCCTTCCCCGTCCATCTACCTGCCATGGCTGGCCGGAGGTTGGTCAGAGGGTGGGCAGGTGGGTGGGGCCTCCACGCTCATCCTAGAAACGGGAGGGGGGTGGGACTTCTTAGCAGCAAGGACCCCTTGCTCTAATTGGGGTCACCTCAGGCAGCCTACTTGGGCCAGCCACGTGGGAGGGAGGCATCAACACGGCCGACCAAATCCGGCTTAGGATGAGGCAAGGGAAAAGCAGGCGGGGAGGGGGGTCCTTGTAGAGACACGTACACTCACATGTACACACATGGCTACACGCATGTGCGGGTGCTGTTGCCAGCCAGGCTGGGCCAGCCGCCCCACCATTTCCCCGACTGCATGGAGACAGTAGAATTAGTGAACCCCTGAGTTAACTCGTAAGGCCTTCCGTGTAACCTGCATCTAGAGTTTAAGAAGCTTCTGCTGTTTTGCCGGAATTGGCAGTGATTAGGGAGGGCTGGGTGGGTTGGGGACCTCCACTGGGACCCTGGGGTGGGGGTGAGGGGAAGAGGATGGCCACCTTGGGGCCACTCAGTCAGCACGCGCACGCTTTGGACCTGCTCTGCACACTTGTTGCCAGCTCTGTGGCAGCCTCAGCCAGTGTGTCCCCTTCCTTCTCCCATCCCAGCCAGAAAAGTTGGGACCACCAAAGTGGCCAGGGCTGGCCAGAGGTCACCTTTTTTCTCCCTCCCCTGAGCCCCAGTGACTTACGGAGATGCTGGGCTGGATGGAACCTTTTCCACTGAAGAGAGCTGGGAGCAGCCAGAGCTGCTGACACCTACCCCGCTATAAGCAAGTCCGTTTCAAAGGCAGTTCATTTCTCTGCTTCCAAGAGCACTCTTTCAGGCCTGACTTTTAACACAAGGGCCAGGCTAGGGCATTTAATTGATGGTGACAGAAGACAAAGGTTTAGGTTTTGCCAGCCAGAAAGAAACTGAAAACTTGGAGGAAGGGAAGGGCGGTATACTCCCTTACCCACCTCTGGCCCTGGGACTTCCTGATCACAGTTCCCAGCAAGTCCTAAGACCCCACCAGACTAGGACAGTGAAACTTGTGGGATTGTTTGGGGATTCCTTCACAGTGGGAGAGACTCCCCTAAGGTGGAGGGGTGGTTACTTCCCATTTGGCCTAGAAACTGAAACCAAGCCTTGCAACCCCCTTTCTGGGGTTTTCTTTTCTCTTTTCCCTGCTTTCTATTTCTTTGGGGGCCTCTTTGCAATTTGTGATTTGCTGGGGTGGGGGTTGACTGGATTCCTGCATCCTGGGGCCTGCTCCATCCATCCCTCTGGGGCCCTGCCAGAGGGGCACTGGTGCACATTCCATAAACCCAGCTGGTTCCCCGCTGTGAAACTCCAGCAGGTCTCTGGAAGCCATTTGTAAAAAAAGAAAAGAAAAAAAAAAATCATTTAATTTTCTGGTAATTCCAGTGCTTTGGAGAATCCTCTGCTGGGTCTTGGGGTGTGTGGATTGGCTGCCTGATGGGATTGGTAACCCCTTCTCCATCCAAGATGGGGGGCCTGGTTCTAGTTCTTCTTCTTTTTTTTTTTTATTAAGAAGACTATTTAATTTTTTAATTTATTTTGGTTGATTTTTGCACAATGAAGTTTCAGCTTCTCAACCTTTTTCCCCTGCCCAGGGCTGCAGACCCTGACTGGCCTCGATCTGCAGTCCCTCTCGTTCCCACATCCCCCCTTCCCCTCATCCTTTTCTTCCTGCGGGCTCCAGGGTCTGTCCATTTGTTACTGTGCTGTGCTGGGGACTGGCGCCAAGGTGGCGTGAGATTCCACTTGTGTAGAACTTTGTTGAGTAAAGATCAGTTTCTTGTGAAACCCTTGGTCTCCATCTGGCCTCTTGTGTCCTTGGGTTTTGGCAGTAGAGAAGAGATGTAGAGGGGGGCCTGGAAAGTTTTAGAAATGGGATGTACAGGAATCAGGTCAGGAAATAACTGGAGGAGTGGGGAAGTAAGAGTAAACATTAAATGTGGTAATATAGCACATGCAACACAGTCTCTGGGACATAATTGCAGTCTGGGAGCTCACTACAGCACAGATTCAAAATCACCATGGGCTAAAGACTAAACTGAGTGGCAAAGAGCAAGACCTTGCAGCACTCTTCGGCTGGTTTCACAACTCTGGATTTGTATAATGCTCAGCCCAATGTCAAGGCTGTGGGACCCAGGAAAACATGCATAACAGTTAAAGGCAAATAAAAAATCTCTTATCTGGGGATGCAGAGGCCTCAGGATAAAATCTTGCAACCTCTGTACAACCCAACGATCACCTGCATCAACCTGGAAGAAATTTTTAAATGCTGACACAACCAATTTTCATTCAATTGTGTGCATTTTAGTGAGAAAAAATAAAGCTAACCAGTAAAACAGTGGTATGTCCCATAGAGAAAAATATAGTGGGGGGAGGGGAGAAAGTACGTTTTGGAAAATGATCAGTCTTATAGTACTCTGGGTACTTAGGGTACTCTGCTAAGGTGATTGAGCAAAGAGCCACGTGGATATCAGAAGAGGGAACCGGCTAGTGCTGCTTAGAATTTGTTTAACTTTCACCGAGGGCTCTGCAGTGTGTTTCTGGGTCGCTAAGAAAAGACAGGAATCACTAGCATGCCTAGACTTCGAACCAGGAAAAGAAATTTATTTCTTAGGTTCCGTGTCTGTGAGAAGTGCTTTAGGGCCGTGTTTTTCAAACCAGAGTCCAATGGCCCTTTGCATCAGCAACATCAGACATGCTAGTTTAATAAACGCAGGAACCAGGAATCGGGATTTTTCCAGTCCAAGGTCGACGCAGCTTAAGAACTAGACCTTTCCGAGGAGCCCGCAACCAGCACGCGGCCAGTTTCCACGCGGGTTGCTTGGTTCCGGCTGGCGCTTAACGTCATCAGGCAGCGCCGGAAGTGCCCTCGTGCTGCCTAGGAGACAGGACGCGGGCTCTGAGTCTGACAGAGCAGGGCCAGCCGCGCCCACCCGGTCGCCATGGAGCTGCCTCCAGGGCCGCGCGACGATCCCCACACCTGGGACGATGACTCGGACCCGGAGCTGGAGCCTGACCCCGACGCGCAGGCTGAGGCTTACGTGGCCCGCGTGCTCAGTCCTCCGAAACTCGGGCTGGCACCCCCGCGCGCCCCTCCTTTGCCCGCGCCCACGGTGTCCTTTGGCGCTCTGGAACCGCGGGCCGCGTCCAAGGGCCCGACCGTGGCGGTTCCGGGCCTGCTGAGCCTACCCCCGGAACTGCTGCTCGAGATCTGCGCCTACCTCGACGCGCGCCTCGTGCTCCATGTCCTGCCACGCGTTTGCCACGCGCTGCGCGACCTCGTGCGTGACCGTGTCACCTGGAGGCTACGCGCGCAGCGCCGCGTACGGGCGCCCTACCCAGTGGTGGAAGGTGCGCGCGCCCGGGGGTCGCCTGCCCAAGTCAGGCCTGGGGCGAGGGGGAAGGGGTCCAGGGTGTCGTGAGCACAGCCACTGGAGAAAACTCCCTGGCTGTCCTGGTTCAGGGTGGCTGAGGTAGTTACTGGTAGTACCAAAGCTCCTGACCTCTGGGTGGACCATGAGGCAGATACTTGGGATCCTGAGGCTATAGAAATCTACCTGGATAACTGGGGTCCCTGAACTCAAGATCCAATGATTCTCAGGCCGGGGGTTGCTACAGCGACTTAAAGTCTCAGGCTGTCAGGCTGCTTGGTGCTCAAAGTAAGACAAAGAATCCCCAGGTTCTGGGTGTGCTAAGGCAGCAACTGGTGATGTCAAAGTCCCTTACCCCTAGAGTCTTGGCCTAGGTGAGGGTGAGACATGGACACAGGTCCAGAGCCTACAACACTTGAACCTAAGCTATGGTTTAGAGGTTGGGATCCCTGATACCAGCAGTCACAGATCCTCAAGTTCAGGGTCTAACCTGTGATCTCAGACAAGGGCTGGTGGTCATTCCTTCTGCCACCAAAGTCTTTGGTCCCTAGAGGATAATGCAGCCTGCTGGTCTTGAATTGATGGGACTTTACTGAACAGCTTGATTAAAATATAGATGTTTGGGTCAAGGGCTTGGGTTCTGCTCCTTGACAAGGGTCCCAGGTTTGGGATACTGATTTTGGGAAACACTTCCATGGGTCTGGTTCAGGTGGCCAAAACAGGAAGGGTTAGTTATGTAGTCCTAACTCTTGTGCCCAGCCAAAGGGGTAGGGAGGGTGAAGCTGAGGTTGGACCAGAGCCAGGGGTGAGGCAGGACCTTAACATCCTGAGGTTGGAGAATGAGGCCTGGGAAGGTGATCCTGGGGCTACAGTTACCCAATATCTGGAAACGGTAAGGAGCAGCCTTAGACCTGCATGGCAGGTGGGTGGGCTGGTGGTCCCAAAGCTAGAGCCTGGGCTTCCTTGGGTGGGGTGTGGGATCCAAGTGGGATTCTCTCCAAGTCTTCTGCTCCCCGGAAGCCAGTGGTGAGCTTGGACAGCTGGAGTGGGTGGCAGGGTTCCTGCCCACTGGGGACCCTGGTATTGCATCCCACAGAGGAGGACTTTGACTGGCCGACGGCCTGCATTGAGTTGGAGCAGCACCTGTCGCGTTGGGCAGATGATGGGCGCAGGGCTGAGTACTTCTGCCTAGCCGATGGGCACTTTGCTTCCATTGACTCGGTGCTGCTGCTTCAGGTGAGACAGGGGTTGGTGGAGGGCCCGGAAGTGGGGGGCCAGGGTGACCCCTACCACACCACCTCGCTCCTCTCCCAGGGTGGGACACTCTGCCTGTCTGGCTCCCGAGATCGCAATGTCAACCTGTGGGACCTGCAGCAGCTGGGGGTGGAGCCCAGCAGGGTTCTGGTCAAGACCCTGGGGACCCAGAAGAACAGCACTCACAAGGTGAGGGGATAGGAGATCAGGTAAAGGTAGGAGCTAGGAGGCCTGGGCAGGCCACTGTGGCTGAGAGCATGGGTTTTGGCACCAGACCTCATCGATTTTTTTTTTTAATTTTTATTAATTTTTTGGTTATGCTGGGTCTTCATTGCCGCACTCTGGCTTCTTCTAGTTGTGGCGAGCCGGGGCTACTCTTTGTTGAACTGCTCGGGCTTCTCACTGCGGTGGCTTCTCTTGTTGCGGGGCACAGGCTCTAGGTGAGAGCAGGTTTATTTAGTAATTGCAGCACATGGGCTCAGTAGTTGCAGTGTGAGACTTTAGGGCGCATGGGCTTCAGTAGTTGTGGTGCATGGGTTTAGTTGCTCCTTGACATGTGGAATCTTCCCAGACCAGGGATTTAACCTGTGTCCCTTGCATTCGTAGGTGGATTTCTATCCACTGTGCCCCCAGGAAAGTTCCAGACCTCATAGATTTCAATCTTGGTCTGCTATTGTTTGTGTGACTTTGGGTAAAGTCAAAGTCATATATGACTTCTCTGGGCCTCACTTACTGCTTCTGTCCAGTGTCAACTGGGATGAGGTTGAATGAGGTGACTATGCATTAAGAGCTTCACTCAGGCTCATATAGAGTAGGGGCTCAGATGTCAGGTTTACAGATACGTGGAATCTAGTTCCCTGACCAGGGATCAAACCCAGGCCGCCTGCACTGGGAGCCTTAGACATTGGACCACCACAGAATTTCTGTCGAGGTCCTATTCTTAATCACATTGTCATGTGGCCTTGACCTGTGCTGGTGCTAAGGCTCTGCAGTACTTGATTTAGGAACATTATTAGGTGGGGGTGTACATGTTTTGGGCTTCCCTGGTAGCTCAGCAGTAAAGAATCTACCTGCAATGCAGGAGCCATGAGTTCGATCCCTGGGTCTGGAAGTTCCTCTGGAGAAAGAATGGCAATCCATTCAGTATTCTTGCTTGGATAATTCCATGGACAGAGAAGCCTGGTAGGCTACAGTCCATGGGATTTCAAAGAGTCGGACATGATTTAGCAACTAAACCACAAAAACAACATGCAGGTCTTTCGGTTCTGAAGTCAGACCCACAGACCTGAGCTCTAATCTCTCCTCAGTGCTGACTCACTCTGGGTTCTGTGAAATGGGGAAGATCACAGGACATGGGTCTGGTCCCACAGGGCTGGGTGTGGTCACTGGCAGCGCTGGACCACCGAGTGTGCTCCGGTTCCTGGGACAGCACAGTGAAGCTCTGGGACATGGCGGCTGACGGGCAGCAGTTTGGCGAGATAAAGTGTGAGGGGACCTGGGCAGGAGGGCCTGGATGGGCAGCGCTCTGTCTGGCCCCTTCCCCAGCTCTGTGGTCTGTGCATCCCCAGGGGCAAGGCAGCTGTGCTGTGCCTGTCCTACCGGCCAGATATCCTGGTGACCGGCACCTACGACAAGAAGGTGACCGTCTACGATCCCAGAGGTGGGCCCTGGGGCCTAGGTGGGGAGAGCAGGGCTACCTGGGGTCTCCAGGGTCATTTTGGGAAAAGAAACACTTGGTCCTCACAGTCTGACTTGGGTAACAATCACACAACCAGAGGCTGGCCACTCCAAGTGGCCTGTGTTGTGCTGGGGGCCACAAAGGTGACTGCTGCGTGGGGATACTAGGGGCAGAGGAAGCCCTGTCTCCACGTGGGATGGGGTGATGGACTGGAAGGCCCCCAGAGGAAGCCACGGAGGATGGAGATCCGGGGTCCAGGGGGGCCTCCAAGGGGGCTCTGATGTTGCCCTCCTCCCTGACCCCTCACCTGCAAAGTTGGCCCAGCCCTGCTGAAGAGCCGGCGGCTGCACTCCAGCGCCGTGCTGGCACTGCTGGCAGACGACCGGCACATCATCTCAGGCAGCGAGGACCACACGCTCGTGGTGTTCGACCGCCGGGCCAACAGTGTCCTGCAGCGGCTGCAGGTGGGGCATCCCCCGGGGGCCCAGGGGGCCGGGGCTGCGTGGAGTGGCCTGGACTGGCCTGAGCCACTCCATCTCCGTCCCTCCTGCAGCTGGACTCCTACCTGCTCTGCATGTCCTACCAGGAACCTCAGCTCTGGGCTGGCGATAACCAGGGCCTACTGCACGTCTTTGCCAACCGCAGTGGCTGCTTCCAGCTTGTCCGGGTCTGCCGAGGCCCTCGCCCCTGCCCGACTCTCCCTGGGCTGCCTCCCCGCCTCTTAACCCCTGGGGGGCAGTGGGGCACTGGCCTAGGGAGAGCCACACCTGAGTGTCACCTGTTCCTCCCTCCCCCAGTCCTTTGATGTGGGCCACAGGTCTCAGATCACGGGGATCAAGCACTCCCTGGGGGCCTTGTACACCACGTCCACCGACAAGACCATCCGGGTGAGGGCCCAGGACGGTGCCTCTTCTCTACCCACCCTTACCTGTCGGGGACACGTCCCATGACCTTTGCCCACTGCCCCTCACCAGGTACACGTGCCCACAGACCCACCAAGGACCATCTGCACTCGAAGCCACCACAATGTGCTGAATGGGGTAAGGCCCTGTCCCACGCGCCACCCCCGCCCACCGAGAGCACCCCTGACTCCTCCTGTCCCTGTCCTCACAGATCTGTGCCGAGGGCAACCTGGTGGTGGCTGCCTCTGGGGGCCTGTCGCTGGAGGTCTGGAGGCTGCAGGCCTGAGCAGGTGGATGTGGATGTGGGTCTGCCTACCGGCAGGGGGGGCCATAACCTCTGTTCTCGGGGGCGGGGACCTTCCCCCATGCTGGTGCTGCCTCTGCCCTGCCCCACAAGCCTATGGCACAAGGGGTCCTGGCCACGGCCGTGTGGGGTCCCTGGGCTGGGCCCCATGCCAGGGGAGGTGAGCTTTGTGTTCCAGCCCACCCAAGGGGGCTGGTCCCCACCCTCAGGCCCTGTTTTTGTTATGATTTGGATGCAGGCTCTGCCTTGAGAGCAAAGAAATAAACCTGCTGTACTGGTGCTCCGGCCTGGAGTGTGAGCCTGGTGTCATCTGAGGGCTCTGTCCCTCCCTGCTTGGGGCCAGGGTACCAGGGATGGGTGTGTGTCTGTGAGATGGGGCCTGAAAGCCTGGACGACAGCCACTGCTGTGTGTGTGTTTGTGGGGGGGGGGGGTGTTCTGGGTGCGCCTGCGCCTGCCCGGGTGCATTTCAGGGATCATGTGTGCCCGAATGTCCCCAGGGAGGCCAGTCAGGCTGTATATGTGCTTTGCTGCTGTTGTTTAGTTGCTCAGTCGTGTCCGACTGTTTGCGACCCCATGGACTGTAGCCCTCCAGGCTCCTCTGTCTATGGGATTTCCAGGCAAGAATACTGGAGTGGGTTGCCATTTCCTTCTTCAGGGGATCTTCCCAACCCAGGGATCGAGACTGTGTCTCCTGTGCTTTCTGTGAGGGAGAGGGAGACACTTGAGAAGTGGCACTTGTCTGTATGATGGTACCTGCGTGTGTGAACTGTGTGTGTGTGTGTGTGACACATGCTGATACGTAGATCGGGACTCTAACCCTGGGTGTTTGGGCAGTGGGACCGGGCATCTGCTAATGCTACCCCCTGGGCCATGGGGAGGGGGGCAGTCAGGGAAGGGGTAGGTGAGGGAGGGGCATGCTCCTCTATTCAGGGTCCAGGGTGTGCCTCTGTGGCCGTGACCCTGGCGTGGGCGAGGAGGGAGGCTGGGCCAGGCACACCCCACACCTGGTCCCTACAAACCCAAAGTCCACCACGGAAGCTTGGCCAAGCCATGCCCTGAGGAGCACTCACTTCATCTTTATTGAGGCCCCCTGGGTGGTCCGGGCTACAGGGTTCACAGGATGGCGCAGGGCTTCTTCTCCTTGAAGGGGTTGGTGGCAGCTGGGATGCCCACGAGAAACGGGTCGCTCTTGGCCTGCTCTGTGCAGAACTGCAGCAGGTCGGCAGCTGCCTTGGATACCTGCAGACCAACCCGGTTAGCCCGACCTGGGCTGGGCCGTCCACCTGCCCTGCTCTCTCAGACGCGCCCGCCTCACCCTGGTCCTCACCTTCACGCGGTCAATGCCCGCCTCCATCCGCAGCTGCTCCACGGCCCGGCGGGCTTGCCCAATGTCACTGCCAATGGTCACCTTGCTGGACATCTGAGGGAGGGTGAGCAGAGCCACAGGCAGCAGGCTGCACCCCAAACCCCAAGCTCCTGCCTCCTCCTATGTCCCTGGTGCCTGAGGCATGGGGGTGGCTGCTCCCCAACCCGTCAGGACCATGTACCTCAACTGAAGACTCTGGCTGACTCCTGGCTGCTCGGTCCTCCTCCTGCGGCCCCACTCTGGAGCCCTCCCCCAGCCCAGCCTCTCCAACACCGCCCCCCCATCCCCCACAATGCCTGCAGAGACTTTGAAGCCAGGACACTCACGGAGTGAAATGTCACTAGCGGCAACAGCAGCTGCCGAGGCCAAAGGGGTCCCTGCCCCAGGAGGCCCAGTGGCTGCTCTGTCATGTGTCACCTTTACTGGGGGAGTGTAGGGGCCCCGGGCTCTCACAGATCTGCTTGATCCCCTGCTAACTGGCTCCTTCTCTGACGTGAGGAGGCACAGCGTGAACCCTGGTTCAGGCGCAGCCCTGCCTCTCCTGTGTCTGTCTATACTCATGACCCAGGGTCCTTATCCACAGATGACTCAATTCACTTACTTACACTGATGGCTTCCCCTGTGTCCCAGCCCCTTCCCTGACCTCTGACCCGCATGAGGACCCTCCTCCCTCCTCGGTCCATCACCCCCACCTCTCAGTTGTCTCTCACCTAACCTGGCCAAAGTTGGACTCTGGATCCTCTCCCCCAACCCCAAACCTCCATCCCCCAAATTCACCACCATCCACCCAACTGCCCTGGTTCCGATCTTTAACTCCTTCATTCCTTTCTTCCAGTAGTCCTACATTTAATCCTTCATCAAGAGCCATCAGAACAACTTTCTTTGTTTTTAATTAATAATTTTTTATTGGAATAGTTGATTTACAATGCTGGATCAGTTTCTGCGCAGCAAAGTGAATCAGGTATACATACACATATATCCAGGTTTTTTTTTTTTTTTAACATTCTCTTCCCATATAGGTCATTACAGAGTATTGAACAGAGCTCACCATGCAGTTTATAGATGAACTTTCAAATTAGGTTGTCAGACTGGTCACTTCTCCCCACCCTGTTGGTAGCATTGGGGTCCTGCCCCCCATCTCAGTTTGCCTGGACCAGTGCAGTTGTCTGGTCTCCCCTGCCCTGCACACCCTGACCCCATTCTACTCCAGTAAGTCAGCGGGATCTGTTAAATCACATTACAACATGGATGAAACTTGAAGACATTCTGCTAAGTGAGATAAACCAGTCACAAAATGACAGCTAATACATGATTCCCCTTATGTGAGGTAGGAGTAGTCGAATCCCAGAAAGCAGAATGCCAGTTGCTGAGGAGAAAGGGGGATGGGGAGTTGTGTTTAATGGGTACAAAGTTTCAGTTTGGGAAGATGCAAGAGTTCTTGAGATGAATGGAGGTAACGGTTGTATAACAATGTAAAGGTACTTAATGCTTCTGAACTGTGGACTTAAACATGGTTACAGTGGGGGACTTCCCTGTGGTCCAGTAGCTAAGACTCCACATTCCCAATGCAGGGGGCCTGGGTTCAATCCCAGGGAACTAGATCCCTCCTGCCATGACTAAAGATACAACATGTTGCAAGTAAGACCCAGTGCAGTCAAATAAGTATCTTTTAAAGAAGAGACAGACTACAGAGCTTTC
Source organism: Bubalus bubalis (assembly GCF_019923935.1). Taxonomy (NCBI): domain Eukaryota; kingdom Metazoa; phylum Chordata; class Mammalia; order Artiodactyla; family Bovidae; genus Bubalus; species Bubalus bubalis. Next base: position 98,269,806 of record NC_059165.1, on the reverse strand, counting down.
TTTCTTAAAAAAAAAAAAAAAAAAAAGTTACAATGTTAACTTCATGTTATGTGTATTCTACCACAGTTTTATAAATTGGAGAAAAAAAATCAGTTTTTCATTTTAAAAACTCTCCTATGGTTTCTCAGCCCCTGAGAATAAAACCCACCCTCCTTACTACAGCCCACAGGGCCCTGCCTGGTCTGGCACCTTCTGTCCTCTCTGAATCCTTTTCAATCCCTCCTTCATTCTTCACGGATCACCTTGACCTCTTCGTGTGTGTTTCATCCATTTTTGCTGAGATCCCAATGTGTGCCCAGCACTGCACAGAGTGAAGAGAACAGCAGTGAAACCAGACAAGATCCTGCCTTCACAGAGCTGGATGGCAGGGAGGGATGAACAGCAGCAAACAGAATGTATCATGCACTGTGAAAAATAAAAGCAAGGTAAGAGCAGGAGCGGGTGGTCAGGGCAGGCCTCTTGGAGGAGGTGACATTTGGATTGAGGCCCAGAGGAGGAGCTGGGGAAGCAGGTGTTCCAGGCAGAGAGAGCAGCAAGCGCATTGCCCCTTGGTCAGGAAAGAGCTTATTGGGCTCTAGAACAGTCAGGTTAGTGGAGCTGGAGAAAAGTGAGTGCGGCCAAGTGGTAGGGGATGAGGGTAGGCAAGTCAGTGCCTTTTTAGGCCACAGGGAAGAGCCCGAGTATTACTCTTACTGGGAAGCCACAATAAGAGGGTTTTTCTTTAAAAAATTATTTATTATTTTTGGCTGTGCTGGAATATTTCTACCTCATTGCTACCCGGTCTCTGGGTACTCTTCATTGTGGTGTGGAGGCTTCTCATTTTGGTGGCTTCTTGCAAAGCATGGGCTCTAGGGCACGTGGGTTTCAGTAGTTGTGGCTCCCAGGCTCAATATTGTGGCACATGGGCTTAGTTGCTCGGAGGCATGTGGCATCTTTCCGACCCAGGTGTCAAACCCGTGTCTCCTGCATTGGCAGATGAATTCTTTACCACTGAGCCACCAGGGAAGCACACAGTATATAGTGCAGACTCCATAAATTGTAGAGTGAGTGATTACAGGGGTCTCACTGGACTAAACCCTATGCATGGTTAGGAGGACCCATGAGATCATAGACCCCCACCCTCTAGCATCTCACAGGCTCGCTAGAGGGAAAGAGATGTCAGCCCTGGATCCCACAGGAGATCCCTTACCCAGAGGAAAGTCAAGGAAGACTTCTCAGAGGATATGGCAGCTCAGCTGCCAGAGACAGAAGACCAGGGGTTATGCTGCATATGGAGGCTCAGGAGACTTGCAAGACACGAACAGCAATCACTGTTCCAATTTGACGAGAGACTCTCCGAGGCACAAACTGTCTGATACCTCCTGGTGATTCGAATTCCGTCTAACGGCAACGTTTGAGAAACCATTCTCTCTCTAAGAGGGTAGACACGAACCGGCAAGCTCCACGCAACGCGGTGGGTTTCCAGCAGGCGGCAGTAAAAGTAAAAATCATTCATCGGCGGCTGGGAACATACGGAATATAAATAATGGCTCCTCGCGGCTTCCGTATTACGGACTGTACAAGACAAGATGGCCGCACCCTTGATTCCGGGCGCGGCGGGTCATGTGATTACACAACTTCCGGCCCTCCCCAGGTTTTCCCCAGGCCTTGAGTCTCCTACTGAAGTGCGTGCCGGGGCCTAGAGCAGTTCGAGGCCGCCAGAGGGCTGGCCTGGGGCGGCTCTGACTTGAGAGTGCAGCTGCAGGACAATGGAGGGTCCCCAGGAGAGGGAGGCGCCCGCTGCGGCACTGGCCGCCGTGCTGAAGCACAGTTCGGCACTGCCGTTCGAGACCGCGCAGGTCCGGGGCTACGACTTCAACCGTGGCGTGGACTATCGCGCACTGCTAGAGGCTTTCAGCACCACTGGTTTCCAAGCCACCAACTTCGGGCGCGCGGTACAGCAAGTCAACGCCATGGTGAGGCCTGGGTGAGACTTCCTGGGTTGAGGGGGCGTGGCCTCCAGTAGCACCCTGCGGTAGCTGGGGGCGGGACTTCTTTGGGAGGTGTGTTCTTCGTCCAATAGTGGGAGAGAGTATGGAGCCCGGGAGTTTCTGTGCTGGGGAGTGGTTGGGACTGATTCTGGGGCGGGGCGGGGGCGGGGAGCGGGCGTTTTAGATAACAGGTGAAAGTATTATGGAAGGGGCGGAGCCTGGGCTAAAGAGTGCTTTTGAGCGAGGAATTGGAGGAGGACCCTTACACCCGCCCGGACCTGAGCTTGGGTTTGCTTTTCCCGGTGGGGAGAGGGGTCGGCCCTGAAAAAGTGATGCTCTCGGATTCATGAAAAGAGGCAAAACCTAAGCATGTGACCTGAGACTTGGGCTGTGAACAGGGCAGAGCCTACACAGGGGTGTTCCTTCCCCTGTTCCAGGTAGAAGTGTTTCTCTGTCCCTGAGTGGGCAGAGCCTGGGCGGGGAGTCTGACACCAAAACCCGCCGCGGGTCCTTGGGGTGGAATTTGGGGCCAGAGGTTAACTCAACTCTGCCCTTACCTAGATAGAGAAGAAACTCGAGCCGCTATCCGAGGATGAAGACCAACATGCAGACCTGACCCAGAGCCGACGCCCACTCACCGGCTGCACCATTTTTCTGGGCTACACATCCAACCTCATCAGTTCAGGCATTCGTGAGACTATCCGTTACCTCGTGCAGCACAACATGGTGGGACCTGGTGGGGGTGTGGCCTTGGGCTCTCTGGGTCTTAATGGGCAATAAGGTTACTGGTCATTTAAGTGAGACAGGGAGATATGGGTCAGTTTTGTTTTGCAGCAGAGCTCCCCACAGGGGTCACTGGATGAGAGTTGGGAGTTAGGAGTTTTGCTTGGGGTAACTTCACTGCCTTGTGGCTGCAGGTGGACGTCTTGGTGACCACAGCTGGGGGTGTGGAGGAGGATTTCATCAAGTGCTTGGCGCCCACATACCTGGGCGAGTTCAGCCTCAGGGGGAAGGAGCTACGTGAGAACGGGATCAACAGGTGGGTGGGTGGGGGCTGAGCGGTGCTGGGTAAGGGAGGCAGGCTGAGGGTCCTGGGCCCTGATGCCTATCCACCTTCTGTCCCCAGGATTGGAAACCTGCTGGTGCCCAATGACAATTACTGCAAGTTTGAGGACTGGTTGATGCCCATTTTGGACCAGATGGTGCTGGAGCAGAACACAGAGGTGAGGCTGGAGCAACCTGGGGCTGGGGGAGGGTGCGTTTGCTGATGGCATGGTGGGTGTCAGGGGAGGCGCCGCTGCCTGAAGCCAATGTCTCCTCCTAGGGTGTGAAGTGGACACCTTCCAAGATGATCGCCCGGCTTGGCAAGGAGATAAACAACCCAGAGTCCGTGTATTACTGGGCCCAGAAGGTGAGGGACCGGCGGGGGCAAAGATGCCAGGCTTTGGCATGTGTTGTTTCATTTTCACAGCCACCTGGGTAGTTGGTACTAGTCTCCTCATTCCTGCTCCAACATAAGGAGCCTCAGAAACAGAGAAGTTAGACAGTTTGTCTGAGGTCCCACAGCTATTGACTGTGGATCTGGCATTCTGGCTCTACTCCTAGACTGCTGGGAAGCAGTTGGGCAATACTTAGCAGCTCCCATGGGGACTCTTGGAGGGCCCCATGCTCCTCAGAGGCTCCGGGGTCCAGCAATCAGAAAAACAAGAACTACCATTCTTCATGTGCCAGGCCCAAGTGAAGTTAAGCACCCTGCCCAGAATCAGGCAGAGAGGAAACACCTGCAGGCTGCCCCTACAGGGCTTAGATCTGGCCCCCCTCCTGTCTTGCTCTTTCCTAGAACCATATTCCTGTGTTGAGCCCAGCACTCACAGATGGCTCGCTGGGTGACATGATCTTCTTCCACTCCTATAAGAACCCAGGCCTGGTCCTGGACATTGTTGAGGGTAAGATGTTGGGGCCCCAGAGGAGCAAGGGAGGAGGGCTGCCTGGGCCTGCGGTGGCCTGACTCAGCCCTCTCCCCCAGACCTCAGGCTCATCAACACACAGGCTATCTTCGCCAAGCGCACGGGGATGATCATCCTGGGTGGTGGCATGGTCAAGCACCACATCGCCAATGCCAACCTCATGGTGAGCAGGGATGCAGACTGTGTGGCCCCTAGTGGGGGCTGGTACTCATGCCTGCTGTGCAGACAGGCCTGTGTACTAGGCCCATGCCATGTGCTGGGAAACAGTTGTGGACTAGACAGGCCAAGATACCTGCCCTCCTGGAACTGATGTTCTAGTGGGGGAGATGAACAGCAAACCAGTGACAAGGTGACATGTACTGGCTACAAAGAAAAATCAGGGATGACGAGGAGAGGGCAGGAGAAAGGCATGCTATTCAGAAAAGGGAACGCTTCCTGGGAAGTGTGACCTGTGAGCAGAGGTTTTTCAGGGGCTGCTCTCATGAACCGTGTGGTTAACTTAGGGAGTGGGCGTGAGATGAGTTTCTGGCAGGACTGGCCAGTGCAAAGGTTCTGAGGTGCCTGATGTAGGCACATCTTGGAGGCCATGAAGGGGAGAGTGAGAGGAGGTGAGGCCAGAGGTGACAGCCACAAAGTGCAAGGCCTTGAGGGCCACTCAGGTGCTCACAGGCACCTTCTGGCTGCTGTGTGAGGAACAAACAGTGGGACTGGGGTGGGGACCATAGAGAGGGAAGAGGTGCGGAAGTCTTCTCTAGAGTTGGTGGCAGATGTGGGTGGGCTCTTGCAACCTAGGTGAGTCTGGAGCAAAGCCGCCCACTGCCCAGCATCCCATGACACCCCCACTTGGCCCAGTTATTGACATGGAGCCCTTCCCTTGCAGTGAAGGCCACCAAGAGCTTCCTTTATCTGGGACACATCCCTGTGCCTTTAGCTAGTGTCCTGCCCTGGAGTCTGTCTGGCTGACCAGCCCATCCTGTCCCTCCCCACAGCGGAATGGCGCTGACTATGCCGTCTACATCAACACTGCCCAGGAGTTTGATGGCTCTGACTCAGGTGCCCGGCCGGATGAAGCTGTCTCATGGGGCAAGATCCGGATGGATGCACAGCCTGTCAAGGTGAGGGTCGGCCAGCCAGCTGGAGCACAGGGTCTCCTAGGCTGCAGCTGTGGATCCTCTGGCTCACCTGGGTTCCCTCCATAGGTCTATGCTGACGCCTCCTTGGTCTTCCCGCTGCTTGTAGCTGAAACCTTTGCCCAGAAGGTAGATGCCTTCACGCCCGAGAAGAATGAGGACTGAACGTTGGATGGTGCAGCCCCAGGGAGGCCTCACCCCCCCTCCTCTATTTATTAGTTTGCAGACCCAGCCCCTCCCCACTCCTTGGTCAGCAGCATGTCTAGAATAAATGATCTCAGTGGTCCTCCTTAGGCTGTGTCTCTGTCCTTGGCAGTGGGTCCCCTGGCTTCAGCCTGGGGCACCTTCAGCCTCGTAGGTCTCCTCCCGCCAGCACTGGATGCTGCCCCCCATGGCAGTCAGCAGGCAGGGCTCCGTGGGGTGGTAGGTCAGCGATTGCACCACACCGGGACCCACAGGCAGGGCCAGCGCCAGGGCACCCTGTGGAGCGAGGGGTGGGCAGTGGTCTTCAGTGTGTCTCCCTCCTCTTGGCCGCCTCTCCCCCGGTTTCCATTATAATGCTTCTAATTGCTTCCCAGACATTGCAAACTTAATCAGTCCCAAATTGAGCCCGTCAGTCAGTTGTCCTTCCAGGTGCTCAGGTCAGACACCTTGGATCTTCCTCTTACATCTCAAGTCCTTTTGTCAGTAAATCCTCTTGGCTCTGCCTTTAGACTGTGCCCAGAGATTGCCACCTGGGCTCCACCAGCCCACCTGACAGCCTCGATGCTCCCTCCTTTTATTACCCTGCAGTCAAGTCTCAACATATCAGGTTCCTCTCTCCACCTGCAAAATGTCCTTTCACGTGCCCTCCCTTGCAGGATGACTGCCAGTCTACTGGACCCTCGAGATGTAGGCAAAACCTTGGTGCCTTCTGAGTTCCCAAAGGGAGAGCTGGCTCCTCAACTCTCCAGGGCCCTCCAGTTCCTTCATCCTCTAAGGGGTTCTGTAGCCAAGCCCCAGCCCTGACCCCATGAAGTCTAGCTGGTCAGTTCCCATTCTGACGTCCCCACCAGGCTGAGACACATCAGGACAGAGCTTACAGGGCTCACGGGGGGAAATCACAGGGATGCTCAGACATGGCTCCGATTTCCTGAACAACTACAGCCCCATCTCACCTGGGGTGAGATGCCACCATCACCCTCCCTCCCCGAGGGTCAGTCCCAGCGGCCCCACCTGACCTGGATCCTGCTGCCGCCACTGCCATCCACAGCACTTCCATTTCCTGACCGATACATGGGCGCCACACCTCCAAGCTTTGGCATGTGCTGTGCTCTTTGCCAGGGCTGCCCTTCTTTCTTCATTCTCTCATTCCTTCTAGCCCCCAGTTCTAACAGAACACCCCCCGCCCCTTTCAGGCCTGAGGGTGACTCAGGTAAGGACAAGGCAGGCACCCCAGCGTGGAGTGGGGGTGGGGAGGCTCACTTCCACCAGGTCCCAGAAGAACACCTTCCCGTCCTCAGAGCAGCTGACCACATGTGTGTCGCGCTCGCTCAGGCAGCAGTCCAGCTTATACTCCTTGTTCTTATGGCCCGTGTACCTGGGGGTGAGTGGAGTCAGAGCGGGGGTTAGGGGCGGGCTTTACTGGGGGTGGGGAAGGGGCCCCACGCTCCTGAGGACTCACTCGCCCAGCAGCTCCCCTGTGTCCTTGTCCAGAAGCCGCAAGGTGGAGTCTAGGCTGGACACCAGGGTGCACTGGCCATCCCGGCTGAAGCAGATGCAGGTGATGGGGCCTGAGGGCAGGGGAGGGCAGGCATGTCAGGCTGGGTCCCCTGGGCTGTCCCCACCTTCCCTGCCTGCCCCCCAGCACCAGCCACACTCACTGCCCACGTAGTCTGAGAAGAGCTGCCCCATCCTCAGGTCATAGCGCCTCACCCGGCCATCTACGGAACTGCAAGACAGGGCGGCTGCAGCTGAAGCACTGCGGGGGCCTGTAGGTCTAGGGTGCCAGCTTTGATGTCCCTGTATCCTCTTCACCTGGCCAGGGGCCCAAGGGCAAGGCTAGCACCTATCCTTCCCAGTACCCTTCACTGCCACGTCATGCTTAGGATCGGCCACGGAAAACACACTGACGTGAACTCAAGAGTGGAATTCTGGGTCTTCCCATGTGGTCCAGTGGCTAAGACTCTGAGTTCTCAATGCAGGGGGCCTGGGTTCAATCCCTGGTCAGAGAACTAGATCCAACATGCTGCAACTAAGACCCGATGCAGCCAAATAAGTAAATTAAAAATAAATATTAAAAAAAAAAAAGTGGAATTCTGAGGCAACGGCTTTAAGACACAGACCCAAGGGCTAATCAAGTCCCATTCCATCTGTTTCTGCTTTCTACTGAGCTCCCTCTCTGGGCCAGACCCTGTGCAGAGACTTGGAACACAGCTGCTACCAAGCCAGGAGCACTTGCTGCCAAAGTGGAACCTCATGGACTGAGGGGCATCAGCTCCCAGGAGATGACATTGGAATTGAGGCTTGAGGCTGAGAAAGGAGCCAACCATGTTCAGTTCAAGGGGGGGATGTGTGGGAACTGGGTGGGCTGACAGGCCAAGCAGTCCAAACACCCCCAGTGGTGGGATCAGCACTCCCTCAGGTTGTGGGAACACTTGGGCAGCCCTGCATGGGAATTTTTTTTTTAATTGTCTCCTGCAGCTAGACTGTCAAATCTATGTAGGCAGGGGTTTTCCTTGTTTTTCTATCTTGTTCACTGCTGTATGCTCACTGACTAAAAATGGGACCTGTAGGAGGTGCTCAGATACACTCCAAGTAGTATAGAACAGTCCAGGTGGAGAAAGGGCAATTGCATGTTGGTCCCAGAGTGGAAGCATGTGTGGTATATTTAACAGAAATTAGCTGCAATACTTTGGCCACCTGATGCCAAGAGCCGACTCATTGGAAAAGACACTGATGCTGGGAAAGATTGAGGGCAAAAGAAGGGTGCGACAGAGAGTGAGATGGTTGGATGGCATCACTGACTCAATGGACATGAGTTTGAGCAAACTCCAGAAGATAGTGAAGGACAGGGAAGCCTGGAGTGCTACAGTGCCTGGGGTCAAAAAGAGTTGGACACGACTTAGTGTCTGAACAACAACCACATAAAAGCTGAGAGCACAACAGAGACCAGACCATGCAGGGCCTTATGAGCACAATGAGGAGAGTAGATTTTTTAATCTAAGTACAGAGACAACTGTGAACCTCGGTGGCACCTGGCGAGCGACAAGGTCCTGGTCCCACTCACCCTGCGAGGACCTCATGGTCTGACACCTTCACGCTGGATATACCATCTCTGGCTTCGTCCAGTGTCTGTATTGGCTCAGGTTTCCGAGAGCGACAGTCCCAGCAGCGGATGGTGGAATCGATAGAGCCTGTAAGGCCAGCATGAAGGTGGATCAGGTTTAGAGGGTGGAGGCAGTCTCCTGGGCCCACCTGCCAAGGCCCTGGACTTACCAGACAGGATGACTGTGGCCTCTTCATTAAACTGTACTGTGTTCACCTTCTGCGAAACAGGAACTGCCGCTTAGAGGATGAGGACAAAAGCAGGGTTCCCAGTGCAAGTTAAAGCAAGGGAAAAAGGTTAAGGGTAAGGGAGATCAAAGAGTTGGGGAGAACTGCAAGGATGGGGCTTGATGAAGTGGGGGCCATGGGGAAGGATCCTTGCGCTGTAATTGCGGGGGGGGGGGGGGCGCGGATCCCTGTTACCACCCACATGCTAATTAGATTTGCTTTAATGAGACCCCTTCTTGCTTGCACTCACCCCCGCGTGGCCCCGGAATTTCCGCACGACTTGCCCTGACGCCACATCCCACAGCACCACCGCCTTGTCCCCACCTCCAGAGCAAAGACTGCTGTTATCAAAGGAGCTAGAAGGCAGAGCACAGAATATTTAGCATCTACTTCTGTTCCTGGCCTCAGCGCCCCGATCCCGCCTTGGCCCCCCGGCTCACCCAGCCGCATCCAGCACCTCGTAGCCGTGGCCGCTGTACGTCCGCAGTAACGTCCCCCGCAGCGGGTTCCACAGCTTCAGGGTCTTGTCGCTGCCGCAAGTCAGACAGTAATTGCCATCCACTGGGGAACACCAGGGGGGGTTACTGGGCCGTCGACCTTAGGAGGCGGGAGGAGGACTCGGAAAGTTCAAGGCTCTCACCATTAAATCGCACAGCTCGAACCGCCCCCTGCCCGCAGTCCAACGTCTTCAACCGTTTCTGCGGCAGCTCGGGGCCCCGCGGTTTTGGCTCAGGGAAAGCCATCCCCCGGCTTCCCCTTCTCGCCACCTTACACGCGCCGGCACGGAAGCATTCCTTGCCCTGGGAGGGTGTAACCTTATTATTGTCCTCCATAGTCTACTTCCTACTTCTCACTTCCGGGTTCTACATTTAGGCTCTTTGGAAATAGTGTTGGAAACACTGAAACTTGTCTCCAGCTTCCTAGTTTCTTTTCCCACTTCTGGTCTTCTAGGAGCATTTTTGGCTTCTCCTAATTCTCTGTCCCCTGGCTGGGGGGAGTTCCGGTAACCGTCGATAGGAACGGAAGCGCGAGGGCTGAGAGTGTTACTCTAAAAACTATCCTGTGTTTCCAAGCTGGAAGCTGCCGGAAGCTGCGATTCCCGCAGCGGAAGAGGCGCGACTTCTGACTCGCTATGTCCGCGAACAATATGTCGGACCCACGGAGGCCCAACAAAGTGCTGAGGTGAGGTTCCTAGTTGTCATGGTGTTAAAAAAAGAAAAAAATTCAGCTTTAAATTTAAACGATATAATTGGCTTTACCAAATGATCATAAATTGGAGAACATCCCATCTAGCAAGTAGAGGGGAGCGCTAAAGAGCTACAGAAAGGAAAATTATTTAAAGGTAGAACAAGGAAGTCATAAACAGAAAAAAGGATGATTTCGGATTATATTAGTTTCCTTTTGGGGAGAAAAGGGTCTTATTAGGTGGGGGTTACCTCATTTTCCTTTTGAAGGATGGAGAGGGGAGAGAGCCCATGTGACAGACTGCCTCATTGGTGCTGACCAGAAAATTCGTGACTGACCGATTAAAACTGCATTTCTGGAGAAAGTTGAAGCTTCTATTAGGTTAGATATTAAGCCCTGATTTGGTAGCTTGGCCAAGTACAAATTTTTGGATCTGTGGTATTCTTTTTAACAAATCTTCCCTCTCTTCCCTCCTCCCCGCTCCCAATCAGAGTCTGTCTAACTGAGAGACGTGATCAAAACTTAAGGCATGAGCGCACTCTCAGCTGCTACTCTGAGGTTCTCTCAGTTTTGTTGTTCTTTTGCATGCTATTCATAGTTAACCCCTGTGATAGTCACAGGTCCTTGCTGGCTTCAGGTTCACAGTCTCTGAGTTGGTTATTCTCTTGTTATTTTTCTGATGCTCTAGTCATAGGGAGATCTTTTGCTTGATGATTAGTGGCTGTGATTATGCATTTAAAGCTTTTGAGAGAATACAGTGCATTCAGTTTAGTTGCTCAGTCGTGTCCAACTCTTTGTGAGCTCATGGATTGCAACACCAGGCTTCCCTGTCCATCACCAACTCCCAGAGCTTGCTCAAACTCATGTCCATCCAGTTGGTGATGCCATCCAACTATCACATCCTCTGTCGTCCCCTTCTCCTCCTGCCTTCAGTCTTTCTCACCATCAGGGTCTTGTTCAATGAGTCAGTTCTTTGCATCAGGTGGCCAAAGTATTGGAGTTTCAGCTTTAGCATCAGTCTTTCCAGTGAATATTCAGGACTGATTTCCTTTAGGATGGACTGGTTGGATCTCCTCGCAGTCCAAGGGGCTCTCAAGAGTCTTCTCCAACACCAGAGTTCAAAAGCATCAGTTCTTTGGCCCTCAGCTTTCTTTATGGTCCAACTCTCACATCCATACATGACTACTGGAAAAACGATAGATTTGACTAGAAGTAAACCATTACTTTGCCAGACCTCTGTTGGCAAAGTAATGTCTCTGCTTTTTAATATGCTGCCTAATTCAGTGCATTAAGGAGATTATTATGATTATAATAAGCAGGGTAATTAGCAATGTTTGGAGTGCACTTTGGAGCCATGCTCTCCAGGATTAAAACCAGGCAAAATCAAATACATGAAAGAGAGTTCCCACTGGAACTTCCCTGGTGGTGGGCTGGTTAGGACTTGGTGCTACCAGTGCAGTGAGCAAGGGTTTAATCCCTGGTTTAGAAAAAAAAAGAAAAAAAAATTCCCCTTGAAGGAGTTACCTTCTTATGCCAGCTGGCTTGCTCAGTGATCTTATGTAATTGAGTTTCAGCTTCCCCAGAAGGAGTAATCCAGTGTAGCAGGTGGTGTTGACCACAGCATAGACACTCCTTGCTCAGCCAGAAGATAAACAAAGACTGTGTGTGAGTCGCTCAGTCCTGTCTGACTCTTTGCGACCCCATGGTCTGTCCATGGAATTCTCGAGGCAAGAATACTGGAATGGGTTGCCATTCTCTTCTCCAGGGGATCTTCCTGACCCAGGAATTGAACTGGGTCTCCTGCGTTGCAGGCAGATTCTTTACTGTCTGAGCTACCAGGTAAGCCCCTAATTAAGGGCTGTTCTGTTATAAAAGAACAACTTTGGCCAGAGAATCTAAGGATCTTTCTTGGGCTGATGGCCTTGCCAAAGGACATGAATCCTGAGTCATGAAATCCTTATCATTCTTTTTAACTTCATGATGTAAATCCAGGGGACTTGACCAATGAGGTGTCTTAGTTCCCTTGTGGAAAGTTAGGAGCCCAGTTTAGTAACCTAAGAGGCATTGCCCTCTGTGCACTGGCTGTCTAGGCATTCAGAGGCTGAAGGAGAATGATAGCCATTATGGACAAAGACAGACCCTATCAGGGCACAGACCATTTCCATTAGGGGGGTACTGTTAATGGATTCATTCACAGGGATTACTGCAGTTACCCATTCAAGCCAGATGTCAGTCAGGTTTTCAGCACATTTGGGAATAGATTCTCCCAGCCTGAAATATGAAGTGTTGCTCCAAACACCTTGCAAAATAGGTGCAGTTGGTGAGGTCTCTTAGTGAGTGGGGGCAGATCTGATCTAGATTATCATGAGAATGTGGAGAGCAAGTGCAGTGAGATTTACCAGTTAATTGTGTCTAATTGAGTATGTATGGTTATGATGGGAGAAAGGGAAAAACAAGGTATAGGTTGTTCTGGCTGTGAAAGTTGAATTGCATAAGAAACTTTCAGGGGGTTTGGTTGTAGTTTCCTGTGACATTGAGAATAGAAGGAAAAGCTGGTCACAAGGAGGACCAGGAGGTCTCTAGCATCATGGATAGATTGGAATTTTTTTGTTTTTGTTTTTGACTGTGCAATGTGGCATGCGAGATCTTAGTTCCCTGGTCAAGGATCGAACCCACTGTTCCTCGCATTGGTAGTACAGAGAGTCTTAACCACTGGACTGCCAGGGAAGTCTCAGATTGGAATTTTTATTTATTTCTTTCTTTTTGGCTGTGCTGGGGGGTCTTTGTTGCTGTGTGGGCTTTTCTCTAGTTGCCGCAAGTCGGGGCTCCTCTTGGTTGCAGTGCAAGGGCTTTTCATTGCAGTGACTTTCCTGTTGTGGAGCACAGGCTCTAGGCATGCGGACTTCAGTAGTTGGGGTTCCTGGGCTCAAGAGCCCAGGCTCATTAATTGTGGTCCATGGGCTTAGCTGCTCTGCGGCATGTGGAGATCTTCCTGGATCAGGGATTGGACCTGTGTGCCCTGCATTGTTAGGCAGATTCTTTACCACTGAGCTACCAGGAAAGCTCCCAGATTGGAATATTTAATGACAAATCCAGCGGTCTGAAAGCTTACTTTCCGCAGCAATGGCCGGGAGATAAGGGTGAGAACATCATCTTTCCAGGTGAAAATCATAGTAAAAAAAGAAAAAGGAAGAAGGGTTTCAGTCTAGTTAACATATGGTCTTGATTCGGTGTCTGGGACAGAAGCAGTGCACCTTGACGCCAGCTATTCTCTTCCTCGTCAGTTTGATTCAGAGGTCTCCAGCATCTGTTTAGGACTGGATGTCTGGTGGAGCTTTCCTTAGCTGTGGGATGTGTACCCACAGCTCAGTGCCTTCTCGTTTTGCATCTTTGTCAGTGGTCAGGAGCACTTGGTAAGGTCCCTTCCCATGGGGCTTGAGGGCTGTTTTCCTCTGATGATGTTTTCAGAATACCCAGTCAGCAGGCTCCAGTCTGTGACCAATAATCCTTTGAGTTGGGATCTGGGAGGGCTTCTTAAACCTGTTAATGATAGCATAAGACGTGAAAGACTTATAGTAGCTGGTCCTATTAACGTTAGATAGCAAGGGATCAGCAGAAAGTTGTAGAGCAATGGACATTGGTCTACTGGTGACTGTTCCATGTGGAGTGAGTGTGTGTTTTCATAGAGGGTACTGGCAACAGTTGGCATGGCCAGAGGCAATACCTTAGGCCAAGGGAGTTCAGTAGTTTAAGCAGTTTAGAGGTTTTTGAGGATCCCATTAGTTCTCTCTACCTTGCCTGATGATAAGTGAAAAGGAGAGTGATAATTCCAAGGAGTCTGCAAGGTTTTCATTAAAGCTTGTACGATTTGCCCAGTGAAGTGGGTGCCTCAGTCCCTGAAGACTATGGAAGGTAGACCCCAAGTTGGAACCACATCTTCTCACAGTTTCCTTGCCATTGTGAGGGCATTAGCCTTGTGGCAAGGGAAGACTTCAGCCCATTAGGAAAGCATGTGTAGAGTAACAAGAACGTACTGATAACCCATACTGGGTGGTGGTTGGATAAAGTCCAGCAGTAGATGCTCAGAAGGTCCGGGGTGGGGAGGTCTGAGGCCTCTGGGAACACAGATAGTTTTTCCAGGATTGCAGGCCTGACAGGTCAAACATTGGTGGTAAACCGCTTTTGTGATTTTGTCTCCCCACCCATGTCTGTTCATCATTTGAGTCATTTTAAAATGCACTATGATGGGTGAAGGAATGCAAAAACTGAAAAATGAGATTTGTCAGGGAGCTGGGAAGAATCACGTGGCCATCTTGGATTTCCCATAGCCCTGAATGTTTATCTAATTTACAACCATTGTTTGCCCATCTTAATTTCTCTGTTCAGGAGCAGACTGATGTTACAAGGGCATCAAGATGGCCAGGGTCTGGCAATGAGAAGTCATGTTTTGCTGAGGCAGAATGGTCTTCATGTATCTGTGCCATAATATTTATTTATTTTTCCTGCTCTGTAAGCCAGATTTTAGTTCCCCAACCAGGGATTGAACCCAGGTCACCACAGGGAAAGTGCCGAGTCTTAACCACTGGGCCGCCAGGGAATTCTCAATGCCATGATATTTATAGATTCTGTTGCGGCTGTCTTTACATGAAACGTTAACTAGGGCATTTCCTGAACTCTGGTTCAGTCCTTTTAGTGTGAGTCTCAATTTTAATGACAGGTAATTTCTTACCTTCAGAAAGTAAGAGTAGTTTACTTGTTGCCTTTAAAAAAAATTTTTTTTTTTAAATTTATATTTTTGGCTGCCCTGGCTCTTCCTTGCTGCGCGCAGGCTTTCTCTAGTGCGGTGAGCAGAGGCTGCTCTCTGGTTGTTGTGCTCAGGTTCTTACTGTGGTGGCTTCTCTTGTTGCGGAGCACGGGCTCTAGAGCGTGGGCTCAGAGTTGTGGTGCACGGGCTTAGTTGCCCCACAGCATGTGGGATCTTCCAGGACCAGGGGTCCAACCCATGTCCCCTGCATTGGCAGGTGGATTCTTAACCGCTGGATCATGAGGGAAGTCCCTGTTGCCCATTTTTGATGGGGGCCCGGAGGACTTCAGAAAACCCCTTTGTTTCCATAACATCTCCAAATCATGGATGATCCTGAAGGCATACTGATTCTTGGTAAAAATATTAACAAGCCCTCTGGTAAGGGCTTTTTGGGCCACTTTCATTTATGGGAAGTTTCCTTTTCAAGTAATTCATAATGGTTAGTAATAGCATAATCAGTTTGGGAACAAGGTGTCCCTTCTTCATTTCCATTTTAGAGTATGGCCCATCAGCAAACAAGATTATATCAGGATGTTCTTACCTGACAGTTAAGGGGCTCATCTTTGTCAGTAGGGGTAGTGATGTAGCAAGTTAAAGGTGTTGCAACATTTAAGATGTTGCATAAGTGGAGGAAGCAAAAGGATCTCTTAGAAGGTTAATATGCCGGCACAGACACGTTGAGTCAATTCAGAGTTAAGAAGACCGGTTTTTTGTTTGTTTGACTTTTTAATACATTTGGGAGACCAGGAGATGCCCCCTCTGCATATATATATACACACACTTACTTACTTATTTATTTGGCTATTCCAAGTCTTAGTTGCAGCATACAGGATCTTTTAGTTTTGGCATGTGGGATCTAGTTCCTTCAACAAGGATTGAACCCAAGCTGCTTGCAGTGGGCCCACAGAGTCGTACTGGACCACCAGAGAAGTCCCAAGAGTTAAAAAGATTTTGGACAGTGTGAGGAGTCTATAAATAAATGCTGTTACCTCAGATTACATCTGCTGAAGCTTCTACTAACTTTGTAGTTGCAGCTGTAACCCAAGACAGTTGGTATAGGCACTGGCAACTGAATCCAGTTAAATGCTGTGAGAAGAAACAGGCTGTGTTTATTGCTATGCTCTTGTGTGAGCATTCCCAGGGCTTGGTTATTTCTTTCATGCACAAATAAAGTGAAAGGTCTTGAATAATTAGGTAGGTCTAGGGCTGGTGGTTCTTATAGCACTTTTTTTACCCTTCAGAAAAGCCTACTTATGTATATCTTCCTTAGAAAGGGGCTCAGGGACTAGAAGTTTAGTAAGGTCATTGGGTGGGGAAACGAATAGGGAAAAATTAGGAGCCCGTAGTCTACAGTAGCCAATCAAGTCTAGAAATCCACATAGCTGTCACTTAGTTGTAGGCCTAGGAAATTCTTGGATTAGCCTGATCCTTGTTGGGTTCCTTCAGCACTAGGTAATGAACATTATCTACAGATAACTGTTAATTTTCCCTTGGAGAGTTTATGTTCCTTTTGTCAACTGAAATAATAACCAACCTATAATAAGAATTTTATCTAAGCCAAATGGAGGCCTATGGCCCAGGAAACACAGATTCAAAAGCACTTGAATTGTTTTGCCGGACTACAGTATGGCAGAGGCTTATTCAGGCAAAAACTGCAGTTACATAACTTGTTTGTCAAGAATTATAATTGGAACTTCCCTGGTGGTCCAGTGGTTAAGACTGTGCTTCCACTGCAAGGGGCATGGGTTCTATCCCTGGTCAGGAAGTTCTGCATGCCTGCAGATATGGTCAAAAAAAAAAAGGAATATAATTAGAGTCGGCAAGATATATGGGTGCTTGTTAAGCAAGGATTCGTTGGGGTCTGAAGTGACTGTATAGTTACAAGGGGAGATGTTGAGACCACAAGGTTGCAGAATAACTGGTGGTGTGGTTAAATTTGATACAGTTCAGAAAATTCAGGTCCTCACTGATGCATTAACATGGCTACCCGGCTCCATTTGGATGCCTGAAGCACAGTTCTGTCTTGTCCGAACAAAGAACAAACATCAGACACAATGGGTACATTGCTTCAGGGTTTCAAGAGACAGATTAGCACATACACAGCAAGACAGCATGACCTTAGGTCAGGGAAGGGAACCTCATATTCAAAGGAATTGGTACATTGGTATTGTGGGGATAAGGTGAAAGAACATTTATCTCCTCTTCAAAGTGGACATTCTGCACAGTCTGATAACTGCACTTTTTTTTTTTTTTTTTTTTGGTCTGTCTGTTCTAATGAGCATAAAGTTTAAGCCCAGTCATGTCTTAGCTAGGATGACTTCTCCATACCACAGTATGAAAAGTTCTTCCATCACTTTTCAGCAGATAAATGGAATCTTTTATGGATGTGTCTTTGGTTACTGAGCACAGCAAGCAGTCATCCACCTGTTGTGAAAGAGCTCATTTCCTGGGGACTGGTGGGTCCTTACATCTTGACAGAGCACTTGGGAGAAATCAGAAGGGGCCTCAGTGAACCCTTGAGGCATGAGTGTTCAGGCTTACTGCTAATTGTTCCAAGTTAAGGCAGGTGGACATCAGCTGTTGGAATCTATAGGGATACTGCAAAAGGCTGAAAAAGATCCACAACAGTGTTTTGAGCCTGCTGGAATTTATGACAAAATGGTGTTCCAGGTTTGGGACAACTGGGAAGGGGGAAATAACATTGCTAATAACCCTTGAGTCCTGCTTGTTGTTTAGTTGCTCAGTCTGGTCCAACTCCTTGTAACCCCATGGACTGTAGCTTGCTAGACTTCTCTGTCCATGGGGTTTCCCAGGCAAGCATACTGGCTGCTAAGTCACTTCAATCATGTCCGACTCTGTGCAACCCCATAGACGGTGCCCCACCAGGCTCCACTGTCCCTGGGATTCTCCAGGCAAGAACAGTGGAGTGGGTTGCCATTTCCTTCTCCAATGCATGAAAGTGAAAAGTGAAAGTGAAGTTGCTCAGTCATGTCCGACTCTTAGTGACCCCATGGGCTGCAGCCTACCAGGCTCCTCTGTCTATGGGATTTTCCAGGCAAGAGTACTGGAATGGGTTGCCATTGCCTTCTCCAGGGGACCTTCCTGACCTAGGGATTGAACCTGTGTCTCCTGCATTGCAGGTGAATTCTTTACTGCTGAGCTTCCAGAAGCTCCTGAGGGAAGGGATAAATCAGGAGATTGGGACTGACACATACACGCTGGTATATATAAAATAGATAACTAAGAAGGACCTACTATGTAGCTCAGAAAATTCTACTCAGTGCTCTGTAAAGACCTATATGGGAAAAGAATCAAAAGAAGAGTGGCTATATGAACATGTATAACTGATTCACTTTGCTGGACACCTGAAATAACACAGCATTGTAAATCAACTATACTCCCTATAAAAATTAAAAAACAAAAGAAACTTTCCCCTGGGGCTGGAGTAGGGGGAGGCTCTTAAGTTATGGACAAGTCACCATCCTCACCCATTAGGTTTCCAGACTGGCAGGATCTGCGTGTTGTGGTGGCTTCTATAGGGCGTGCCTAATTAGCCCTGGGACATTAGGTCTTCTGTTGTGGGTGTGTGGCTTTGTCTGGCTTTAGGCTTCAGAGGATATTGATGTAATTGAGGGAGAGGTTTAGTTATGTGTCTCTGAATCTTTATAAGCTCTGTATTTTTTATTCTTCCAATGTCAATATTAGAAATAACGCACAGAGGATTTCCCTGGTGGTCCAGGATTTCGATTCCTGGTCCAGGAAGATCCTGAATGCCGCAGGGCAACTAAACCCGTGCACTGTAACTACCGAGCTGGAGCTCTAGAGCCTGCGCTCTGCAACAAGAGAAACCACCGAAACTAGAATAGTCCCAGCTTGCCGCAACTAGAGAAAGCCCATGTGCAGCAATGTAGATTTGGTGCAGCCCAAAAGAAAGAAAGTACCCAGAGATTTTGAGACACCTCAATTAAATTCAGGGACTTTTGTTGGAATTCTTCCTCTCTGTCAAGGACAGATTGTAAGAACATAAAAGATCTGGTTCACGTCGTTCAGGAAATTTTAAGGTGGAGTCCCCATTGGAAACAAAATGTCTTAGCCCTTTTAATTTAGAAAGGAGAGCTCTACCTAAATAGATCGACTGGGGCTACGTCACATAGTGAAAAAAGAATGTTTTTCAGTCAGAAGTCCCAGAGTCATTTGTACTGGTTGAGGTAGAAATTCTCTCTGAACTTTTGTTAGATTCTTCCAGTTAGGAAACCTCTTTTTCATTCTGAGGGAGTTGTCATCTTAAGGGAATGGGGTGAAAACATAGCTCCAGACTGCATGGAGATCAAACCAGTCAATCCTAAAGGAAATCAACCCTGAATATTCATTGGAAGGACTGTTGCTGAAGCTCCATTCCTTTGGCCACCTGATGCAAAGAGCCAACTCATTGGAAAAGACCCTGATGCTGGGAAAGATTGAAGACAAAAGGAGAAAGGGGTGGCAGAGGATGAGATGGTTGGATAGCATCATCGACTCAATGGACATGGATTTGAGTAAACTGGGTGATAGTGAAAGACAGGTGAGCCTGGTATGCTGCAGTCCATGAGATCACGAGGAGTCAGACACGACTTAGTGACTGAACAGCATCATCTCAGGAAAACACGTGAAAGTCTCAGCACATAGCTTGGCTGTGAGGGACCAAAGGAAGGCCTGCAATCTTGAGAATTCCTGCTGAAGAGGGAACAAGCAGTGTGAGGCAGGTGCATTCAGAGAGAAGGTCTGACCGAGTCACAGAACTGAACAACAACAATAAGTATCAACGAGAATTTGATAAGGTTTCCCATTAGATTTAATTTTATTTTCCCCTTGGCTGTTTAAGGGGATTACAGATAACAGCTTACCAGAGAATCCCTTGGAATACTGAGGAGACAGATACGGGGGCACTTGAGTTGAAGAATTTGCATAAGACCTTTGAGGACAATCTTTTTTCCAGTGTCCCAGTTGATTACATTCGAGACATTGGTCCTTGGGCCAGCGTTTTGTTGGTGGAGCCCTAGGAGGGCATTATTTTAGCTCTCTGGTCTTGGAGCTGTTGTAACTGTAAGACCAACAACTTGGAGAATTTTTGCTTTTGTGGTCTTACTCGAAGGTCATTTCAAAGTGCTCAGCTGTGGTCATTGGCTCCATCAGCCTGGTGGTCTCTTATCCTCTCTTCTGTATTTAATCAATCCACTAATCTCAGGAGATAATCTGTGAGCAAACAGGACCACTAGAGCAGGTTAGGTGACTATCAACATGGAACCGAAGCACCATAGGAGGAGGGCTTCCAAGCAAGTGTCTTAAAGTCGGTCAGATTCACCTTTCTTTGTTTTGCATGTTTGAATAACAGACCAGTCAGTAGGGGTAGGGAAGATTCTAGCAACGGTTTATAAAAGGTCTGTTGCTTTTTAAAAATTTTATTTATTTATGGTTGTGTTGGGTCTTCGTTGCTTTGTGCAGGCTTTCACTAGTTGCAGCGAGCAGGAGCTGCTCTATGCAGACTTCTCGTTGCAGTGGCTTCCCTTGTTGCGGAGCACAGGCTCTAGGCATATGGGCTTCAGCAGTTGCAGCACGCAGGCTTGGTAGTTGCAGCTCGTAGGCTCTAGAGTTCGGGCTCAGAGGTTGTGGTGCACAGGTTAGTTGCTCCACAGCACATGGAATCTTCCCAGACCAGAGATGGAACCCATGTTCTTTGCATTGACGGGTGGGTTCTTACCCACTGTGCTATCAGGGAAGTGCAGTTGCTGTTTTGCAAGCTTTGTCTGGTTGAGGACTCTTTTTTTTTTTTTTTTTTTTTTGGCTATGCCCCATGGAATGCAGGCTCTTAGTTCACCAACCAGGGATAGAACCCGAGACCCCTGCAGTGGAAGCTTGGAGACTTAAACCACTGGACCGCCAGGGAAGTCCTGAAACCCTCACTTTCAAGGGCAGTCTTGTCTCAGGGAGACCTTCCCCATGACAGCCATAGTAATTCTAGGTTGTTTTATAGATATTTACAGCTTCTGAGATTATAGTTCTTGGTCATAAAAATAAGCAGGTGTGCCAATGGGTAGACTTATTAAAGGACATGGTGGGGTCAGAGATGCTCCCATCTCTCTTGGCTGGCCTTTATCTACACAAAGGAAGACAGACAGACATGAATACTGTAACACTGCAGCCATAACCAGCTACTGTGGCCTGGCCAAGAAAAAGGCCCTGTGCACACACCATCACTGACTGCCTACGTGGAACCTGGGGCTGGAGAAAGGCTTGAACCAGGAGTAGACCCTACATGGGGACTGTGGGCTGATTCCAAACAAATGGGGAACTGCAGACCAAACCGCCAGCACGTCCCAACAAGGAATCTGGGAACAGAACCAAGGGCCTGGGGTTTCCAGCCAAATGAGGAACTGTAGTCAGAACCACCAGCAGCTCCCAACATGGAACTAGTGGTTCCAGACAAATGGGGAACTGGCTGGAAAGCCAATTAGGTCGGGAGCATGACACAAAGAGAGCAGAGCTCAGAACTGAGAGGAACTTACCCATGGCCTCCAGATCCAGCGAGAAAGACCGTGAACTCAGAAGGGGATTCATGGTACCCCTCCTTGTGTTCCTTGTTGTTCCTGAATGTCAGAGGTTCACTTTGGATCCTGTTGCTGCTACCAAATCTCTTGAAAAACAAAATTCACCTGAGTAAATTCTAAAGGTCTAATTGGCTTTATTGAAGGATTCATGAATCTGGCAACATCTCGTCTAACAAGTAGAGGGGAGCGTTAAAGGCCTATAGAAATGGAAAGGTTTTTAAAGGTAGGGCAAGGAAGTCATAAACAGAAAAAAGGATGATTACAATGTCAGAGACTACATTTCTGGAGGAGGCTGACGCTCCATTCAGGCTAGGTAGTAAGCCCCAGTTTAGTGGCATGACCTAGCATAAATGACTCCATTTTGGACCTGTGGTTTTATTTTTAACAATGGGGATGGGTCTCAGATTGTGGGTTGGAGGCCCAGGGAAGCATCTGCCCACCCTAGGGGCAGAAGTCGAGTGCCCCTGACCCTGAGCCTGCTGCAGGTACAAGCCCCCACCGAGCGAGTGTAACCCAGCCCTGGATGATCCGACACCAGACTACATGAACCTACTCGGCATGATCTTCAGCATGTGCGGCCTCATGCTCAAGGTGGGCAGGGCTCGGGTGATGCTAAATGTAGAAAGCCAGAGCTGTCGTGAAGCCAGAGGTCCGGGTCAGGATGGGCACATTGGATGTTGGTCTGAGGCTTTAAGGCAACTTGGTGAGGTCCTTAGGGTGATGGGGGATGTCAAGGGCCAGGCTTCTTAGGCCTGAGGGGACATGGTGGGGTCAGAGATGCAGTTCAGGGAGTAGGACCTGAACTTGGGTACCTGAGGTTAGCTTTGGGAGGCTGAGACTGAGGCAGTCCTGGGGATCAAGGCTGGAGCTGCAACAGGTGAAACTGGGATTGGAACTGGTGGGAGAATGGCTCATTGGGGTGCCTCTCACTGACCTAACCCATCTGTCCACCCACCTCTTCCAGCTGAAGTGGTGTGCTTGGGTCGCTGTCTACTGCTCCTTCATCAGCTTTGCCAACTCCCGGAGCTCTGAGGACACGAAGCAGATGATGAGTAGCTTCATGTGAGGCTGGGTCTGCGGAGGGAGGGACTCCTGGGGGAGGGGTGGGAGTTCCCCCACCTCTCCATCCTGGACTGACACCTCTCTCCCATCTCAGGCTGTCTATCTCTGCCGTGGTGATGTCATATCTGCAGAACCCTCAGCCCATGACGCCCCCCTGGTGATGTCAGCCTAGAGGGGTCACGTCCTGGGCCTCTCTAGCCACCTTGCCCTAGGCCTCACCTGTGGCTGCTCAGCCTCCTGCCGTCAGCTGTGGTGCTGGGCTTCCCTCGGCGAGGCAGTCTCTGGGTCTGCAGCTGGACAGAGGGAACCTGGCCCTAACTCTGGGATCTCACAGCTGCTGGAGCAGAGAGAGGAGTCCCCTGGGCCTAACCTCCGACCCCCACCTTTTCCTACCCTGCCTGCTCCCAGGGGAGACGCTATCCGTGTTTCTAGGTGTACCCACTCATTTTCTTGTTGAAACCCGTTAATAAAGTTTTGCATTCTGGCTGTTCTCTGCGACCTCTCTCTCCTGTGCATGGGGGCTGTTTGTCCTAATAGAGGGAAGGGCTCCACCTTCCCACTCAGTCAGGCCTGGGGTGGGGCCCCAGTCTGGAGCCTTTTGGTTAGTTCATTTGCTTATTTCGCAAGACTCATGCCTTAAGCCAGCTGCCAGAGACTAAACAGTGATGTCTGCCCTCTGACAACTCAGAAGATAGCTCTGCTGATCTAAGGAATTTGGGCTTTGGTTTTCTCAGATGAGTGAGGGTAATGTCAGCACATCGGATGGACTGGTAGGCACTGGGGAAGGTAGGAAGTTCTCCCCTACCTGTCAGGTTCTCACTGCTCACCAGAGGACACTGGTATCTCTTGAACAAGGCTGGAGGTCTCCCCTCCGCAGCACTGTAAGGGTAATTCCTTTATTTAACGTCTCAATCCATAGGACAAAACAGAGCCCCCATTAACCTCAGCTCTTAGCCAACCTAGGTCCTTTGCAAACCATAGCCCTGAAGGTCGATGGAATACCTAGAATCCTAGGCAATACTCTACCTCCAAGGCAAACTTAGCATCCGCGGGAAAATCTGAGACTTAGGCGCCGGTGGTGGTGGTGGTGGGGGGCACACTATAGGGCACTCCGGTCACATAGAGGCCACAAGACGCTAAAGGCTCCACTGGCCAAAGCAGCACCCTGAGGGTGTGACGCGCCAGTACCTTCTTTCGGTCCTAAAGCCCCCAGCTGTACCCAGAGCTACCGCATGGGTCTCGTGATGGACGTGGTCACGCCTCGGGCACGCCCCCGCCTGTGCCCATTGGCCAGGTCGCGTTCTGGAGGCGGAGCATTTACTCGGCCTCAGCCTGGCCGGAGAACCCCGGGAGGTGGAGGCGGTGGCGGCGGCGGCGGCAGCTGCAGAGACATGGTTGGTGACGCGCGGCCTTCAGGGGTTCGTGCTGGCGGCTGCCGGGGCGCGGTAGGATCCCGGACGAGCTCCCGCGCGCTGCGGCCACCGCTCCCGCCTCTCTCCTCCCTCTTTGTGTTGTTCCTAGCAGCGCCCTGCGCTTGGGCGGCGGGATACAAGGTGAGCGCGGCCCGCTAGTGGAAATGTACAAGAGCCATAGTGAAGCCTCCAGTAGAGTCCGGAGGTGTGCGGGTGGGTCTGTTTTGTGGGTGCCCAGTGAATGGTTGCTAATATGACAGTGTGATCTGGTTCATGCTTTGTGTTACTGAGAAGACTGGCTGTGTTAGTCTGAGAATGGGGCTGTCTGTGTCTGTCTCTTGCTTCTGTGGATTGGCTTACCTGGACTTTGCAAGCATTTACATGAGCGGGCTGTAAGTGTGGTGGGGACTGGTTGAGAGTTGGGAGTCAGCTGCCTGAAGTTTTAACCTGACTTCTCCACTTGTGACCTTGGCCAAGTCACTTCACTTCCCTGATCCTCTGTATTCTCATCTGAAAACTGGAGATAATGTTGCCCTCAGGTCCCAGGGTGGCTGCTTGGTATTAACAAATCTTAATAAACATTAGCTACTACTAATGTTTCCCCAGGGCATGAACGAGAGGTGCTCTGAGTTCGGTCAGTTGGGGAGTACATCTATGACACAACTATGTGTGTCCTTCTTAGGGGAGCCGATCCCCACCTAAGTCACTTGCTTCTAGATCAAGACTTACCTTTTATCCTCCCAACCCCCCACTGCAGCCTGCCTCTTAACCTTGGGGTTACTGACAGAGTGAATGTGTGTTTGGGGTCCCTGTGCAGACATGCCCGAAGGTGAAGCCAGACATGCTGAATGTACACCTGGTACCTCACACACATGATGATGTAGGCTGGCTCAAGACGGTGGACCAGTACTTCTATGGCAGTGAGTAGAGGCGGGTGGGGAGTGGCCCCTGGGACTCCCATGGTCCTGCAGAGCCCTTCAAATGCCTTTTCAGACCTGGACAGTCAGGGTGGGGGCAACACCCAGCTTGGGCTCCTGTGTCTAAGAATGTTTCCCTTGGCTTGCTGATTCCTGATTGCCTGACCCCTGTGCCCACAGTCTACAATAACATCCAGCCGGCGGGTGTACAGTACATCCTAGACTCCGTCATCTCTTCCTTGCTGGCGAATCCCACCCGCCGCTTCATCTATGTGGAAATCGCCTTCTTCTCGCGTTGGTGGCACCAGCAGACAAATGCAACACAGAAAATCGTGAGGGAACTGGTGCGCCAGGGTGAGCCTCCCTTCAGGAAGTGAAAAGAGGAAGCCAAGCCCAGCTTCTATCTCTATCACCCTGGCTTCTGAGATTTTATCATGCCATTTGCAGCCTGTATGTGGTTGCTGCTGC
Source organism: Bubalus bubalis (assembly GCF_019923935.1). Lineage (NCBI taxonomy): Eukaryota > Metazoa > Chordata > Mammalia > Artiodactyla > Bovidae > Bubalus > Bubalus bubalis. The sequence goes on along the minus strand of NC_059165.1, from coordinate 98,244,773 downwards.
TGCTAAGTCGCTTCAATCGTGTCCGACTCTGTGCGACCCCATAGACAGCAGCCCACGAGGCTCCCCCATCCCTGGGATTCTCCAGGCAAGAACACTGGAGTGGGTTGCCATTGCCTTCTCCGTATGTGGCTGCACCTGCCTGGAATTTCCCTTTTTTGGAGAACTCCTAAACATCCTGTAAGGCCCCACCTCCAGTGAATCCTCTAGAAAGCCTGTTGTACAAGGGGGCCTTCTGTTCCATAGCTCTCTTACACTGGCCTGAGAGTGACCCTTGACCCTTCTCTCAGGCCTGGTCGTTTAGGCAGGTCTTCTCGTCCCTGGCCTCACCAACCCTGGCGCCACTCCTGGCCCTGACAACTGACTCGGACTTTGCCCCTCCCGGCACAGGACGCCTAGAGTTTGCCAACGGTGGCTGGGTGATGAACGATGAGGCGACCACCCACTACGGAGCCATCATCGACCAGATGACACTCGGGCTGCGCTTCCTGGAGGAGACGTTCGGCAGCGACGGGCGCCCCCGTGTGGCCTGGCACATCGATCCATTCGGCCACTCTCGGGAGCAAGCCTCACTGTTCGCGCAGGTTTTCAGATCTCTTGGGTCCGCCCCTTCATTCTTTCTGACTCCTCCTCTGTCATCCAAGTCCCGCCCTTTTCTGCAATTTCACCCGAACCAGGCCCTACCCCTGGCCCTCTCGCCGCTTAAGACCCTGCCTCTTGGGTGACATGTGAATCCCATTCTTTTTTTGCTCTGGCCTTGGCTCTGCTCTGTCCTAGCCTAGGTTGACCCTCATCACCTATTCCCATACACCCCGACCTCCCTTGTCCAGCTGAGTCTTCCCCCTCCCTTGATTCCATCCAGTTTGCTCTGATCCTGGCTCTTGGCCAAGCTGGGTGGCTGGTTAGGGCCTGCGGTTTTTCAGCCGGCTTCATAACGTGTGCCATGACCATCCCCCTTCCCTTGCTAGGCTGCGGAAGGGGGAAGGCCTCCTAGAGCTGGGGAAGGTGGAGGTGGGTTGTAGCATTGGACTTGCTCCCTCCCAGCGCTTCCGCAGGGCTTCTGACCTTCCCCAAACTTTGAAATGAACTGGAGGGCCTCACTGGTCTTTGACTTGGTTTTTCTCCCTGTGCGTGAGAGGTTGGTGGTTGGTGATGAGAGGACTGGTCCCTTATTCATCCTGCCCGCTCTTGTTCTCCCATCCCGCTCGTCATCCCTCCCCATCTCCAGATGGGTTTTGACGGCTTCTTCTTTGGACGCCTGGATTATCAAGACAAGAAGGTGCGGAAAAAGACGCTGCAGATGGAGCAGGTGTGGCGGGCCAGCACCAGCCTGAAGCCTCCCACTGCCGACCTCTTCACCAGTAAGGTGGTAGAGTGGAAAGAGGGCCGCCCCCATGCTCAGAAGGGCCCTGGGCTTGGTTTATGGTCTGCTATCATTGTCTTGAAATTCCTAGTAGTTTATGAACAGGGGCCCACCATTTGCAGTTTGCACTGGGCCTGGCAAATTCTGAAATCCATCCCCGGTGAGGCCTGGCAGGTCTAGGGGCCATGACCACCCCCTGAACCTAATGTGGTCCGCAGGTGTGCTCCCCAATATGTACAACCCGCCGGAAGGTCTGTGCTGGGACATGCTGTGTGCCGACAAGCCCGTTGTGGAGGACACGCGCAGCCCGGAGTACAACGCAAAGGAGCTGGTCCGTTACTTCCTGAAGTTGGCCACTGACCAGGTAACTGGGTGTCCAGAACCTATGCCTCTAGTGTACACGCATTGGGCCCTTCCATCGGCCCAGACAATCCCTAGCACTTCCTCACTTTCACTGGGGGAAGGTAAAATTCCATTCACCATCACCATACCCTGCTCCTGGATTTGTGTGCATTTCTGATTAGAAAGGTGGAGCCCTTCGCCAGAGCACATCCCCACCATGTTTGCTAGACAGCATGGCACAGGACCTCAGTACCCATGTCTGGGTGGTAGGCCCAAGAGAATTCCTCAACCGCTTGTGGCTCTTTTTCTGTGTGTCCCTCTGCTCCCATGTGACACACTTCCACCCCTACCCCCCATGCCTCTGTGCACTCACATTCTTTTTATTAAAAAAAAAATAATTTTATCATTTATTTTTGGCTGTACTGGGTCTTTGTTGCTATGTGGACATTTTTCTAGTTTCGGCAAGTGGGGGCTACTCTCTAGTTGTGATACTTGGGCTTCTCATTACAGTGGCTTCTTTTGTTGTGGAGCATGGGCTCTAAGGCTCTTGGGCTTCAGTAGTTGCAGCTCCCAGGCTCTAGAGCACAGGCTCGAGAGTTGTGGTGCAGGGCTTAGTTGCTCTGAGGCATGTGCCATCTTCCCAGATCAGGGATCAAACCCATGTCTCCTGCATTGGCAGAGTCTTTACCACTGAGCCACCAGGGAAGCCCTGTGCACTCATATTCTTGACCACATATATACCAAGACACAGCTGTCCACAGGGGTGGCCCAAGGACACCCTAGCCTGAGGATACCCCCATCTTGCCTGCAGGGTAAGCTCTACCGCACCAAACACACTGTGATGACCATGGGCTCAGACTTCCAGTACGAGAATGCCAACACGTGGTTCAAAAATCTTGACAAGCTCATCCAGTTGGTCAATGCCCAGGTGAGTGTGCCTGCCCCGTGGGCACCTGTATTTGTATCCCAGGGCCTTGGGTCACATACATTATCTATAGGTGCTATCTTAGTTTTCTATACTTTAATAAGCTACCATAAACTTAGTGGCTTAAAACAACAGCAAGCATATTACCTTACAGTTCTGTAGGTCACAAGTCTGACATGGGTCTCACTGGGCTAAAATCAAGATGTCAGCAGGGCTGTGTTCTTCTGGAAGCTCTAGGGGAAAGTCTCCTTGCCTCATCCAGCTTCTAGAGGCCGTCCACATTCCTTGGTTCGTGGCATCCTCCATCTTCAAAGCCAGAAAGGTAGCAACTGTCTGACCCTGCCTCTGTTATCATATCTCTTTTTTTCTCACTCTCACTTCTTTATCCTCCCTCTTCCGCTTTAAGATAACTTTGTGATTACATTGGGCCCACTAGATAATCCAGGATAATGTTTTAAAGTCAGCTGATTAACAGCCTTAATTCTGTGGTTTTAATTCCCTTTTACCATGTAACCTAACAGTCACAGGTTCTGGGGAGCAGGACATGGACATCTTTGGGTGGCCATTATTCTGCCTACCAAGGAGGTGTTGTCATGGCCCCTGTAAATGGCCTGTGGCAGTGTGGGCAGGCAGTCCCTCTGCCATTAGCACAGAACCTCATCTCCCCTCTCCCATCACTTCCATCCCCAGAATTGTCTACTGGCACCATCTTTAATGTCCTCACTTTTCACCACCCGCTGCACTGCTGTTTCACCAAAAACAGTTCTCAGCTATGTCACCAAAGGCCTTCCAGACGACATTTCCCAGTCGTCCCCAAGCCTCTGGTCTCTGAGGAGCTTTCAACACCGTGACCACTTCCTCCTGCACATACCTATGTTCCTGGGCTACCAGGAGTTCATACTGTCATACTTGGTTTTTCTCCTGCTTTCTCGTTCACACACTACATTTTACTGGAGATGAAGTTCAAAGCCTGGCTTTGCCACTTACTGACTCTGTGACCTTGACGAATGTTTTTCAGCACTCAGTGCCTCAATTTTCTTATCTAGGAAATAGGCACAGTGGTGGGTCCCACCCGATAGGGCTGTTTTCTTTTTTAAAATTTTTATTGCAGTAGAGTTGATTTATAATGTTGTGTTAATTTCAGGTGTACAGCAAAGTGAATCAGTTTTACATATACATATATCCACATTTTAAAATTTTTTTATTTTTGAGGCAAGGAATACAACTTTATTCAGAAATCTGTCTGAGTGAGAAGATGGCAGACTAATGTCTCAAAATAACCTTCTTGTCGAGGGCTGGATGCCAGTTTCTTTTATAGAGTCAGAGAGAGAAGCAATAAGGAACTAAAGTCAAAGGCATACTAGAGAGGGAGTGGCAGTATATCCACTCTGTTTTAGATTCTTTTCCCATATAGGTCATTACAGAGTATTGAGTAGAGTTCCCTGTGCTATACAGTAGGTCCTTATTAGTTATCTATTTGACATATAGTAGTTATGATAAGCCTATTGATGAAAGTTTAATGAGCTTGCATAGACCAGTAGAACAGCTCCAGGTAAATAATAAATGTTAGTATTGTTTATTATTATTACTTGGGGCTGAAAAACTTTTGTTTCTTCTTTAAGACACCAGTTGCGATGCCTTTTTCTCCAGGAAGCCTTCACTAGGCCCTAGCTGGAGAGCTTGCTTTTTCCTCTGGGCTCACAGGAGTGCCCACAAATATCTGTGATGTTACATCTAGACTGAATGTAGTCAACTGACCAATCTCTCTCCTCTGCATTTGGCTATGAATTCCATGAGGGCAGGGCTGGCCGCTGGTTAGATTGTGTCCACAATCTTGAGCATATTAAGGAATTGTTTGTTGAGTGAACATTGGGTGTAAATGTGTATATGAGTGTTTGTTCAGCGATGTATTAATAGAAATGTGTTTGCATATAAAGTCATGAAGTCCTATGCATTTCCCTCATTCACTCAAATGTTTATTTTTTAAATTGAAGTGTAGTTGATTTACAGGGCTTCCCAGGTGGCAGGCTAGTGGTAAAGAATCCACCTGCCAATGCAGGAGACGTAAGGGACACAGGTTCTATGTCTGGGTCGGGAAGATCCCTTGGAGGAGAGCATGGCAACCCACTCTAGTATTCTTGCTTAGAGACTCCCATGGACAGAGGAGCCTGGTGGGCTACAGTCCATAGGATCAGAAAGAGTTGGACACGACTGAAGTGACTTAGCAAGCACGTAGCTGATTTACAATATTAATATTGTGTTAGCTTCAAGTATACACCAAAATGATTCAGTTATATCTATATATTGTTTCAGATTATTTTCTACTATAGGTTATTATAAGACACTAAATACAGTAAATCCTTGTTGCTTATCTATTGTATGTATAGTTTGTATCTGGTAATCCCATACTCCTAGTTTATCCCTTCCCCCCTTCCTTTCCTGTTAGGTAAACATAAATTTGTTTTCTATACCTGTGAGGCTGTTTTCTATATAGATTCCCTTGTATTATTTTTTAGATTCCACATATAAGTGATATCATATGGTATCTGTCTTTCTCTGACTTACCTAAGTATAATGTTCTCTAGGTCATTCAAGTGTTTACTGAGCACCTACTGGGTACAAGGCACTGGGGACACAACTTGAGCAGAACAAACATCCTTTAATTCATGGAGGTCACCTTGTTCCTCTACCTCCCTCAGTTGAAAGTGAGCCTTCATTCATTATAACAGTTGTGTCATTTGGCAATAATCTTACAGTGCTGAGAAATTATTATTCCTGCCCTAGAATGTCATATTTCATTTCTTCATGCAAGTTTTAAGTAATAAAATTGGAATTATTGAAAGTTTAGTAAAATCTCAGGTTTATTCTTGCATCCCTCAATTTCTCTCCAGGCCAGGCTGGTAATTAGCTTCGGCCAACGTTCATTTTCACACTTAGCCGTTGCTTTGTACTCAAACTGTGTATTTAAAAAAAGAGAGAAACTTTGAACCAACCGGGTGCATGAATGTGTGTGCCTGTGTTTGTGTGCATGTGCACACCTGTGGGCCCGCCCGGGAAGGGCTCCCGAGGGCTCACATAGGCACACCTCCCCTCAGCAACGGGCCAACGAGATCCGCGTCAATGTTCTCTACTCTACTCCGGCCTGTTACCTCTGGGAGCTGAACAAGGCCAACCTCAGCTGGTATTTGGGGGGACTGGGGAGCCTCGGGGGGTTGGCATGCCCTGTGGGTCGTGGCCCTGCCCCCAATGTCTCTGCCGCTGCAGGTCAGTGAAAAAGGATGACTTCTTCCCCTATGCTGATGGCCCCTACATGTTCTGGACCGGTTACTTTTCCAGCCGGCCTGCCCTCAAACGCTACGAGCGCCTCAGCTACAATTTCCTGCAGGTAGGTGGACTCCAGGCTCCAGAGGCTGGCCCAGGGGTCCTGACAGGACTGGTGCCCCAACATACCACCTGCTCCACAGGTGTGCAACCAGCTGGAGGCGCTGGCGGGTCCGGCAGCCAACGTGGGACCCTATGGCTCCGGGGACAGTGCACCCCTCAGTAGGTGTCTGGCGGGCGAGGGGACAGCGGGGTGGGACTGAAGCTGGACTCCAGACTTCTACTGCCCCTTACTTAAAGCCTTTAAGAACCCAGCCTGCCAGACTTTTCGCGTGTCCTTGGGGTCTGGGCCGAGAATCCTGCGGAGACCTCACTTAGGCTCACCGTCTGGCTACAGATGAGGCGATGGCGGTGCTCCAGCACCACGATGCAGTCAGTGGTACCTCCCGGCAGCACGTGGCTAACGACTATGCCCGCCAACTTTCAGAAGGCTGGAGGCCTTGCGAGGTGCGAGGGTGGGGCCTGGGGGAGGCGGAGACAGGAAGGGACTGGACCTGGACACGGGGGGCGGGGGCGGGGGGGGCGGACTTAGGAAGGGGCGTGGTCGAAAAACAGTGGCCGCCAGAAGGGCTCGTGGGGCGGGGCTTGTGAAAGGAGGGACGGAGAGAGGCAGGGGCGGGGCTGAGAGCGGGATCGCGAGGAGACCGGCAGGTGCGTCCAGAGTGGAACTTTTGCTTTACACACCTCCCCAGGTTCTCATGAGCAATGCGCTGGCTCATCTCAGCGGCTTCAAGAAGGACTTCGCCTTTTGTCACAAGCTCAACATCAGCATTTGTCCACTCACCCAGACAGCAGAGACAGTGAGCCGGCCTGGAGCGGGAGAGGCGGGGCTGGGGGCAGGTCCCGTGGGTGGTGGGTGGAACGAGAACCAGAGAAACCTCTGGGCCCAGTGAAAAGGAGGAGGGGCTGATGGGCTCAGCTGGTTACTGAGCACTCTGGGGCAAGATATTTGAGGGCTCAGTGAAGCTGGGGCAGGACGGGGACCAACGCACCACTTGGAGGCTTGACTCACCCAGGGACGTTGCTGCACACGTGGGTGGGTTTGCAGAAGGCCTGTTGTGACCCGTGTCTGCTCTGACCATCCCACCCCAGTTCCAGGTGATCGTTTATAACCCCCTGGGGCGGAAAGTGGACTGGATGGTGCGGCTGCCTGTCAGCAAACACGTTTACCTCGTGAGGGACCCCGGTGGCAAAACTGTGCCCAGCGATGTGAGCCCATTTCCACAAATATTCCTCCCTGTATAGCACACTTGATGAATACCTACCCCCTTGGAAACCTCCCGCCATGGGCATTTCTCCTTTACCCCCATGGACATTTCCCCTAAGATTATCTCCTCTACGGATGTCTTCTCCCATGGACCCCTCCCTTTCCTGGAGATCTCCTCTTCCATGAATATCATCTGCCCATTACTGTCTCTTCCTCTAAATACTTTTCCCCTCTGCCCCTTTAAATCATACCCGCTTGGGAACGTTCCCGCCCCTCGCCTATGAGTATCTCCCCCTTGTTAATATCTCCCTGTGAAAAAATTTCCTGTTTATGAATATTCTCCTCATCCTGAGGACCTCTCCCTCTTAACCACTTCCTCCCCCCCAGAATCTGTTTTTCCCTCCTTCCCCTGTCTCGAGTCTCTTCCCACACTTAACTCCCTCACTTCTCCCACCTCCTACAGTAGCTCCACCCTCCTGGTAGATTTCCCACCTTCTGAATCTTGGAATCTGTTTCTCTTTTTTTGGCCATGCAGCTGGCAAGATCTTAGTTCCCCCACCAGGGATCAAACTTGTGTCCCCTGCAGTGGATGTGGAGTCTAACCACTGGACTGCTAGGGAATTCCCTCTTTGCAATCTTTAACTCAGCATTTCTGACACTCCCACCCCCTCTGCCCAACACCTAAATTTCTTTTCCCCATCTGGCAGGTGTGACTCCTTGCCCTCCTCAAGTTTGACCCCTTCCTGTTTGTGTGGTGTGGCTTCATGCATGTTATCCCAGCTTCTTGACTTGGTTTCTTCCTCCCTTACCTGAGGTGGTGACCATTCCCAGTTCAGACAGTCAGGAGCTGCTTTTCTCAGCCTTAGTGCCTGCCGTGGGCTTCAGCATCTACTCAGTCTCCCAGATGCCTGACCAAAGACCCCAGAAGTCCCGGTCCCGTGACTTGGTCATCCAGAATGAGGTGAGACCCTATTCAGACCCCCTTCCATTTCTGGGTGATAGTTTTGAGATGTGGCAGTAAGCCACATGGACTGTGGGTCAGTGGGCCTGAAGTTTATGGTCTTGTGTCATCAGTCCTCCACTGTATGTTCTCAGTGTCCTCTCTTGGGGCTCTTATGTCACCCTTGGGTGACACTTGATAGAAATGTCAGAGTTGATGGAGGTATGGGTTTGCAAATTCAGTGAGGTGTGTCAGAGACATGGAGGAGGTAGCTGTGTGGTCATTTGGGGTAAGAGAGATCCAGGCAGGCAGGGAGCACCCTCAGGTGGAAGGGTGTTGGGTGTTCAGAGAACACTCATTGTGATGGAAGCCAGGTATTGGGGATGGGGGCAGGTGACAAGTCAGATCGTGTGGGCCTTAAGGGCCAGCGGAGGGGAGGACTCTTACTATGAAGGAATCACAGGAGAAACGGTTGCATTAAGGCTGTTGTGGGTCCTAGCATTAGCCTTTGTGGGTCCCTCCTTCAATAGAAAAATGCTAAAAATTATATTTCATGATAGTATGGATATGAATATGAATAGTAACCATGCAGACTTTGACCTGATGTATTCATTATTACTTCATTCAAGTTTTCTTCTGATCCTAAAAGAAATGGAGATTTATACATTTCTATGGGCCCTAATAATCTTGGGTCCTGGCCTTGTGGTTCCTCTTTCAGTTGCACAGGCAGCCTGGGTCCCAAGCAGATGGGGAAGGAAAGGCCATGGAAGTGGGGAGAAGTGGTCAGATTGAGGATAAGGTAGAAAATGGAGCTGTTAGAATTTGCTACCAGTGATGCACAATGAGAGAGAGAGAGGAGGGAGGGGTGGGTGGACCTTATTTTCCCCACCAGGAATTGAACACTCTCCCTCTACCATGCAAGCTGTGAGTCTAAATCACCCGTCTGCCAGGGAATTCCCACTTTGCAGTCTTTAATTCAGCATTTCAGACATGTGATCCTTCCTGCCCAACACCAGTGTTTGCTCCTGAGCCCTGGGAAGAGCCATTGGTTGAAGTGATGGTCATTAATGTCTGTCCACCCTTTTCTCCCCAGTACCTCCGGGCTAGGTTTGACCCTAACACAGGGCTCTTGATGGAGTTGGAGAACCTGGAGCAGAATCTCTTGCTGCCTGTTCGCCAAGCCTTCTACTGGTGAGAGAGGACCACCAGGTCGGGGGGTGGGGTGTGTGAACAGAGCTGAGGTCCCTTGTCTGACTCTCACCTGCCCTGGCCCTAGGTACAACGCCAGTACAGGTAACAACCTAAGCTCCCAGGCCTCCGGTGCCTACATCTTCAGACCCAACCAGAGCAAACCACTGTTCGTGAGCCACTGGGCTCAGACCCACCTTGTGAAGGTCAGGGGGCTGAGAGTGGGCACTTGGGGACAGGGTGTGCAGGGTGGGGTGCATGTGGAGGGTAATGTGCCTTGTGAGGGGTGGTGGGGAGAATTTACATCTCCAATAGATAAGAAGGCTAAGACCAGAGGGGAATACTTGAGGATTTTCACACAGGGTTGATAATCACAGCTGGTTGTATGACAGTTATACCATGGAGGCCCATAGAAAGGCATTTCACATCTGTCGTGGGGATCAAGAATGTACTTAGCTTTGAAATTGGTGGTAGGCTGTTCCCATTTGGCCCCTGAATGCACAGAGTCAGGTGTAACTGCCTGAAAATTTCATTAGGGATCTGTGATAGGAAGGGATTTTATCTAGGGTGATTTGAGGGTTCACACTTGGATAGGGTTTGGGTGATTCTCACTTAGAATGGATATCTGAGGGTGCATCTGGTTGGAATCAGGGGCTCATGCTTGCAGGTTTCCTGAGGCCTCTCACTGATGTTTCCTTTTAGGGAGGGAGTGGGGCAGGTCTCACATGAGTGAATACCTGCATACCTAGGTCACTGTGTTAGGATACAGTTTTGCCTGTTGTAACAGAGTTACTCAAATAACCATGCCTAAAACAAGATGGAAGTTTCTTTTCATCTAATAGAAAGTTTAGGCAGGTGGAATGATCCAATAATCATCTAGGTCCCTTCTATCTTATTTTTTATTATTTTGGCTGAGCTGAACATGGCATGTGGGAAATTAGTGGGATATTAGTTCCCCAACCAGAGATTGAACCTGTGCCCCCTGCAGTGGAAGTGCAGAGTCTTAACCTCTGAACTTCCAGCAAAGTCCTCCTTTCTAACTTATTGCTCTGCCTTCTGTACATTTACCTTCCACTTCATGGCCCAAGATGGCTGCTCAAGCTCCAGCCATCACATTTACATTTGAGCCAGTGGAGGAGAGGAAGGGGCAAGGAACTTTGTTCATAACACTTTGATCAGTTTCCAGTAGGCAAACATGGTCACACAGCTACTGCAAGCCTCAGGGAAGACTGAAAAATACAGTCTATTCCAGGAAGCCATGTGCAAAGCTAGAATCCTATTCTAAGGAGGGCAGATAGGGTAATGGTGGGGCTTCCCAGGTGGCACTAGTGGTAAAGAACCCACCTGCCAATGCAGGAAACATAAGAGATGTGGGTTCGATCCCTGGGTTGGGAAGATCCCCTGGAGGAGGGCATGGCTACCCACTCCCAGTATTCTTGCCTAGAGAATCCCATGGACAGAGGAGCCTAGTGGGCTATAGTCCATAGGGTTGCAGAGAGTTTATATACAACTGAAACGACTTAGCACACATGCATGGGCAGCAAGAATGTATGCCACACTCAAAAAAACTTACATGGCAATGACTGAGGTATAAAGTCATTTGATGTTTGATGACTAGGCATCAAACCTAGGCAGGTAGGGAAGGTGGGTTGGGCTCCGAAGCTATTAGTGGGGTTGACCCTGATGTAGGCCTTTGTGATCATCACAGCTGGGGTGGACATTTGCAGGGCTCACCTTTGCTCAGGTGCACGCTTACACCTGCCCCCACTCCCATGTGCCCACAGGCATCCTTGGTGCAGGAAGTACACCAGAACTTCTCAGCCTGGTGTTCCCAGGTGGTTCGCCTGTATCCCAGACAACGGCACCTGGAGCTGGAGTGGACAGTGGGGCCAATACCTGTGGGGTGAGTGGGGCTGGGGGCTGGGGGCAGGGCAAAGTGAGGTTAAAGTGAAGCTCACCACCTTGCCATCCCATTGGGTATAGAGACGGCTGGGGGAAGGAGGTCATCAGTCGCTTTGACACTGCATTGGCGACAGGCGGACTCTTCTACACTGACAGCAATGGCCGGGAGATCCTGGAGAGGAGGTGGAGAGACTGGGGGCACCGAGGGGTGGTCTGTGGTGTGCTGGGGCCCAGGGCAGTGAGGGGGCATCTGCTGATCCTAATGACTGTGGGAGGGAGAGGATGAAGGAGGAGTGGGTGAGTGGGGGGAAGGGAGCCAGACTCCAGGCCTGATCAAATCCCACCCCACCCCAGGCGGAATTATAGACCTACCTGGAAGCTGAACCAGACTGAACCCGTGGCTGGAAATTACTATCCAGTCAACAGCCGCATTTACATCACGGTACCCATCCCCCAACCTGCTCCCCACCTTTTCCTGACACCCCTTTACAGAGACCTGTTCTTGACATCTCCTAACTGTCCTCAGCAGTCTCCACCGTCCCTGTGGGGCCTGCCTGGGAGCCAGGGCCGGCCAGCAGTGCAGCCCCTCACTCACCCTTTACCCCTCAGGATGGGAACATGCAGCTGACTGTGCTGACTGACCGGTCCCAGGGGGGCAGTAGCCTGAGCGATGGCTCTTTGGAACTCATGGTTAGTGGCCTGAGCCCCCATCTAAGTCAGGGTCCTTCCACCAGTTCCTTTCCTGCCCTCTACAGGACTCTGAAGCCAGTTTCTTTTGCTAGGTGCACCCCTCTGTTTGTGGTCCCCGCTAAGCTGAACCCTCCATTCCTCTGTGAGACATTCACCCCGTGCTTTTATCCAATCCCTACCCAAACCTCCGCTCCAGGCCCTGATTTACCCTATGCACGCCCCCATTAGATCCTTACCGCCGTCTGCCCTAGCCCGTTGTTAGGTCGGATCCCCACGTTTACCCCTTCCCCCCAATATTCTTTTTTTCTCCCCTTGAAATCCCCACATACTTTCACCCAGTTTCCGGCCCAGAAATTGGCTACAGGAACCCTCACTCTCTCTTGGCCACTCTCCCCGCAGGTGCACCGAAGGCTGCTGAAGGACGATGCACGCGGAGTTGGGGAGCCGCTGAACAAGGAGGGGTCGGGGCTTTGGGTGCGAGGACGTCACCTCGTGCTGTTGGATAAGAAGGAGACTGCGGCCGCCAGGCACCGGTTACAGGCGGAGATGGAGGTCCTGGCCCCGCAGGTGGTGCTGGCTCAAGGTGGCGGCGCGCGGTATCGCCTCGAGAAAGCCCCACGCACGCAGGTGAGGAGGCGCGGCAGAAAGAGGACCCTAAGAAAGCCTGCGGAGGGAGGGGCGGGGTTGAGGGCGGGTTTTCCTAGGTTTAACTGAGACCCACCTTGCCTGTTCCTACTCGTCCTGGGGAGGACGTAAGCGAATCCCCTTCGCTTAGCTCAGCGTAGTCTCGGGCCAACCCTCTCGCCCACTCAACTTCTCCAACACCGGCTCTCTCCCGGCTTCATCCCAATCCTAACTCTGTCAGGGCATGAGAACCGTTCTGCCGCTAACCTAGCATCGCCGGGTCCCCTCATTGGCTCAGTCTTCCCAGTCCTGGCTGAGCCCCGCCTCCGGAGCACGGCCAAGGCCCGCCCCTCCGCGCTGAATCTCCGCCTCCTGAAGCCTCTCAGCCCCGCCCCTCCCGGCTCAGCCCCGCCCCACTCTTTCCCTCAGTTCTCTGGGCTCCGCCGCGAGCTGCCACCCTCGGTACGTCTGCTCACATTGGCCCGCTGGGGCCCGGAGACGCTGCTGCTGCGTTTAGAGCACCAGTTCGCCGTAGGGGAGGACTCGGGCCGCAACTTGAGCTCCCCGGTGACCCTGGACTTGACGGTGAGGATAGAGATGGGAAGGAGACTGGGGAGAGGAGGGAGGGGAAACCCTGCTTTGTCCCAACTCATCCGGGCCCCTTCACTGCCCGCAGAACTTGTTTTCCGCCTTCACCATCACCAACCTGCGGGAGACCACGCTGGCGGCCAACCAGCTCCTGGCCTACGCCTCCAGGCTCCAGTGGACAACGGACACGGGTAGGAGCCTGCCCGGAGCGGGGTGGTGAGGGGCGGGGGGGTCAGTGTGGGAGGTACGGGAATGTTGACCAGGTCCAGGTATAGAGCTTGGAGGGTCGGAGTCAGTCGGTGTTCAGATTTAGGTTAGGGGTTTAAGGGAGTGATGTGGCTTGACAGTCCTTGCGGGTGGGACTTGTGGGTGTGAGGACAGCGCCCAGACACTGCGGAGAGATTTGAGCATCTGGGGGTGGCATCTAGGCTCTAGGAAACAGTTGAAGGGTCTGGGAGTGAGGGCCTGGGGAAAGACTTAAAGCGCTATGTCTGTGTTCAGGGGAGGGCGCACAGGGGACGTTAAGGCGGAGGAAGTCTGCACCCCTCACTTCTCCCCTCCACCTCCCCAGGCCCCGCACCCCATCCTTCTCCTTCCCGTCCGGTCTCCGCCACCATCACGCTGCAGCCCATGGAAATCCGTACCTTCTTGGCTTCGGTCCAATGGGAAGAGGACGGCTAGACCCACTGGATACAAGATTACCGGCTCCGAGCCTGAGTTCGCTCTCCCGGGGCAGAGCCAGTTCTCCCCCTTGTTGCTCTTGCTACCACCAATGAAAGCCATTAAAATGTCACTACCAAGACTCAAGTCCAGGTGTGACTGGGTGTGGGTTTCCTTTTTTTTTTTTGAGGGCAGTGGAATTTATGACCTAGAAAGGTCAGCAGGGGCTTCCCAGGTGGCACAGTGGTAAGAATCTGTCTGCCAATGCAGGAGACATGGGTTCAATCCTGGGTTGGGAAGATCCCTGGAGTAGGGAGTAGTCTTGTCTGGAAAATTCCATGGACAGAGGATCCCGGCTGGGTACAGTCCATGGGGTCCCAAAGTGTTGGACATGACTGAGTGACTAAACACAAAAACACAAGGTCAGCAAATCCTAGCTGACCCTTGACCCGAGTTCTTTCAGGAAGGCCACTTGCTGGCCTGAATCCCCAGACCATACTCTACACAGTTCATATCCCACCCCACCCACCACTCCCTCCTCCACTCCTGCTTCACTCTTCCATCCCCTAGGGCTGTGACACATCTGTGTTTTTGTTTATTTTTTATTTTTGCTGCTCCTTGTGCCTTGTGGGGTCTTAGTTCCCAGATCAGGGATTGAACCCCAGGGCCATGGCAGTGAAAGCGCCGACTCCTAACCACTGGACTGCCAAGGAGATCCCTGGCACAGCTGTTCTGAGAAGCCACTGAGGACAGACTTGTATTGGCTTGTCCTGGGCCCAGAAAGCCAGACATACCCTGCAGACCTCCCAAACTCTACCTTGGGGCCCTGAAGGTGGGGAATCTCAGCGGTCCTGGGAGGGCGGGATATGAAAGAAGAATCAGAGCCAGGTTCCAAAGCTAGGCCTTGGACAGGTGGGCTGGAGATGTGGGCCTCCCAGGAGACAGGCAGAGAGCCTGGCATGCCCTGGTTCTGGTGTTCTGGAATATTCTGGAATCTGTTTCAGAGGAAGGAGACCTGAGGCTTAGAATTGAAAGGAAGTCAGTACAGTTTTGTGTGGGTCCCTTGAAGGCGGTCTGGAGGCTGGGAAGGCATTGCCATGCCCACCTGCAGCCCACGGAGAGACCAGTGTTGGATGCTTAGGCCCCTGATTGTCAGATGTGCCTCCAGAAGGTATGTCTACAGCCTCCTTGGGTGGGTAACAGGCATGGACCTGGGCCAGCTTGGAGCCCCTGGGCAGATCACAGATGGGATCTGGGTGCCAGATGCACCTCTTGAAAAGTTTTCCAAGTCTCCCTGTAGAGAGAGAAACCAGAGAGGCCCCAGGTGGGCATCCAAGTCTAATTGCCACCCTGCATGCAGTCCAATCACTGGATGTACCTTCTCCAGATGGATGTGCCTTCTCCAGACTTCTTTTTTTTTTTTTTTTAACTTTGGCTGTGCCAGGTCTTAGTTGCAACTTGCAAGATCTTTATTAAGTATTTTTAAAATTATTTATTTTTGGCTCTGCCGGATCTTCATTGCTTTGTGCGGGCTTTCTCTAGCTGAGGCGTGAGGACTGCTGTTCGTTTCAGTGCAGGGGCTTTTCTGGTGGCGTCTCACGCTGTGGAGCATGGGCTCTAGGGCGCGTGGGCTGCAGTAGTTGCAGCAGCGGGCTCAGCAGTTGCGGCACACGTGTTTAGTTGCCCCGTGGCATGTGATATCTTCCTGAAGTAGGGATCAAACTCGTGTTCTCTGTACTGGCAGGTGGATTCTTAACCACTGTGCCACCAGGGAAGTCTGTGTAGGATCTTTAGTTGTGGCATGTGAACTCCCAGTTGAGCTATGTGGGATCCAGTTCCCTGACCAAGGATCAAAACTGGGCCCCCTGTGTTGGGAGCACAGAGTCCTAGCCATTGGATCACGAGGGAAGTTCATGTTTCCCAGACTTTTGAATTCCCCTGGATTGAATCCAGGGCCATGACAGTGAAAGCGCCAAGTCCTAATCACTGGACCACCAGGGAATAGCCATCCCCAGAATTTTTAGTTTCCTTCCAGGAGAGGAAGAGCTGGCCAGCACAGTCTGGGGGCATGTGCCCTAGGGCTGTCTGCTGTCCTGCATCAGGCGCTATCATAAGAAGTGCCCACCAAAACTGCTGCTAAGTATTCCTCTGGAGGCAGGGATCCATCTGGGCCAGGATGTTTGCCCCAGGAATAGCATTTCATGTCTGATTATCCATATGCCTTCTAAAAATGTATCCAAATCCAGGGCGACCTGGATCCAGGGAGACCCATGGAGGTCACCCTGGGTCCTTCCTCAGTCCTGCCTGGAGCCCAATCACTGATGCATTCCTATAAACCTCTCCAAGGTGTCCTTGGTGGTGGGGACAGGCACAGGCTAGCCAGAGAGGCTCAGGATGGATGTCTGGGCCAGGCTGTGGTTCTTCTGCATGGGTCCTGGTATTGGACCCATGGCACCTGGTGGTGCCTCCTGAAAACATATCCATGTCCCCATTCAAAGAGGCAACAACCTGGGCTTCCCTGGTGGGTCAGTGATAAAGAATCTGCCTGCCAATGCAGGAGACATGGGTTTGATCCCTGGTTTAGGAAGATTCCACATGCCGAGGGGCAGTCACAACTACTGAGCCCGCGTGCTGCAACTACTGAAGCCTGAGTGTCTGTGCTCCACAGCAAGAGTAGCCACTGCTTGCCACAACTAGAGAAAAGCCTGCAAGCCAATGAAGACCCAGCATAGCCAAAGAAATGAACAAAAATTAAAAAAAAAAAAAAAAAGTAGAGGCAATGGCCTGCGCTGAACATTCTAGCCCATAGTCATGGGCTCAGGTGCTGTCATTCTTTGGTCTCGGTCATTGAGACCACTTCCTGTAAAGCTTATGTGACCTTTTGTGGAGGCGAGCTCTGGCCTGGGCCAGACAGGGAGGCCCAAGGGCACAGCAACCCAGCTGCTGTCCAGTGTGGGTCCCTGTTGGCAGAAACCTACCCCTGCAACATTTTTAAGTCCTGATCTGGTGTGAACAGGCTCCAGGCTAGTCCAGGAGTTTTGGGTGGGGGCCTTGGCATGCCAGTGGTTGTGTGTGGGACCCGATCTTAAGAGGTGCCCAGCCAAAATGTGTCTAGTCCTCTCTGGTGGTGTAGACCGGACTGGATGACCAGTGTGTTCTGTGGAGTGGGACCATTGTGCCCTGGTCATTGCATCCTTCCATCCTGAGCAAGGGCACGGACCCAGAGAGGCTGGGTGAGGGCACACCAGCCCGTGGTGGTTCTCTGTGGGTGCCAACCTTCAAGATTGCCTTTTGAAAAGATCTCTAAGTCTTCCTCACTAGACTGGGGCCAACCCAGGTGTATAGGAATGCCCATGGCCTGTCTGGGGCCTGGACCAACCAGGGAGGGTGCCCCAGGTCCACCTAAGGACCCACCTGAGGCCTGCTCACTGGAGTGTGTGCATGCTCAGTCGTGTCTGACTCTTTTGTAACCCCGTGGAGTGTAGCCCACCAGGCTCCTCTGTCCATGGGACTTCCCAGGCAAGAATACTGGAGTGGATTGCCATTTCCTTTTCCAGGGGATCTTCCTGACCCAGGGATTGAACCCGGGTCTCCTGCATTGTAGGCAGACGCTTTACCGTCTGAGCCACCAGGGAAGTCCTGAATGAAGGCCATTGGCTTTGGCTTTGAGGGCTCCCACTTCACTTGCAGATACCTGTTTGGCCCAGTTTCTGGAGGCACTCTCCACAGCCCCCTTCCATTTTTCTAAATCTTCTTCTGGAGGAGACAGCTGATCCTAGCCATCCAGGGAGGCCCCAGGAGGACATTCTGGGCCTAGCCAAGGTCACTGATGGGCCATGTTCATCACATGTGTTTCCAACTCCTCCTCTGGAGATAGGCAGGGACCAGGAGGGCTAGGGACCACCGTAGTGGGTGTCCAGGGTTTGGGGGAAGTTCTGTGTGGGGTTGGGTTGCCAGGGGTGCCCCCCTAAATATTTTTAAGCCCTCTTGAAAGTGGGAGACAGAACTGAGGTGGTCTGGGAGACCCTGGAGAAAGCTGAGGCACAGCCCTACGTGGGCCCAGGTCATGGGTGGTTATTCAGTCATTTAGTGACCAACTTTTTGTGATCCCATGGACTGCAGCACAGCAGGCTCCCCTGTCCTTCACTATCTCCCCAATAGTTTGCTCAGATTCATGTCCATTGAGTCAGTGATGCTATCTACCATTTCATCCTCTGCTGCCTCCTCCATTTGCCTTCCGTCTTTCTCAGCATCAGGGTCTTTTCCAGTGAATTGGTTCTTTGCATCAGGTGCCCAAAGTACTGGAGCTTCGGCGTTCAGATTTTTCACATCCGTATATGACTACAGGAAAAACCATAGCTTTGACTATATGGACCTTTGTTGGCAAAGCGATGTCTCTGCTTTCTATTACGCTGTCTAGGTTTGTCATAGCTTTCCTTCCAAGGGGCAAGCGTCTTTGAATTTCATGGCTGCAGTCACTGTCTGCAGTGATTTTGCAGCCCAGGAAAATAAAATCTGTCACTGCTTTCACTTTTTTCCTTTGTATTTGCCCGTGTGGTGAGAGACCACATGCCATGATCTTAGTTTTTTTAATACGGGGATGCCTCCTCAAAAGTTACTAAACCCCCCTTTGGTGGTGATCAGTCTCGGCCGTCTAGGGAGTTCCATGGATGGTGTCCCAGTCCCACCAGGTCACCCTCGGGCTGCTGAGCTGAAGTACACTGTTCCAGTAAGACCCAGGAGAGGTGGTATCTGGGGTGCAGGTTTGCCCAGGTTGCGCTGGTTGTCGGCCGCCACCTGGTGGCCACTTTTTTTTTTTTTTATTGTCCCGGGAGCTTGGCTGAAGTGGGATGACTGCCTAGCCCAAGGGCGAGTTCCATGAGGCCACCCGCGGTTATACGAACCCTCTCTGCCTCCGAACTAGGGCTCCTCTGAGTCTGTCACTGCAGTATAAAGGAGAGGGGCACCTGGGAACTGCATGGGCAGGGTGCCTGGTGCACGGTTGTCCCCATCACCAGCGAGGACCAACTTGAGGCTTTTCAGGTGACCAGGATTTGGGAGCCCTGGGCTTGGCCGCATTCCCACCTGGTGCTGGATTGTTGGGAGCGCCTGCTGAGAATTTTCTAGGTCCTCCTCTTGGCGCCAGGATCACGCCGGGCACTGTTGCTGGATGTGCGTCCAGAAAATTTTCCCTCTTGAAGAGGGAACTGGGAGGCGGAGATAGAGCACCCAGTGACCAACTGGAGTCGACCTCATGGACTGCAGCCGGCCAGGTCCTCTGTCCATGGGATTTTCCAGGCAAGAATACTGGAGTGGGTTGCCTATTCTTGGACACTCCCCCAAACCCTTGCAAGCCTCCTTCCAGTGGCAGAGACCATTCCAGGTCAACCAGTAAGTAGGGTACAGGGGAGGGTATCATGGACAGGGTCACCAGGAGATGCTTGATCATCTGAAGTAGCAGTTGAAATCATTTCCAATTCGTCCTGGGGTGAGGGTGTAGCCCTGGCCCCCAGCAGGTCAAGGAGGTGCCAATAACTTTCCCTGGGGACTTCATGTCCATGTAAGCTTTCCAAAAACGTTCTTTTTAAAATAATTAATTTATTTGGCTACACCAGGGTCTTAGTTGTGGGAGGCAGATCTTTCTTAGTTGTGGCATGCAAAATGTTGTTTTTAAAATCAATTTTTATTGCCGTAGCATGCGGAATGTTTCATTGAGCCATGCAAACCCTTAGTTGTGGTATATGGGATCTAGTTCCCTGACCAGGGATTGAACCCAGCCTCCAGCATTGGGAGTGTAGAGTCTTAGCCACTGAACCACCAGGGAAGTGATAGCATATGGTGAACAATGTCAGATTTGTGATCTCTGAAGAAGAAGATTTAGCTTTGGGACTAGGGACCAGGCTTGATCAGTCAAGAGCTTTTGTGTAGCAGAGTTTTATTAAAGTATAAAAAGGGGCAGAGATGGAAACCTTCTGATACAGACATCAGAAGGGGGAAGGAGAGTGCCCCTGCTAGCTAGCTAGTCTTATCAAGGCCTTATGTACTTTTACCAGACCTGTCATGTCCGACTCTTTGCGACCCCATGGACTGTAGCCTATCAGGGTCCTCTGTCCATGGGATTCTCCAGGCAAGAATACTGGAGTGGGTTGCCATTTCCTTCTCCAGGGGATCTTCCCAACCCAGGGATCGAACCCAGGTCTCCCACATTGTGGGCAAACGCTTACCATCTGAGCCACCAGGGAAGCTCTACTCCCACAATAAACATCTTAAATTAACAAGATTAGAGCTAACAATAGAAAGGTCTTACCAGACCCACTCCCACAACAAGATAATCTTATTATCTTAAGATAACAAGATTAGTCAGAAGGGTCTTGCTAAGGAGATACATGTCTTCAGCAAGATACATCTTATATTGACTAAGACAAAACAATGTAGAAAAAAAAAAAGTTTGTCCTTTCTCCTCCTTGAAAGCCCTGGACCCCTTTTTCCTCCTTGGGAACCCCAGACTTCTTATCAACCTACCTAAGAATTGACTCTTTCAGAAGTTCCACCAAAGTTTTTAAGTCTCCCTCAGAAGGCTGAATCTTTAGGGGGCTGCAACAGAAGAATGGGGTGGGGAGGGGGCGGGGGTGGTGGTGCGGGTTTCTGGCAGGCAACTGTTCTCAGTGAGACCCAAACGTCTTGAAAATGTTTTCTGAGGGCAGGAAGGCCCTGGGTCAGCTTCCTACACCAGAACTACAGTCACATGTGTTTCCTGTTGGTTGAATCCGCCTCCTGAAACATTTTCAAAGTCTCTCTGTAGTAACTAGTCCTCGAGCCATAGAGGTCCTCCAGCTGCTGTAGCAGGGTGCCCGGATCTTGTCCACAGCTCAGGTCAGGCCTGGTAGTTAGGGGATATTCCTCCAGACATTTCTAATTTCCCCTCCCCAGGCTGTGATCAGCTCTGACTGGCCCTGGAGGCCGGAGAGACCATCCTTGTCCTGGCTGTGGGCTCATGTAGTTTCAGTTGTCATATTTGTCCCTTGAAAATGTTTCCAAGTTCCCCTCAAGAAGGGGTCACCATGGGACTTCTCTGGCAGTCCAGTGGTTAAGAGTCTGCACTTGCCTTCCAGGGAGTGTGAGTTCTTTCCCTGGTGGGGGAACTAAGATCTCAGATGTCCTATGGTGTGGCCAAAAAAAAGAAAAAGAAAAAGAAACCAGCTTGGTATTGTTAGGTAGGTAGAATAGGGAAAAGGAGTCCAAAATGGTGGTGGCTAAAAGACAAGGAAGGTCCGAGGACCAGAGTGAAGACTTCAGGCAGAACAAACAGCACTCCTGGCTAAGCCCAATTTGCATAGGGCAGGCCCAGGTGGAGGAAAAAACATATAAAAGGAGGAGCCAAAGCGCTTTCTCTCGGACTCTCTCTCCCTGCGTGCGTGTGCTCTTTTCTCTCTCTCTCTCTCTCTCTCTTTCTCTCTCTCTCTCACTCTCCTGCTATCTTCTAAATAAAATGGAGCTGTAACACTGATTTGCCTAAGAGCTGTAACACGGTTTGTCCAAGACCCGAGAGCTGTGACGTGCCGAGGGCTTTAACGTCCGTTGCTCCAAATCTTTGTTGTGACAAGACAAAGAACCGAGGAACATACACTTGCGTGGCAGTATTATTATAACAACACTTTGTAAGTCCACTTTTTATTTCCTACATGATTTATGAGACTAATACATTAAAAATTAGTGTAGGTTTGACAGGAAACAACAAAATTCTATAAAGAAATTATCCTGCAATTAAAAAAATAAATAAAAACAAATAAAAATAAAAGTTAGTGTAGAAGCTAATGTTATTGCAGCTTTGGTTTGTAACACCTTGTGGTATTTTCTATATAATTTAAAAAACTAATAAGTTTTTAAAATTATTAGTTTATATTTTTGAACACAAAGTATATAAAGATGCAATTTGGGGACATAGACAACTGAAAGAATTAGGGATAGAAATATAAGGAAGAGTTTTTGCATGTTATTAAACTGGTGTAAATTCAAATTAGCATCATAACATAAAGATTTAAATGTAATCTCCATGGTAACTACTAAAAATAACTATAGAATATACGCAAAAGGCAATGAGAGAGGGACTTAAACATTTCACTACAAACAACAACAAAAAACTAAACACAGAGGAAGACAGTAATGCAGTAAATGTGGGCCAAGACACCTATAAGGTATATAGAAGACAAATGACAACAAAATGACAACAGTAAGTCCCATCTTATTAAAAGCATAAGGGAATTCTGATATATGCTGCACAGTGGATCAACCTTGAGGGTATTATGCTAAGTGAAATAAACCAGTAACAAAAGGACAAATACTGTATGATTTCACTTACATGAGGTACTTAGAAGAGTCAGAATCATACAGATAAAAGGTAGAATGGGCATTGCCAAAGGCGGAGGAAGTGGGAAATGGGCAGTTACTGGTTATAATGGATACAGAATTTCAGTTTTGCAAGATGAACTGTTTTGTACATAGATAGGTGGTGATGGTTTTACAACAATGTAAATGGACTTAAAAGCACTGAAATGTTACTTAACCACAATAAAAAAATTATTTTAAAGAATCAGTTACTGATACACGCTACAGCATGACTGCATCTGAAGATATGATGCTAAGTGACTTGTTGATCACAAAGACCACATTATATAATTCCATTCACATAAAAGTCCAGAATAGGGAAGGCTTTAGAAACAGAAAGTGTATTAGCAATTGCCTAAATAAAATCCCTTATGATTATACAGTGGAAATGAGAAATAGATTTAAGGGACTAGATCTGATAGATAGAGTGCCTGATGAACTATGGACTGAGTGAGATTCATGACATTGTACAGGAGATAGGGATCAAGACCATCCCCAAGAAAAAGAAATGCAAAAAGGCAAAATGGATATCTGGGGAGGCCTTACAAATAGCTGTGAAAAGAAGAGAAGCGAAAAGCAAAGGAGAAAAGGAAAGATATAAGCATCTGAATGCAGAGTTCCAAAGAATAGCAAGAAGAGATAAGAAAGCCTTCCTCAGCGATCAATGCAAAGAAATAGAGGAAAACAACAGAATAGCAAAGACTGGAGATCTCTTCAAGAAAATTAGAGATACCAAGGGAACATTTCATGCAAAGATGGGCTCAATAAAGGACAGAAATGGTATGGACCTAACAGAAGCAGAAGATATTAGGAAGAGGTGGCAAGAATACATAGAAGAACTGTACAAAAAAGATCTTCATGACCCAGATAATCATGATGGTGTGATCACTCACCTAGAGCCAGACATCCTGGAATGTGAAGTCAAGTGGGCCTTAGAAAGCATCACTACGAACAAAGCTAGTGGAGGTGATGGCATTCCAATTGAGCTATTTCAAATCCTGAAAGATGATGCTGTGAAAGTGCTGCACTCAATATGCCAGCAAATTTGGAAAGAAATATCAATAACCTCAGATATGCAGATGACACCACCCTTATGGCAGAAAGTAAAGAGGAACTAAAAAACCTCTTGATGAAAGTGAAAGAGGAGAGTGAAAAAGTTGGTTTAAAGCTCAACATTCAGAAAACTAAGATCATGGCATCCAGTCCCATCACTTCATGGGAAATAGATGGGGAAACAGTGGAAACAGCAGTGGCCACAGGACTGGAAAAGGTCAGTTTTATTCCAATCCAGAAGAAAGGCAATGCCAAAGAATGCTCAAACTACTGCACGATTGCACTCATCTCACGCTAGTAATGCTCAAAATTCTCCAAGCCAGGCTTCAGCAATACGTGAACCATGAACTTCCAGCTGTTCAAGCTGCTTTTAGAAAGGGCAGAGGAACCAGAGATCAAATTGCCAACATCCGCTGGATCATGGAAAAAGCAAGAGAGTTCCAGAAAAACATCTCTTTCTGCTTTATTGACTATGCCAAAGCCTTTGACTGTGTGGATCACAATAAACTGCGGAAAATTCTGAAAGAGATGGGAATACCAGACCACCTGACCTGCCTCTTGAGAAATCTGTATGCAGATCAGGAAGCAACAGTTAGAACTGGACATGGAACAACAGACTGATTCCAAATAGGAAAAGGAGTATGTCAAGGCTGTATATTGTCACCCTGCTTATTTAACTTCTATGCAGAGTACATCATGAGAAACGCTGGACTGGAAGAAACACAAGCTGGAATCAAGATTGACGGGAGAAATATCAATAACCTCAGATATGCAGATGACACCACCCTTATGGCAGAAAGTAAAGAGGAACTAAAAAACCTCTTGATGAAAGTGAAAGAGGAGAGTGAAAAAGTTGGTTTAAAGCTCAACATTCAGAAAACTAAGATCATGGCATCCAGTCCCATCACTTCATGGGAAATAGATGGGGAAACAGTGGAAACAGTGTAAGACTTTATTTTGGGGGGCTCCAAAATCACTGCAGATGGTGATTGCAGCCATGAAATTAAAAGACGCTTACTCCTTGGAAGGAAAGTTATGACCAACCTAGATAGCATATTCAAAAGCAGAGACATTACTTTGCCAACAAAGGTCCGTCTAGTCAAGGCTATGGTTTTTCCTGTGGTCATGTATGGATGTGAGAGTTGGACTGTGAAGAAGGCTGAGCACCGAAGCATTGATGCTTTTGAACTGTGGTGTTGGAGAAGACTCTTGAGAGTCCCTTGGACTGCAAGGAGATCCAACCAGTCCATTCTGAAGGAGATCAGCCCTGGGTGTTCTTTGGAAAGAATGATGCTAAAGCTGAAACTCCAGTACTTTGGCCACCTCATGCGAAGAGTTGACTCATTGGAAAAGACTCTGATGCTGGGAGGGATTGGGGGCAGGAGGAGAAGCGGACGACAGAGGATGAGATGGCTGGATGGCATCACCGACTCGATGGACGTGAGTCTGAGTGAACTCCGGGAGTTGGTGATGGACAGGGAGGCCTGGCGTGCTGCGATTCATGGGGTTGCAAAGAGTCGGACACGACTGAGCGACTGAACTGAATTGAACTGAGGGCTGGGACTTAGAGGAGGAAGGTGGGAAGTTAGGAAAGTGATAGCTAAAAAGAAGATTTTCTTAAAGGTGTTGAAACTGTTCTAAAATTGACTGTGGTGATGACTGCATGTATCTGTGAATATACTAAACCACTGAATTGTAAACTTTAAAGGAGTCTATTGTGTAGTGTGTGTGTGTATATATATATACACACACACACACACACACACACACACACACACATATATATATACACACTATCTCAATAAAGTTCTTTTTTAAAAAAATTAACAATATTTATTTGGCTGCTCCAGGTCTTAGTTACGGCATATAGGATCTAGTTCCTTGACCAGGGATAGAACCCAGGCCCCCTGGATTGGAAGCTCAGAATCTTAGCTACTGGACCACCACGGAAGTCCCTCAATAAAGCTCTTTAAACAAACAAATAAGTGCATTAGCTTTGATCCGATCTGTTAAACATATTGCGAGTTTTCAGATACATCCCACATTTACATAACCTTTATATCAGTAAAAATAAGAAATTCAATTGCCTTAGGGATATGATAGATACTTGCATTTCAAAGTTCTCTAGGGAAACACTAAAACACGGAGGTAAACGTCCTTCCAGTGTAAAATGTGAGAGCTTTATTGAACAAATCTCAGTTTGTGGTTGGTCTTAGAAGAGTGCCTATGCTCAGGCTAGGCCTGTGTTCAGACTTTCCACCAGAGCCAATTTCATTCAAGGCCATGGATATCTTTATCTAAAGTAACAAATATGTGGGAGCGGGGAAGGAATGGGTGGAAGCCTCAGCGCTGTCAGCAGTCAAAGATGCAAATGGAGCCAGAATATATTACATTTGGTCATTTAAAAAATATTTTATTTGGCTGTGCCTGGTCTTAGTTGTTGCACAGGTTCTTCAATCTTCCTTGCGGCACGCAGTATCTTTAGCTGCCGCATGCAAAGTCTTCACAAGGGTCACAGTTCCACGTGTGGTCTCAAAGCATTATCCCAAGACCCTGACTCTTGCAGGACATCACGCTGTCCTGTTCTAACCTGACTTGGATTGGGTGTTCCTCCTTCTGAACAAGGGTGTTCCTCCTTCTGAAAATTGACACTGAAATTCCCTGGTGCACACCCGTTTCTTGCTTTCAGAAGAAGCTGCAATGACCGACCAGGCAGTGAGGTTACCTATTTACAAACAGCATTGGCGGGAACATATGGGCCCACTAATGCTTAGGCGCAAAGGGGCGGAGCCTTAAGAAATGTCCAATTAGGGGCGCCTCCGGGGAAGGTGGGTGGGCGGACGCTCCCTTAACGTAAACGTAAACGGCGGCGTGGCCTTCCCTCATGCCATGCTCCGGGTGGATTGGCGTTGCCTTCGACCGCGAGGGCCCCCGGTGGCTCTGTCGCTACGTTTGTCGCGTTGTGACCTACACCAGTCGTGGGACCGGACGTGGGGGCCCTAGTGACGACTCTAGAGGGACACCGGAAGCCACAAAATGGTGAATACGCGAGACAAGAGCTGGACGTAACTGGCCATTGCTGGACCCGGCCCTTCCCGCTCTCAGTTCGAGTTTGCGGAGCCAAATCGTCTGGGGCGCTGCTCGGACCTCAGTCCTGTCTGATTCACAGCGTGGTGCTTGGGCTGGCAGCTGGTACCCCGAGCGTCTGGCTCAGTCACGGCCCCCGGCATCATTGCCTCTAGGACTGGAGCCTCTCTGTGCCCGCAGCCTGCCTGTCGTTTGCCCCGTATCGTGCGGTGAGCACGGGAAAAGTCAACAAAGGACAGTCTTGACTCAGTCGCCGTGGGTTCGTGCGTGGGAGGCGCTGTGGTCTCTGGGGCGGGTTGGGGGGGTGGTGTCCACAGTCCCGTTTTCTCCTGAGTTTTCTAAATGTTTGGGAAGCAGGGCTCAAATTCATGCCCCTACCCCCGCGGCCCCCGGGTCTAGCTCTTCGCAGGGCTGGCAATAGATGCCTGAATGTCCAGAACCCATCCCACTTTTTCAAATGCAAGCGTTCGTCCTCCGGTCGTGATGTTATTATCATCCAATAGTGGTTCTCTGGGTGCACTCAAGTGGACGCAGTACTTTATTTTAATGTTTATTTATTTGGTTGCGTTGGGTCTTAATTGCAGCACGTGGAATTTTCCACCTTTGTTTTGCAAGTGGAATCTTTAGTTGTAGCATGTGAACTCTTATTATTATTATTATTTTTCATGTGAACTCTTAGTTTCGGCTTGTGGGATCTAGTTCCCTGACCGGGGCTGGAACCCCGGTCCCCTGCATTGGGAGCACTGGACCACCAGGGAAGTCCCAGAGGCAGGGTTTTAATTATCATTTTTCCCACAGAGCCAAGGACGTATGATTATTTTACAGATTGATTTCTTCTCTGTGGATATTTTTACATGAGAGAAAGCCGAAAACAACCAGCTAGAACTACATCACATGGAATCCTTGTGTCTCTCTGGTTGTCTTTCCTACGGGAAGTCCTTTGGTTGGAAGTTCGTCTTGGTAAACTTTCATGGCTGATCTGTCCTGTCAGCACTGCCCCTCCCTGGCTTTGTCACCTGAAAAGTTGTCCAACAGGACTTTTAGGCTAGTTTTACCATTCATGTGCATTGTGTGTGTCCATTATTTCATAGGGAACTAAAGATGCGATCATGCGGTCAATAGTTTCACGTTGTTTAGATGTCATTATCTTAGTAGGAGTAGGAAATACATAGCACAGAAGGCAAGAAACAGCCACTTTATAACATACAAATGATAATCAAAATCATGAGTAGGAGTAACAATGTCACCAGTAAAGATTAAACCCAGGATCCTCCTGAACCAAACCATTGTCCTAGTAGTTTCCCTAAAATTGGGAAGAGGATCATTCAGAGCAGAAATCGGATTCTTCATGTGTGTTATGACACAGGTTATATTAGAAAACTCATCAGGTATCAAAACATAGTTTGATAGTTGAAGTTCCCCATTGGAAAGCAGTTAGACTATCCGGAGACGAACGATTCTGTAGGACTGCTTTTTTCATCATGGAAATTTCCAAGTTGAGCACACCAATAGCTTGATTACTGTTGCTCAAGGCTTTCTGGGTACATTTTGTTAAAGCCTTTATGTGAGTAAAGGCTTCCCTTGTGGCTCAGCTGGTAAAGAATCTGGCAGCAATGTGGGAGACCACATTGATGGGTTTGATCCCAATGGGTTTGATCCCTGGGTTCGGAAGATCCCCTGGAGAAGAGAAAGGCTCTAGTATTCTAGCCTGGAGAATTCCATGGACTGTATAGTCCTTGGGGTCGTAAAGAGTCTGCACGACTCAGCGACTTTGACTTTCAGCTTTCACTTATGTGAGTAATAACACCTTCTCCTCCAAGTGAAGGAACAAATATCTCAGGCAGAACCCAATGTGCTCCCAATTAAAGGTAGATTGGCAGGGGTTATTTCCAAGGTGTTTCCATAGTTGACCCTGGGCCTAAGGGAAGTCAACTATACATTTTCCTAGCCAACTTGGGGGAAACCAAGATCTTAAATTTGTTCCACTGACCCATTGGGTCTAATTAGGAGCCACCCAGTGTATTCCTGGCTCTCCCAACCAGGCAGTTCTAGTCACTTTTTTTTGAATTTTTTGGCTGCACTACATGATATGTGGGATCTTACCATGCCCCCTGTGGTGTGGTAAGATCCCGCCTATAGGGCTTCCCTGATAGCTCAGCTCCTAAAGAATCCACCTGCAATGCAGGAAACCGTAGTTTGATTCCTGGGTCAGATCCCCACTGGAGAAGAGATAGGCTACCCACTCCAGTATTCTTGGGCTTCCCTGGTGGCTTAGCTGGTAAAGAATCCGCCTGCCATGTGGGAGACCTGGGTTTGATCCCTGGTTTGGGAAGATCCTCTGGAGAAGGGAATGGCTACCCACTCCAGTATTCTGGCCTGAAGAATTCCACAGACTGTATAGTCCATGGGGTCGCAAAGAGTCGGACACGACTGAGTGACTTTCACTTCACTGTGATGGAAGCACGGAGTCCAACTAGTGGACTGCTGTGGCAGTCTTGAATCACTGTTTTTTGTTTTTAAATTTAATTGGCTGTGCTGGGTCTTAGTTGCAGCATGTGGGCTCTTAGTTGTGGCATATGGGGTCTAGTTCCTGGACCAGGGATCAAACCTTGGACCTCTACATTGGAAGCTCAGAGTCTTAACCACTGGACCACCAGGGAAGTCCAGAATCACTGGTTCTTAAAGTTATAGTATGTTGACAATTTTCAGGCGGTATTCACCCTGTTTTACTCATATTGTTGGGTTGATTGTCTTTGGTATACTTGGTTTGTTCCCGGCAAAGAGAGGCCTTCATATTTAGGTGGCCTTATCCTGGGATTTCCAAATAAATTCATCCCCTAACTGGGGAATAACACCACCAAAAAGATGAGTTATATTTTTAGGTTTAACTCGAGCATGTTGTTCTGACGGGCTGAGTAACATCTAGTGAAAAGGAATATTTATGGTCAGGTTCAAAACAGGTGTGACTTCCCTGGTGGCTCAGACTGTAAAGCCTCTGACTACAATGCAGGAGACCTGGGTTCGATCCCTGGGTCGGGAAGATCCTCTGGAGAAGGAAATGGCAACTCACTCCAGTATTCTTGCCTGGAAAATCCCTTGGATGGAGGAGCCTGGTAGGCTGCAGTCCATGGGGTTGCAAAAGAGTTGGACACGACTGAGTGACTTCACTTTGACTTTGAGAACAGGTGTCACTAGTTGGCCACATAAGAGGGCCTACCGAGTGATACTGATAGCTTACATGATCTCCAAAGAAGATTGAGCTTCGGGACCAGGGAACAGGCTTGATCCTCGACACTTGAGAGCTTTTGTATAGCAGAGTTTTATTAAAGTATAAAAAGGGCCAGAGAAAGCTTCTGACACAGACATCAGAAGGGGGATGGAGAGTGCCCCCCCCACTAGTCTTATTAATGCCTTATATACTTTTACCAGACTCACTCCCACAGCATGCATCTTAAATGAACAAGATTAAAACTAACAATGGAAAGGTCTCACCAGACCCACTCCCACACATACCTGTTAAGATAACAGGATTAGTCAGAAGGTTCTTGTTAAGGAGAAATACGTCCTCAAGCAAGATACATTGTTATATTGACTAAGACAAAGCAATGTAGAAAAAGAATGTTTGTCCTTTTCTCTTCCTTGAGAGCCTTGGACCACTTTCTCCTGCTCGGGACCCTGGACTTCTTATCAATCTTCCTAGGAATTGACTCTCTCAATACCAGCTGTAGCTTGCCTGGTACTAGAGGTTCTGGTAAGGTAAAATCACTAAAGACTAGCCAGTCTGAACTCCAGAGAGGTAAAATCCATCAGGGTAATTTAGAAGTGCTGGATGTAAGTAACTGGCCAAAAACCCAGCATTTGGATTGATTTTGATGCATGCATCTGATTGAATCCAAGGAAAATACATTTGGCTCATAAGCAGAAATGTAAGAAATCAAGGTAACCATTATACAGGCCTTGTCTAGCATCTTGGATCAGCTGTCTACTTCAGGTGTCATCTTCTCATTCTGGTCTGCTAGTGCTGCTGAGTAGAAGCTGGGTGTCAGGAGGGGCCATTTAAATTGTGTCCATTCAGGAGAGGTCTTTTTATTTTTTTAAACTAAAGACATTTTATTTGGCTGCATCAGGTCTTAGTTGTGGCTCAAGAGGTCTATCATTGCATCCTGTGGGATCTTTTGTTGCAGCACATAGGCTTCAGTAGTTGCAGCGTGGGCTCAGTTGATCTCAGAACATGGGATCTTAGTTCCCTGACCAGGGTTTGAACCCATATCACCTGAATTGCAAGGCAGATTCTTAGCCACTGGACCACCAGGAAGTCCTGGGAGAAGTCTTTTTAAGGTGATAAATATGAATCTAAGAGCTTACTCCTTTAAGATCTGGAGCACCAGAATTTGTTAGTAATACCTGATATGGCCCTGGATACAGTTAACATTAGGTAGGTTGATAAGGAGTCCAAGGCCCCCTTAAGAAGAAGGAGTAATGTACATTCTTTGTCTTAGTCAGGTAGGCTCCGTGTTAATGACTAAATAACAGCAATGTATCTATCTTTCTTGAGAACATGAACTCTGTTCCTTCTGGCTAATCTTGTACTGATGTTATCTCAAGATGTGTGTTGCAGGAGAGGGTCTGGTGAGACCTTTATGACCTTGAGATATTCTTTTGATCTATTACTAGTAACCAGTTGAAAACGTATATAATGCTCTGCTTGTCAACCATGGTGGGTACTCTTTCTACCCCCTTCTGATGTCTATGTCAGAAGCTTTCTCTGTCCTTTCACTTTAATAAAGTCTCTGCTGCACAAAGCTGTGAGTGACTGAGTGCATTTTTGGTTCTGGAGTGAAATCTTCTCCTTTGGAGGTCATGAACCTGACACTGACCACCATAAGCTATCGCCCCTTTCAGTGTGGCTGTAAAGAGTTCTTTGTTGTTGTTTTAGTCTCTTAAGTCATGTCTTACTCTTTCGTGACCCCAGGGACTGTAGCCCGCCAGGCTCCTCTGTCCATGGGATTCTCCAGGCAAGAATACTGGAGTGGGTTGTCATTGCCTTCTTCATTGTCAGGCTATCTTCCCAACCCAGGGATCGAACCCATTGTCTCCCACATCAGCAGGCAGATTCTTTACCACTGGGCTGCCAGGGAAGCACAAAGAGTCCTTTATTTTGTGTCTTTTCCAGTAGACAAAATCTCCAGGTAGTAGCCTGTGGTCCTTAAGGTCTTTGTCTCCCAGGTGCTCGCTGTGAAAATAGTTACTAGTTTTTCATTTTCTTTTAAGTGTTTTAATGAGCCCTTTTGACAGTAATGTATCACCTTTAAGTAATACTGATTTATACATGCCTTCATCTAAGCACATAGGTTGCCCAGTGATTATTTCAAAAGGAGACAAGTGATGTTTTACCCAAAAGAGTCGACCTAAGTTTGAGAGGAACCAAAGGGAGAGCTTTTGGCCATGAAAGTCTGTGAGAGTTTTGACAATTGAGTTTTGATGGTATTGTTAATTCTTTCCACCAGTCGTGAAGTTTGGGAAATATAAGTACACTGAACATGCTGTATCATTGGCCAAATATTAGAAATGGATTTAATTATTTGTTAGGTTAAGTGAGTCCTTAAGTCACTATGCAACTCAGAAGGGATCCCCCAAACAGGAAATATTTTTTCCAATAGCAGTTTCTGTGTGTGTGCTCAGTTGCTCAGTTGTGTCCAACTCTTTGTGACCCTGTGGACTGTAGCATGCCAGGCTCCTCTGTCCTTGGGATTGTCAAGGCAAGAATACTGGAGTGGGTTGCCCAGGGATAGAACTCACAGCTCCTGCATTGCAGGTGGATTCTTTACTGCTGCGCCACCAGGGAAGCCCCCGAGAGCAGTTCATCGTCTGTTTAATCTGTTGCTCTTGTTCAGGAAGCGCTTCAATCAGTGTGAAGACACAAATCATTACCAAAATATATTTTTATCCTTCCAATTGCCGTAACTCAAGAGGTCTTTAGGAAGGGGAAGGTGACCTTGTGACACATGGAGTGGTTTTCTGAGATTATACTTAGGGCAACCAGTGCATCGACTATGTGTCCTGCGGGCTACCATAGGGATGGGCTTCCACATACACTGTTTCCCCCATAAAATTATTATTATTTTTTTTGAGAGGGAAATAAAGTTTATTAGAGTGGGAAATGCTGTAGAACAGCGGGCCAGCTCAAGGGAGAACTGACCTGTTTCCCCCATAAAATTTTTTCAGGAGCCAAATGGGCTGGGGAAGATACCTGCTAGAGTAAGGGTAACTGAGCTCCTATAGGCACTACAAGTCTCTTACTTGGTCTAAGCCATACTTGTGAGCAACCTCTGGTTGCTCTGGCAGAGGCTACTCTCTAATTGCAGCGCAGGCTTCTCGTTGTGGTGGCTCCTCTTGCTGTGGAGCACGGGCTCTTGGTGCGTGGGCTCAGGAGTTACGTGCACAGGCACGTAATAATGTCCAGTTGTTTAGGTAATTGTATAGAGTCTAATAATATTCTGACACTAGCTTCTTATTCTTTATGGGTTGGCCTGAGGAAGTAAGAAGTACCCTTCTCTTTCAGAGGATTCCAAAATCAAGAGTTACTCCTAAAGCAGAGTAGCTGTCAATGTAAATACTTGCTACTTAATCCTTAGCTAGCTGGCAAGCTCTGTATAGAGCAATTAAGCAGCCTGTTGTGCCAACTTTGAGCCTGGTGAATAAGAGCTTTCAATTATGTCCACCGTGGATATTATTGCATATCCAGCTAGGTAATGTCCCAGTACATCCTTTAAGTAAGATCCATCTGTTAAAGAAAATTAAGTTAGCGGTATCAATAGGAATTTCTTGTTAAGTCATCTTGTAATAAGGTAATGAGTTAGCGTAGTACAGTCATGGTCATTATCATCCTGGGTTGCTGGAAGTAAAGTTGCATGGTCAAGATTACTACATCGAGCCACAATAATATTAAGTAAAGAAAGCAACCATACCTCGTGAGAGGAGAGTTGGCTTACAGAATAATGCCAAGTGTGATGAGAATTCAAGAGGCTCAACTGAGTGGAGATAGTCAAAAGAGACACCATCCTAAGTTCTTCACTAGCTTTGCACAACAGAGCGGTGATTGAAATGACTCCTCCCTAAAGAGTGGGAGGCCTTTTACTACTGAAGCTAGCTGCTGACTATAATATCCTGTGGGTTGATGCTAGTCACCGTGGTCAGAGTTAACATCCCTAGAGTGTTTCTCTTATCTTCATGCCCAGAAAAGATAAAAATGGTAACTTATAGTTCAGTTCAGTTCAGTCGTTCAGTCATGTCTGATTCTTTGTGACCCCATGAATCACAGCACGCCAGGCTTCCCTGTCCATCACCAACTCCTGGATTTACTCAAACTCAAGTCCATTAAGTCGGTGATGCTATCCAACCATCTCATCCTCTGTCGTCCCCTTCTCCTCCTGCCCCTAATCCCTCCCAGCATCAGAGTCTTTTCCAATGAGTCAACTCTTCGCATGAGGTGGCCAAAGTATTGGACTTTCAGCTTCAGCATCAGTCCTTCAAGGATGGCCTTATTCTCGAGCTAATGCAGATTTTACTACATAGCCTTTTCTTCTGTTGTGCATTCAATTAGGTCTGGCCTGTTCAGTTCAGTTCAGTTGCTCAGTCATATCTGACTCTTTGTGACCCCATGAATCACAGCACGCCAGGCCTCCCTGTCCATCACCAACTCCCGGATTTACTCAAACTCAAGTCCATTGAGCCGGTGATGCCATCCAACCATCTCATCCTCTGTCATCCCCTTCTCCTCCCACCTTCAATCTTTCCCAGCATCAGGGTCTTTTCAAATGAGTCAGTTCTTCGCATCAGGTTGCCAAAGTATTGGAGTTCCAGCTTCAACATCAGTCCTTCCAATGAATATTCAGGACTGATTTCCTTTAGGATGGACTGGTTGGATCTCCTTGCAGTCCGAGCTCAAGAGTCTTCTCCAACATCACAGTTCAAAAGAATCAATTCTTTGGCCCTCAGCTTTCTTTATAGTCCAACTCTCACATCCACACATGACTACAGGAAAAACCGTAGCCTTGACTAGATGGACCCTTGTTGGCAAAGTAATGTCTCTGCTTCTTAATATGCTGTCTAGGTTGGTCATAACTTTCCTTCCAAGGAGTAAGCGTCTTTTAATTTCATGGCTGCAGTCACCATCTGCAGTGATTTTGGAGCCCCAAAAAATAAAGTCTGTCACTGTTTCCATTGTTTCCTCATCTATTTGCCATGAAGTTGTGGGACCGGATGCCATGATCTTAATTTTCTGAATGTTGAGCTTTAAGCCAACTTTTTCACTCTCCTCTTTCACTTTCATCAAGAGGCTCTTTAGTTCTTCTTCACTTTCTGCCATAAGGGTGGTGTCATCTGCATATCTGATATTTCTCCAGGTTATTGATATTTCTCTAGGTTATTGATATTTCTCCAGGCAGTCTTGATTCCAGCTTGTGCTTCCCCCAGCCCAGCGTTTCTTATGATGTACTCTGTGTATAAATTAAATAAGCAGGGTGACAATATACAGCCTTGACATACTCCTTTTCCTATTTGGAACCAGTTCCATGTCCAGTTCTAACTGTTGCTTCCTGATCTGCACATAGGTTTCTCAAGAGGCAGGTCAGGTGGTCTGGTATTCCCATCTCTTGAAGAATTTTCCACAGTTTATTGTGATCCACACAGTCAAAGGCTTTGGCATAGTCAATAAAGCAGAAATTGATGTTTTTCTGGAATTCTCTTCCTTTTTTGATGATCCAGCGGATGTTGGCAATTTGATCTCTGGTTCCTCTGCCTTCTCTAAATCCAACTTGCACATTTGGAAGTTCAGGGTTCAGGTACGATTGAAGCCTGGCTTGGAGAATTTTGAGCATTACTTTACTAGCGTGTGAGATGAGTGCAATTGTGCGGTAGTTTGAGCATTCTTTGGCATTGCCTTTCTTTGGGATTGGAGCGAAAGCTGACCTTTTCCAGTCCTGTGGCCACTGCTGAGTTTTCCAAATTTGCTGGCATATTGAGTGCAGCACTTTCACAGCATCATCTTTTAGGATTTGAAATAGCTCAATTGGAATGCCATCACCTCCACTAGCTTTGTTCGTAGTGATGCTTCCTAAGGCCTACTTGACTTTGTGTTCCGGGATGTCTGGCTCTGTGTGAGTGATCATAGCATTGTGATTATCTGGGTCATGAAGATCTTTTTTGTACAGTTCTTCTGTGTATTCTTGCCACCTCTTCTTAATATTTCTGCTTCTGTTAGGTCCATACCTTTTCTGTCCTTTATTGAGCCCATCTTTGCATGAAATGTTCCCTTGGTATCTCTAATTTTCTTGAAGAGATCTCTAGTCTTTCCCACTCTATTGTTTTCCTCTATTTCTTTGCACTGATCACCGAGGAAGGCGTTCTTATTTCTCCTTGCTAGTCTTTGGAACTCTGCATTCAAATGGGTATATCTTTCCTTTTATCCTTTGTTTTCTGCTTCTCTTCTTTTCACAGCTATTTGTAAAGTCTCCTCAGGCAGCCATTTTGCTTTTTTGCATTTCTTTTTCTTGGGGATGGTCTTGATCCCTGTCTCCTGTACAGTGTCACAAACCTCCATCCATAGTTCATCAGGCATTCTGTCTATCAGATCTAATCCCTTGGGTCTATTTCTCACTTCCGTATAATCATAAGGGATTTGATTTAGGTCCTACCTGAATGGTCTAGTGGTTTTCCTACTTTCTTCAATTTAAGTCTGAATTTGGCAATAAGGAGTTCATGATCTGAGCCACAGTCAGCTCCCAGTCTTGTTTTTGTGGACTGTATAGAGCTTCTACATATTTGGCTGCAAAGAATATAATCAGTCTGATTTCAGTATTGACAATCTGGTGATGTCCATGTTTAGAGTCTTCTCTTGTGCTGTTGGAAGAATGTGTTTGCTATGACCAGTGTGTTCTCTTGGCAAAATTCGATTAGCCTTTGCCCTGCTTCATTCTGTATTCCAAGGCCAAATTTGCCTGTTACTCCAGGTGTTTCTTGACTTCTACTTTTGCATCCCAGTTCCCTATAATGAAAAGGACGTCTTTTCAGGGTGTTAGTTCTAGAAGGTCTTGTAGGTTGTCATAGAACTGTTCAACTTCAGCTTCTTCAGCATTACTGGTTGGGGCATCGACTTGAATTACCGTGATCTTGAATGGTTTGCCTTAGAAACGAACAGAGATCATTCTGTCATTTTTGAGATTGCATCCAAGTACTGCATTTCGGACTCTTCTGTTGACTATGATGGCTACTCCATTTATTGTAAGGGATTCTTGCCCACAATAGTAGATATAATGGTCATCTGAGTTTAATTCACCCATTCCAGTCCATCTTAGTTCACTGATTCCTAAAATGTCAGTGTTTACTCTTGCCATCTCCTGTTTGACCCCTTCCAGTTTGCCTTGATTCATGGACCTAACATTCCAGGTTCCTATGCATTATTGCTCTTTACAGCATCAGACTTTACTTCCATCACCAGTCACATCCACACTTGGGTGTTGTTTTTGCTTTGGCTCCCTCTCTTCATTCTTTCTGGAGTTATTTCTCCACTGATCTCCAGTAGCATATTGCACATCTACCGACTTGGGGAGTTAATCTTTCAGTATCCTATCTTTTTGCCTTTTCATACTGTTCATGGGATTCTCAAGGCAAGAATACTGAAGTGGTTTGCCATTTCCTTCTCCAGTGAACCACATTCTGTCAGACCTCTCCACCATGACCCGTCTGTCTTGGGTGGCCCTACACGGCATGGCTTATAGTTTCATTGAGTTAGACAAGGCTGTGGTCCATATGATCAGATCGGTTAGTTTTCTGTGATTGTGGTTTTCAATCTGTCTGCCCTCTGATGGAGAAGGATAAGAGGCTTATGGAAGCTTCCTGATGGGCGGGGCCATGATCAGTAAATCTTTAATCCAATTTTCTGTTGATGGGTGGAGATGTGTTCCCTCCCTGCTATTCACCTGGGGCCAAACTGGTGGACCGAGAAGGTAATGGCATCCCACTCCAGTACTCTTGCCTGGAAAATCCCATGGATGGAGGAGCCTGCAAGGCTGAAGTCCATGGGGTTGCTGAGGGTCAGACATGACTGAGCGGCTTCACTTTCACTTTTCAGTTTCATGCATTGAAGAAGGAAATGGCAACCCACTCCAGTGTTCTTGCCTGGAGAATCCCAGGGACGGGGGAGCCTGGTGGGCTGCCGTCTATGGGGTCACAGAGTCGGACACGACTGAAGTGACTTAACAGCAGTAGCAACAGCAAACTGCTGGAGGTAGTGAAGATAATGGCGGCTTCCTTCAAAAGATCCCATGCAAGTACCGCTACACTCAGTGCCCCCAACCCTGCAGCAGGCCACCACCGACCCACGCCTCCGCTGGAGATGTGGATGCTCCCGGGCAGGTCTGGGTCAGTCTCTTGTGGGGTCACTGCTCCTTTCTCCTGGGTCCTGGTGCACATAATGTTCTGTTTGTGCCCTCCAAGAGTCTATTTCCCAGTCCTGTGTAAGTTCTGGTAGCTCTGCTGCTGCTGCTGCTGTGTCGCTTCAGTCGTGTCCGACTCTGTGCGACCCCATAGATGGCAGCCCACTAGGCTCCCCCGTCCCTGGGATTCTCCAGGCAAGAACACTGGAGTGGGTTGCCATTTCCTTCTCCAATGCATGAAAGTAAAAAGTGAAAGTGAAGTCGCTCAGTCGTGTCCGACTCTTAGCAACTGCATGGACTACAGCCTACCAGGCTCCCCTGTCCATGGGAGTTTCCAGGCAAGAGTGCTGGAGTGGGTTGCCCTTGCCTTCTCCTCTGGCAGCTCTTTGGTGGGGTTAATGGTGACCTCCTTCAAGAGGCTTATGCCACACCCAGGTCTGCTGCACCCAGAGCCCTGTCCCTGTGGCAGTCCACTGCTGACCCGTACCTCCACAGGAGACGCTCAAACACAGTTCTGTCTCAGTATCTGTGGGGTCCCTGGGTCCTGGTGTGCACAAGGTTTGTTTGAGCCCTCTGAGCATCTCTGGTGGGAATGGGGTATGATTCTAGACGTGAATCGCCCCTCCTACCATCTTGCTGGGACTTCTCCTTTGTCCTTGGACATGGGTCATGTATCTCCTCACCGCCGCCCCAGCACCGTGCAGCCGATAGACTTTAGATGCTGGTTCAAGTCTAACTGGTCTGTAAGACTTTAGTAACACATAGAGCAATTGGGGCATGAGGGACAAATTAGATATCCAATTCCTGAGAGTATGCAGTCAGACCTGGAAATTGTCTCATCTGTTTCTTTTTTTTTTCCCTAAATTGAAAAAAAAGTTATATTTGGCTGTGCTGAGTCTTCGCTGCTGTGTGCAGGCTTTCTCGAGTTGCAATTAGTGGGGGCTACTCTCTAGTAGTGGTGCTAGGGCTTCTCATTGCAATGGGTGCTCTTACTGTGGGACCAAGAATCAAACCTGTGTCCCCTACACTGGCAGACAGACTCGGAACCACTGAACAACCAGGGAAGTCCCTCTTAGCTGCTGCTTTGTTCCGGGAAGCAAGAAAGCCAAGATTTCCTTAATTTTTTGAGAGTCAGTTAACAGTTCTTCTTTGGACACCTTATGTCCCTTAGAGGCTAACTCTTGTAACAGATGCACAGTTTCTCTGTTCAGTTCTACACCACAAAAGCAAATCGTCTACATATTCAGTTAAAACAGTCATTAGGAAAGTGTCCACCAGCCCAATCAGCTTGAAGTATTTGAGAAAAATAAGTAGGGCTTTCAGTGTATCCTCGTGGCATCTAGGTGTTCAGATGGTCTCCCCATGCAAAGTCAAAAGGACGTTGGCTTTTCTCTTACGCCAGAATACGAAAGAACACACTGCATAGGTCTCTTACTGCAAAATGACAGGTGTCTGCTGGAATGCCTGAGAGTAAGGTGTGAGGATGAGGAAGCACAGGGTGGTGAGGAATCACAGTGGTATTTATAGCTCTCATGTCCTGTTGCATTTGACTTTTTTGCCAGCAAAATGGGGGTACTGCAAGGACTAGCATGAGGAATTGTAAGTTCATTCTCAAGGAATTTCTGAATAACAAGAATGCCTCTGGTCTAAATAGGTTTTGTCAGGACTTCCCTGGTGGCTAAGCCTGCACTCACAGTGTAAGGGGCCCAGGTTCCATCTCTGGTCAGGGAACTAGATTTCTGTATGCCTAAACGAAGACCCAGTGCAGGCAAGTAAATAAATATTTAGGAAAAAAACGAAATAGTTATTGCCAAATACTGGGTAGAGGCTTGGGATTGTCAATAATTGTTGTTGTTATTTTTCAGTTGCTTTTTATTTATTTTTGGCTCTGCTGAGCAGCATGTGAGATCTTAAATCCTCCACCAGGCATCAAACTCGTGCCTTCTGAAGTGAAAGTGAGGCACCCTAACCACTGGACCGCCAGGGAAACCTCATCAGTAGTTATTCTAATTGAAGTGGCTGACTTGATTTTTCCAAATTCTGAGGAGGACAAGGACCACAATTCCTCAGGCACTTGTAACTGAGTCGTCCATTTCCCCTTATCTGTCTGAGCTTTTGTTTTCCCAGCCATGTTTCTTGGTCATTATGTTCTGGTCTGAATTGAAGTCTTCTAACTCTAAAATCACTTCACCCTTCAGGAAGTATGGGCATTACATGCCTCTAAGAGGGCTCATCCTATCAAATGAATTGGAGTGCATTTCACCAAAAGGAACACGTGTCTTCATGAGATAGTTCTAACTGGAATATTATTGTTTCTGTATGTTTACAAAATATCTATGTTTAAAACTCACATAGGTAAATTAGAAACACCTGTCATTTGAGTTTTCTGTTTACTCTGGGGGAGAGGGCAGTGAATGAGGGTAGGGCTGAGAATGGATAAGGTTGCCCCCATGTCTACAAGGGCCTTAGAATTTAGAAGTTGCCCCTCTGAATGTTATTTCAGTTTCCCCTGAGGTGTTTGTGAGGAGAGGGAATACCTTCTCATAGTCCTGGGAGCACCCCTGTTCCTTATTAAAATCATCATGTCCTGAATCTAGTTTAAACCTGTGGCAGCCTTTTTAAATTTTATTTTTGGCCTTGCCACACAGTATGTGGGATCTTAGTTCCCTGACCAAGAATTGAACCCTGAGCCTCCTTCATTGGAAGCTTGGAGTCTTAACCACTGGACTGCCAGGGAAGTTGCACATGGCAGTCTCTTTTAAAATGTCCAGGTTTTTTTGCATTAAAAACAGATGTGGTTCTTTTCTTTTTTTAATATAAATTTATTTATTTTAATTGGGGGCTAATTACTTTACAATATTGTAGTGGTTTTGCCATACATTGACATG
This sequence comes from Bubalus bubalis, assembly GCF_019923935.1. NCBI lineage: Eukaryota > Metazoa > Chordata > Mammalia > Artiodactyla > Bovidae > Bubalus > Bubalus bubalis. Next base: position 98,204,118 of record NC_059165.1, on the reverse strand, counting down.
GATCCGCCATGAGTGTACATGTGTTGCCCATCCTGAACCCCCCTCCCATCTCCCTCCCCATCCCATCCCTCTGGGTCATCCCGGTGCACCAGCCCTGCGCACCCTGTCTCATGCGTTGAACCTGGACTGGCAATCTGTTTCACATATGGTAATATACATGCTTCAATGCCATTCTCCCAAATCATCCCACCCTTGCCCTCTCCCACAGAGTCCAAAAGACTGTTCTATACATCTGTGTCTCTTTTGCTGTCTCGCATATAGGGTTATCATTACCATCTTTCTAAATTCCATATATATGCATTAGTATACTGTATTGGTGTTTTTCTTTCTGGCTTACTTCACTCTATAATAGGCTCCAGTTTCATCCACCTCATTAGAGCTGATTCAAATGCATTCTTTTTAATGGCTGAGTAATAGTCCATTGTGTATATGTACCACAGCTTTCTTATCCATTCATCTACTGGTGGACATCTAGGTTGCTTCCATGTCCTGGCTATTATAAACAGTGCTGCGATGAACACTGGGGTACACGTGTCTCTTTCAATTCTGGTTTCCTCAGTGTGTATGCCCAGCAGTGGGATTGCTGGATCATAAGGCAGTTCTATTTCCAGTTTCTTAAGGAATCTCCATACTGTTCTCCATAGTGGCTGTACTAGTTGCATTCCCACCAACAGTGTAAGAGGGTTCCCTTTTCTCCCCACCCTCTCCAGCACTTATTGCTTGTATAACAAGCAATGGATAACAGCCATTTTGGATAACAGCCATTCTGACTGGTGTGAAATGGTACCTCATTGTGGTTTTGATTTGTATTTCTCTGATAATGAGTGATGTTGAGCATCTTTTCATGTGTTTGTTAGCCATCTGTATGTATTCTTTGGAGAAATGTCTGCTTAGTTCTTTGGCCCATTTTTTGATTGGGTCGTTTATTTTTCTGGAATTGAGCTGCAGGAGTTGCTTGTATATTTTTGAGATCAATTATTTGTCGGTTGCTTTGTTTGCTATTATTTTCTCCCATTCTGAAGGCTGTCTTTTCACCTTGCTTATAGTTTCCTTTATTGTGCAAAAGCTTTTATGTTTAATTAGGTCATATTTGTTTACTTTTGCTTTTATTTCCAATACTCTGGGAGGTGGGTCATAGAGGATCCTGCTGTGATTTATGTCGGAGAGTGTTTTGCCAATGTTCTCCGCTAGGAGTTTTATAGTTTCTGGTCTTACGTTTAGATCTTTAATCCATTTCGAATTTATTTTTGTGTATGGTGTTAGAAAGTGTTCTAGTTTTATTCTTTTACAAGTGGTTGACCAGTTTTTCCAGCACCACTTGTTAAAGAGATTGTCTTTTCTCCATTGTATATTCTTGCCTCCTTTGTCAAAGATAAGGTGTCCATAGGTGCGTGGATTTATCTCTGGGCTTTCTATTTTGTTCCATTGATCTATATTTCTGTGTTTGTGCCAGTACCATACTGTCTTGATGACTGTGGCTTTTTAGTAGAGCCTGAAGTTAGGCAGGTTGATTCCTCCAGTTCCATTCTTCTTTCTCAAGATCGCTTTGGCTATTCAAGGTGTTTTGTATTTCCATACAAATTGTGAAACTATTTGTTCTAGTTCTGTGAAAAATACCATTGGTAGCTTGATAGGGGTTGCATTGAATCTATAGATTGCTTTGGGTAGTATATTCATTTTCACTATATTGATTCTTCCAATCCATGAACATGGTATATTTCTCCATCTATTTGTGTCCTCTTTGATTTCTTTCACCAGTATTTTATAGTTTTCTATATATAGGTCTTTTGTTTCTTTATGTAGATATATTCCTAAGTATTTTATTCTTTTCATTTCAATGGTGTATGGTATTGTTTCCTTAATTTCTCTTTCTGTTTTCTCATTGTTAGTGTATAGGAATGCAAGGGATTTCTGTGTGTTAATTTTATATCCTGCAACTTTACTATATTCATTGATTAGCTCTAATAATTTTCTAGTGGAGTCTTTAGGGTTTTCTATGTAGAGGATCATGTCATCTGCAAACAGTGAGAGTTTTACTTCTTTTCCAATCTGGATTCCTTTTATTTCTTTTTCTACTCTGATTGCTGTGGCCAAAACTTCCAAAACTATGTTGAATAGTAGTGGTGAGAGTGGGGACTCTTGTCTTGTTCCTGACTTTAGGGGAAATGCTTTCAGTTTTTCACCATTGAGGATAATGTTTGCTGTGGGTTTGTGATACATAGCTTTTATTATGTTGAGATATGTTCTTTCTATTCCTGCTTTCTGGAGGGTTTTTTTTTTTTTTAAATCATAAATGGATGTTGAATTTTGTCAAAGGCTTTCTCTGCATCAATTGAGATAATCATATTGTTTTTATCTTTTAATTTGTTAATGTGATGTATTACATTGATTGATTTGTGGATATTGAAGAATCTTTGCACCCCTGGGATAGAGCCCACTTGGTCATGATGTATGATCTTTTTAATATGTTGTTGGATTCTGTTTGCTAGAATTTTGTTAAGGATTTTTGCATCTATGTTCATCAGTGATATTGGCCTGTAGTTTTCTTTTTTGTGTGGCATCTTTGTCTGGTTTTGGTATTAGGGTGAGGGTGGCCTCATAGAATGAGTTTGGAAGTTTACCTTCCTCTGCAATTTTCTGGAAGAGTTTGAGTAGGATAGGTGTTAGCTCTTCGCTAAATTTTTTGGTAGAATTCAGCTGTGAAGCCGTCTGGACCTGGGCTTTGTTTGCTGGAAGATTTCTGATTACAGTTTCAATGTCCGTGCTTGTGATGGGTCTGTTAAGATTTTCTATTTCTACCTGGTTCAGTTTTGGAAAGTTGTACTTTTCTAAGAATTTGTCCATTTCTTCCACGTTGTTCATTTTATTGGCATATGGTTGCTGATAGTAGTCTCTCATGATCCTTTGTATTTCTGTGTTGTCTGTTGTGATTTCTCCATTTTCATTTCTAATTTTGTTGATTTGATTCTTCTCCCTTTGTTTCTTGATGAGTCTGGCTAATAGTTTGTGAATTTTATTTATCTTCTCAAAAAACCAGCTTTTAGATTTGTTGATGTTTGCTATGGTCTCCTTTGTTTCTTTTGCATTTATTTCTGCCCTAATTTTTAAGATTTCTTTCCTTCTACTAACCCTGGGGTTCTTCATTTCTTCCTTTTCTAGTTGCTTTAGGTATAGAGTTAGGTTATTTATTTGACTTTTTTCCCCTTGTTTCTTGAGGTGTGCCTGTATTGCTATGTACCTTCCCCTTAGCACTGCTTTTACAGTGTCCCACAGGTTTTGGGTTGTTGTGTTTTCATTTTCATTCATTTCTGTGCATATTTTGATTTCTCTTTTGATTTCTTCTGTGATTTATTGGTTATTCAGCAGCGTGTTGTTCAGCCTCCATATGTTGGAAATTTTAATAGTTTTTCTCCTGTAATTAAGATCTAATCTTAATGCATTGTGGTCAGAAAAGATGCTTGGAATGATTTCAATGTTTTTGAGATGTGATTCTTTTCAAAACGACTGAAATTTGGGCTGGGTGGTTTTCATGGGCCACTGAACTGTTGTTTATAATGTGGAAGCTTTCTTTTTCTCCTTTCTGTAAGGTTTTGGAGAGTTGGCAGCCAGTAGTGACAAACACATTAGAAAGCAGAGTAGGCTAATCAAGCTCATATCTTTTAAACAATCATGCCTATTTTTCATCTAATCCTTCTGTAAAAGGAAACAGTGTTAAAGAAAAAAAAAAAAGAGTGCAGTACTGGATCTTTCTGATGGTCCAGAAAACTCTGTGGAGCCATGCTGGAGTGTTGTTTGCAATGTCTTTTCAAATCTTTTGAAATAATCAAAAATAGTCTCTTGACCTTTGTTTGCATTGACAGATTTTGCCTACCTGTTTTCTTTCTTTTTTAAAAAATGCTTAAATATTTACTTGACTGCATCAAGTTGTAGTTGTAAAATGTGGGATTTTTCCTTGTGGTGCACAGACTCTCTAGTTGTGGCGTGAGGGCTCAGTAGTTGCAGTGGGTTTAGTTGCTCTTCCCCAGCCAGGGATCAAACTCACGTCCCCTGCACTGCAAAGTGGATTCTTAACCACCGGACCACCAGGGAAGTCCCTAGCTAGCTTTTTCTAATTGAGGGCCCAAATAAACCAATTTAGGTAAGTCACAAGTGCTTCACTTGGGCCATCTCAGGGAGAACTTATCGTTAGTCAGACATACCATTTATTTAAATACTTGGAAGTGTCAGATCCTTAAGTATTACATATAAACACAGCTAAGGTTCCAATAGGTGATTGTCTGTCAAGAAGCTGTTGGGCCTTTGAGGCATGACTTCCCATTCTTGATCTGGCTGCCTAATTTAGATATGATCTAACCAACTTAAAAAAAATATTTATTTCTATCTATCTATTTTGACCACACCAAGTCTTAGTTGAGGCACATGGGATCTTTGGTGGTCGTTTAGCTGCTAAGTCATGTCTGACTCTTGCAACCCCATGGACTGTAGCCCACCAGGCTCCTCTGTTCATGGGATTTCCCTGGCAAGAATACTGGAGTAGGTGGCCATTTCCTTCTTGAGTTGCATGCAGACTCTTAGTTGTAGTGTGTGGGACCTAGTTCCCAGACCAGGCATGGAACCCAGACTCCCTGCATTGGGAGAGCAGAGAGTTAGCCACTGGATCACCAGGGCAGTGCCTGAACAACTCTGAGGACAGTATGATGAATCAAATGCATTCAGCTTCTTAGTCCCACTCCCCAGGGAGTTACCCTTGACTCGGCTCAACTCTTACATGTCTCGATTTCTCGCTCCAACAGTCTAAAACCACCACAGTGCTTAGAGCACTAGGCGATCAGCCTGTGTAGCACGTGTCTCTGTGCCAGGGTCCAGCCCCGGCTGATCCAGGGTATTCGAAGGAGAGACAGCGTAAGCGAGGATCAGGAAACAACTGCTTAATTAAACGTTAATTAAGGATATAAAGAGTAATAGAATGAGGATAGCTCAGTAGGAAAATTCAGTGGAGAAAAGAGGCTGAGTAGCTTGGTTTACGCGGGAGACCAATAAAACTTCAAGACAAGAAGTTTGCACCACTTACGTAGGCCGCAGGCGTCCTTCCGTTCTCCCGAAGGAGAGGAGACACTGAGGCCTCCCTGGTCGGATCTTAGAAGCCCAGGCATAATTAGCAAGCATGGCGGGTTCCGCGCTCCAGATGGAGACTCAGCCAGAATTTGAGAGAGAGAGTGACATGGGGAGACCAAGTTTCAGTGAACAAGGCCCACACTTGATTTTCCAAAGTAGTTTTTATACCTTAAGTTATGCATAGAGGATAATGGGGGAAGGGGTGGAGTCATGCAAGGACAGCAGTTCCTGGTTCTAATCAAAGCCAGGCTTTCAAACTTATCATATGCAAAAGTTCAGGTGATTTACATCATCTTCTGGCCCGGAGGCCTGTTAATATTTTAAGAAACTTATATTTCTCTAAAGGTGATTATTCCAAAATCAGGCACCAGCCTCCAAAAAAGCATTGGACAAAGCTGCATTTTACATTTCTATACACCCATTATATCAATCAATACACTGCCAAGGACACAGTAGGTAAGGAGTATGGAGACTTAGCAGCAAACATTGGCCCAATAAGCGAAAAACCCTTCACCAATACAATTTCTAATCAATCTTTTAACTACTCAAAGGAAGCTGTGTTTAGACAGTTTAGAACATCTCCTGCCTCTCACAGTTGGGAGGCTCTGAACAATCACATGTGGCCGGAAAAACCTATTCAGGCAGGCTAGAGGATTTCCAAAGGAGTTTGTAGGTTATACACTGTCACACCCAGGAATTATTAACTGGAGCTGTAAGCTAACTCTTTTTTCAGAGAGAGGTAGTAGGGGACAGCCCCCGTAAAGTCAGAGGTGTAGGTGAAAGCACAAAGCAGAAAGTAGGCAGACTCTGGTTTTGGGGGTAGATGCTCGAGAATTTCCAGGGGAACTCCTGAGGCTCAATCCCGCCTTTGCGTATGCCGAGCCTCCTACCTCATGACCTTTGTCATGGGCGGAGTTCCTCACGCTGGCTCCCGGCAGTGATAGAATTCCAGTTGAGCTATTCCAGATCCTGAAAGATGATGCTGTGGAAAGTGCTGCACTCAATAAGCAATATGCCGGCTCCCGGCATCTCTGGGTCAGTCCTCCAGACACTTGCACTAGGTTTTCAGATGCCTGAGGACACCTTGTGGCCAGAAAGAGCAAGTTTCTTTTCTTCACGGTTGGATAATTCAGTCTTTCATTTCACTGGCAGTTTCTTGAAACCGTTTTTCAAGTGAAGCCAAACTAATGAGAACTAGCCACCTATGTCTCCTGCCCTGACCACACCACCACCTTGGTCCTTGCTTAGGAAAATACAGCAGGGCTCCTCAAGGCCCCAAGTCTAAAGTAAAAATAGCTCAAATGAAAATTGATGTCTTTGAAATGGGTGCCTCAGCTGTCAAAAGCTTAAAGTCACATGCTTATGTTACAGTAAACAATGTACCTTGTAGTGGGGCACTCACACTGTACACGTCCTAGAGACAGGAGGCATGCACACCACAACATCCCATGCAGGGCCACGTGGGAAAGATACAAGGGTAGTCAGGAGGCAAAAGACTCGGGGTTGGGGGGGCAGCCTTTACTGGGACGCGAGTCACGGCAGAGCGAGCCGTTTAGGATTGGCTAGCTTGAATAATTTTGGTGGGCTTTGGACTACAGGGGTGGCCCCTAGTTGTGTGGCCCTGGCCTTGGGATGATTAAGATGGGAAATATTGCTGGGGAGGGAGGGAGAGGGTGAGTACAGGCCAGATGGAGGAGGTCTGGCTTTGAATTTGTTAGTTTGCACATCAAAGGCATGCTTCTAGCTGGGCTGTTTGCTATCTCTTAAAATGTCCAGCCCTGGAAGGGATGGTTTCTTCCCAGCCAGAAAGGTTTTATAAGATACCAAAATATCATAATACACAGAAAATTTAAAAATACTTACAATTAGCCCTTTGATGTTTTGACATATTAAAGAAAGTTTGAGGTGTTGATAGAAAGGTGGAGATTTTTAGAGAGTATGACATAAGTTGCCCTAAACAGCATAGAGTATTTTACAATGTGTAAAGGAGAGATACAAACAGAAGTGTTGCAGGACGGGGGGCCCCTTCCAGGGCCTAAGAGTGGCCTCTTATAACACTTGGAAATGAATCATCCAAGGAGACACATGTGCTGACAAAGTAAGAGACTTCACTGGGAAGGGACGCCTGGGCAGAGAGCAGTAGGGTAAGGGGAACCTAGGAGAACTGCTCTGCCACATGGCTCACAGTCTCGGGTTTTATGGTGATGGGATTAGTTTCCGGGTTGTCTCCAGCCAATCATTCTGACTCAGAGTCTTTCCAGGTGGGGCACGTATTGCTCAGCCAAGATGGATGCCAGCAAGGAGGATTCTGGGAGGTGGTAAGACACGTGGCATCTCATTTTGACCTCTTCTGAACTCTTGCGGCTGGTGGTGGCTTGTTAGTTCCATGTTCCTTGCCAGGACCTCCTGTCATAAAATAACTCATGAAAATGGTTACTGTGGTACCTGGCCAGGGTGGGTGGTATCAGTCAGTGTGTTTCACCTAATAGAAGTGCGAGGAGTCACTGTAGGCTGGCCCTCAACTCAGGTCCCCAACTCAGGTCCCCATCGCATGGTGGGTGATGGTGCATGTGTGCCTAGTCATGTCCGACCCTTTGCAACCCTATGGACCATAGCCCGCCAGTCTCCTCGGTCCACGGGATTCTCCAAGGCAAGAATACTGGAGTGGGTTGCCATTTCCTTCTCCAGGGGATCTTTCTGACCCAGGGATTGAACCTGTATCTCGTGTGTCTCCTTGCATTGGCAGGTGGATTCCTTACCGCTGAACTGCCTGGGAAGCCTCCCTCCCCCATTGTACAGCATTAGCTAAAATTTATCTGAAATGTGGAGGGTCTCTAACATTATCTTGGTGGAGTTGTGAAGTGTTAGGCATATGGGCAGGTCAGGTTATGCTGTTGGAGGTGTTGATGCAAGTAGTCAATAAACAATCTATAATAAGAATAGAAAAGAGTTTTATTCAAGCCAAACTGAGGACTGTAGCCTGGGAAACAACTCTCTGGAGCAGTCCCCTCAGAGCTACTAAGAGGTAGTGGAGGACCAGTACATACTTTTTTTTTTTTTGGCTGGGAAATACATGTAGATAAGCATGTGTTTTGGTAAAAGATTACTGCTAATCACAAAGAACAGACATCTCAAGTTAATGCTTTTAGTGATTTTTCATCTATGGGGAGATGCAGGAATCTGGGATCCTTGAAATTCTTTCTTAAATATGCATCTTAACTATCTAGGAGCCCCTTTATCCAAAGCATAGAATGGTTCACCCTGTTTTCCCCATCCCCAGTACCCTTCCGTGGGTGACTGCAGCGGGTTGTGACTTAATCCTCTGTATGACTGGAAGATGAGGGACATGCTTCTGTTATAGCTAAAGCAGATGTACAACGTATGTTTGACAGGCTATAAGACAGAGTGTTTTTAAAATTAGTTTTGGCTGTGCTGGGTCTTCGTTGCTGCGCGTGCGCTCTCTCTAGTTGTGGCAAGCAGGGGCTGCTCTGTGGCAGTGGCTTTGCTTGCTGCAGAGCACGGGCTCTAGAGTGTCAGCTCAGTAGTTGAGGTGTATGCACTGAGTTGTCCTGTGGCATGTGGGATCTTCCTGGATCAGGGATTGAACCTGTGTCCCCTGCATTGGCAGAAAGATTCTTAACCACTGGACCACCAGGGAAGTCCAAGACAGAGTATTTTCGTTAGCATAAAGTTCAACTTAAATCATGTATGCCCTAATGACTTCACTATACCTCATTATGTGAAAATTTCTTCCGTCAGGGGGTGTGAAATGATGAGTACATGTAACTTATGTTACAGTGAGTGATATTGGCATATAATTAAAGGTAAGGGGTGATTATCAGGGTCATGGTTGAAAGCTGGAGGAGAGCAGTAGGAGAAAGCCCTGTGGAGTGAGTGGTTCTCTTACCAGGGGCTCCAGGGGTTAACTGGTTAAGAGGCAGGTACCTCCTGGGGAAGCAGCAGTTTCCATTAATTTTCAGAATGGTGCAGATAGTAGTAATTTTTTCCAGACCAATCCACCCATGCCTTTTTAGAAGAGCCCAGTGTTGCATATTTTAAGAAATTTATTGAACACAACAAAAATGTTGGAACACTGAAGGCAGTAGGAGTATGTTGGTGAGTTCTTGCCTTTTGGCTTCAGAAATCTGGTGGCACAGATGAGTAATATGCCTATACAAGTGTCTGCCATGACCAGAGCATAATGAGTAGCTCCTGCAAAAGGTTTGAGGGGGTCCATAAAGTCTATTTGCCATCAGCTCTAGGAACCCCCCACCCCTAGTTTGGGAAGTAAGCCCATCAATTTTATTGCCAGTGGAGTTTTAAAATGTGGAATAAGGTGCATTCCAACACGGCGGGGGGGGGGGGGGGGGGGGGGCGCGGGGGGGGCGGGGGGGGGGGGTCCCAGCATTCTATCTAGGCCCTTAGGGCAAAGGCCTCTCAATGTTTTTTCTGTTTTATGAATGTCCTCAGTCACTTAGTCGTGTCTCTTTGTGACCCCATGGACTGCAGCACGCCAGGCCTCCTTCCCTGTCCATTACCAACTCCCGGAGTTTACTCAAACTCAAGTCCATTGAGTCAGTGATGCCATCCAACCATCTCATCCTCGGTTGTCCCCTTCTCCTCCCACTTTCAATCTTTCCCAGCATCAGGGTCTTTTCAGATGAATCAGTTCTTTGCATCAGGTGGCCAAAGTATTGGAGTTTCAGCCTCAGCATCAGTCCTTCCAATGAATATTCAGGACTGATTTCCTTTAGGATGGACTGGTTGGATCTCCTTGCAGTCCAAGGGACTCTCAAGAGTCTTCTCCAACACCACAGTTCAAAAGCATCAATTCTTTGGCACTCAGCTTTCTTCGCAGTCCAACTCTTACATCCATACATGACCACTGGAAAAACTATAGCTTTGACTACATGGACCTTGTTGGCAAAGTAATGTCTCTGCTTTTTAATATGCTGTCTAGGTTGGACATAACTTTTCTTCCAAGGAGCAAGTATGTTTTAATTTCATGGCTGCAGTCAGCATCTGCAGTGATTTTGGAGCCCAAAAAATAAAGTCTGTCACTGTTTCTGTTGTTTCCCCATCTGTTTGCCATGAAGTGGTGGGACCGGATGCCATGATCTTAGTTTTCTGAATGTTGAGCTTTAAGCCAACTTTTTCACTCTCCTCTTTCACTTTCATCAAGAGACTCTTCAGTTCTTTGCTGTTTGCCGTAAGGGTGGTGTCATCTGCATATCTGAGATTATTGCTATTTCTCCTGGCAATCTTGATTCCAGCTTGTGCTTCATCCAGCCCAGTGTTTCTCATGATGTATCCTGCCTATAAGTTAAATAAGCAGGGTGACAATATACAGCCTTGGCATACTCCTTTCCCGATTTGGAACCAGTCTGTTGTTCCACGTTGTTCTGTTGCTTCCTGACTTGCATACAGATTTCTCAGGAAGCAGGTCAGGTGATCTGGTATTCCCATCTCTTTCAGAATTTTCCACAGTTTGTGGTGATCCACACAAAGGCTTTGGCATAGTCAATAAAGCAGAAATAGATGTTTTTCTGGAACTCTTTTTGTGTTTTTGTTAGTGCAATGGATGTTGGCAATTTAATCTGTAGTTCCTCTGCCTTTTCTAAATCCAGCTTGAAATCTGGACGTTCACGGTTCATGTACTGTTGAAGCCTGGCTTGAAGGATTTTTAGCATTACTTTACTAGCATGTGAGATGAGTGCAATTGTGCGGTAGTTTGAGCATTCTTTGGCATTGCCTTTCTTTGGGATTGGAATGAAAACTGACCGTTTCCAGTCCTGTGGCCACTGCTGAGTTTTCCAGATTTGCTGGCATATTTGGGCCAAGGTCATATATAGCATCAGGTCTGAGATGTAGGTATAGGTCTCAGAAACTCAAGTCAGCTTATTGTGTACTGAAATAAGCCTCTGAAGCTTTGAGGTTTTATTATGTGCATGGATGTTTGTGACCTGAACTTATGTTTGGGTAATTGTGAGGCAAGATGTTATGACTTCTTTATTCCTAAAGGGGTGACCTTGGATAAGTTGTTCTTGGTGGTGGGACCAGACAGCTAGACCATTGGCAGTGGCCTAATGATATGCAATAAAGGGTGCAGATATGCTTGACTTAAAAGACAGATTCTGAGAGCCCTCTCACTTCTCTCCAATTGTGTGTAGGCAGAGGGCAGGTGCAGCCTTAGAGGGTACTTCCTAATTAAGGTGGGGTTGCAACAAAGGCCTGTTGGGGGCTAAGTCCTTTCTCTCCAGGTCTTTAATTCTTCATTCTGTTAAGTATGACTACTGTCACATGCAATAAAGACTCATGGTTACTATTGCATGCAGTAAAAAAAATTTAACTATGGCAAAAATGAAGATGAGCCATGTCTCTATCTTTATGGGAAAACATTACTGTTAATCCCAGGAATGTGGGACTGTTAATATTGCCCCCCCCCCCACCTTTTTACATCTGCAACCAAGCAGTTCTTCAAAGAGTGTTTAAGACATAAGATGGTGGGGAAAAAAAATGATCTGTGATGACATCCTCACTTTTGAGGCCCCAGCCCTCCACAGACACACATTCCCAGTGTCCTTATTATCCTATAGCATTGTTTACTTCAAAAAATTTTTTTTTTGGTTGTGCTGGGTCTTTGTTGCTGCACACAGGCTTTCTCTGGTTGCACCGAGTGGTGACTACTATTCGTCGCGGTGCCACAGGCTCTAGACGTGCCGGTTTCAGGTTAGTTACTCTGAGACATGTGGGATCTTCCCAGACCAGGGATTGAACCCACATCCTCTTCATTGGCAGGCAGATTCTTATCCATTATACCACCATGTAAGTCTGTGTTGTTTACTTTCTTCACAGCCCTAATTTTCATTTATAAACCCAGACTGTGCTGTTTATTAACTGTCTCTTCCCCCCCAGAAATTTGAGTACCAGGATGTTTCATGCCCATGTCTGGAGTGCACAGCACCCTATCTCTGCTAAATTGTGTATGTTTTGAGCCTACAGTGCCTAGTAGAAGAGTGATGCTGAAAAATGAGCATCAAGAGCATGGTTTCTGAGCAAGAAAGTCTTGCTTGGACTAGTAACTGCCTTTATCCCTTGTTAGGTGTGTGTTTTTGACAATTTATCGAAACTCATAAAGCCTCAGTTGATTTGATATTTCGAAAAGGAGATAATATCTAACACAAGTCCAAATCCTGTAAGATGACTTTTTGGACAATCATTTACCGATACAACCTATTATCATTTATGGTTTGTGGCTATCCTTATTGTGATTTGTTCTGCCCTTCTGTTTGAATACAAGTGTGAACCTGGTAGTTTTTTTTTAAAAATTAAATTTTATTTTCTTATTGGAGTATAGTTGCTTTACAGTGTTGTGTTAGCTGCTGCAGTACAGTGAAATGAATCAGCTATAGGTATACATACATCCCCTCCAACCTGGTAGTTTTTGGCAAGAAGGCACTAACAAAAAAAGATTGAAAATTTTAATTAAGAACAAATGAGAAATCCATTTTGACAAAAATTGTACTATGGAAAAATAAAATCTGCCTAAAGAAAAATATACATGGTAATACTGAGTTTAGTGTTTAATGATTAACCTGAAAAAAACACCAAGTTGATGTAAAAATCCACAATTACAATAGGATGTTTCAATATATCCTAATATTTGTTAGTATAGAAGTTTTTTGAAAGAATTAATAAAACACTTCTTAAAAATCTACAGAAGCATTAGACCTAAAAAACAAAGGAACATCGTTTTCAGTCACATACAATTAAACATAACTGAAAATGTACTGAGGAATTATGTTCAACTAACTGAGTAACTGGAAATAGCCACAATTTATCTGATAAGAGGAAGGTGCCGATTCTCACATGGAAGGACTGGGTCACAGATACCGCTGAACAGTGCAGTAGAGGAACACACAGCAGGATCCTGTGGTTCCTTTGATTGCGCCATCATAGCTATCGTGGAATCAGGAGCCCTCGGCCACTAGCAGGATCAACAGAACCAAGTGTTTACTACACAGATTAGACCTTATACAAATACAATCTAGAGGAGGGGAGTCAGTGCGTCACAAAACTTTTTCAGCCACAACAGTCTTAAATTTGTTGCCCAGTGGACACATGAGCACTTAAAGGAGAATCCAAACTGTGCTGGATCTTTGTTGTGGAACAGGTCTGAGAAAGTGGAAGTCATGTAGGTGGGGGTAACCAGGATACTTTGGACTGGCTGAGCCAAGAATCAGGAAAATGGGCTGGAACCAGGTATATGTGAAACTACTATGTGGCTCAAAAACTAAGGCCTTCTTCACTTTGCCTTCCAGATGTCATGCAAGGGAGGCTAGTGGTGAATTCTAACATAGAACCCTAAAAAGAACAGGTTCTAGAAAATGTAGGTCACTGTGTATTACTCATGTTGACAGAACACACTCTAAGAGACCATCTCCAATCTACGTTTTATGGTCCTGTCACAGGTCTCTCTTCTTTCCATAAATATAGACTTACTGGTCTGTTAGTGTTATTACAAAAATAAATAAAAGTTTAAATGTTAATAGCATGACATTTCTAGCTACTTTTTAATCTCATAGACTTGAAGCCCTGTGAGAGAAACCACATCAGTTATGTTCACTGTTCACAGCACAGGCACATAGTAGGTGCTGAATATGAATGGAGGAATGGTAATGCTACTAGTTGACTTCAGAGATATCTTATAGTTATTCTAACTGCATTATGGGTAAAAGAGACCCTAAATGGTGATATCAGAATACTGTAGGAGGATTTTTAATGTGCTCTTGGGGGAAAAAATTTCACTACAGTGCAAAGGTGTTGTAGTTATAAATTTAAATCTAAAGTAACCAAACTCGCAAACAATGTAAAGGTGCTTCATTTAAGTATGCAGGTGATGTCAACATGGGTCTCTTTTCTTAATGTAAAGCCTATTACCCAAATCACAGTCAGATGGAATGACAGAGTTGAGAGAAAATGTATAACTAAGTCAAATAAGATTATACTCTATGATAAACTTTGCATACTTACAACTTTATGCCAACTACTTATTAGCAAGGAAAATGGCTCTTTTGACAAAATTTTTTCTAGTGAAAGAGGAATATTTACAGTGGGTAAGAAATATCCAGTATCTGCCACAGGGAGCCAATAGGACAATCCCAACTACCAGTGTCATTATTCCATGACCCCTTTACTTACAGAACAATTTAAAAATTATTTATTTTGGCACATTATATAATGTTGGCACATTACATTATATTCCAATTCACCCATAATGCCAATTTCAAAATGGAAAGACAAAAATTCTATAAGCTAGTTTAAGGAAAAATACTACCCACTAAACTTGCTAAGTACTATTGCTTGAGGAGTTCTTACAGAATTGTTTCAACTCAGTCTTCATTTGCAAAGTTAACAAGTAGAATCCATAACTAATGGCTGAGTTTCAGAATAAGCCACTAATAAAGAGGATATGTTTTTAACTTTTAAAACATTTATTTCATGTGAATTTTCTGGAGTACTATTATATGTTAATTAATCCACATCAGGCTTTCCCATGTTATTTACATTTTATAGCATTTCTCTCCAGTAGTTTTAACATGACTTTGAATGTGTTTGTTAAGCTAGAAAACTCGGCTGTATTTATCAGTTATAATTCATCTAGTGTGCATTCTCATGACATGTTTATGTAAGGATGTGGGCCAATTGAAGGCTTTCCCACAGTGCTTACATTCAAGAAGTTTCTCTCCAGTGTGAATTCTCTCATGACTTCTGTATGAACTGGGTCGACTAAAGGCTTTCCCACAGTCTTTACATTTATATGGTTTCTCACCAGTGTGCACTCTCAAGTGACCTCGAAAGGTTGTGCGGTAAATGAATGCCTTTCCACATTCCTTACATTCATAGGGTTTCTCTCCAGTGTGAGTTCTTTCATGTACTTGAACATAACTGGAACAACTGAAGGCTTTACCACATATTTTACAATCATAGGGTTTCTCTCCTGTGTGAGTTCTTTCATGTATTCGAAATGAACTAGGACAATTAAATGCTTTCCCGCATTCCGTACATTTATAAGGTCCATCTCCAGTGTGCGTCATCATGTGTCTTCGAAAGCTTGTGAGAGAAACGAATGCTTTCCCACATTTCTCACATTTATAGGGTTTCTCCCCAGTGTGAGTTCTTTCATGTATTTGCAAACCTAGAGGAGAACTGAAGGTTTTTCCACACTGCTTACATTCATAGGGTTTCTCTGCAGTGTGAGTCCGCTCATGTCTTCGAAAGGAAGTGGGACAACTGAGGGCTTTACCACACTGCTTACATATATATGGTTTCTCACCGGTGTGAGTTCTCACGTGGACTTGAAAAGTGGTGAGCCAATGGAAGGCTTTTCCACATTCCTTACATTGATAAGGTTTCTCTCCAGTGTGAGTTCTTTCATGTGTTCGAAATGAACTGGAACAACTGAAGGCTCTACCACATTGTTTACATTCATAGGGTTTTTCTCCAGTGTGAGATCTTTCGTGTATTCTGTACGAACTGGGACAATTGAATGCTTTCCCACAGTCCTTACATTTATAAGGTCCAACTCCAGTATGTGTTATCATGTGTCTTTGAAAACTTCCAAGAGAAATAAAAGCTTTTCCACATTCCTTACAATCATAAGGTTTCTCTCCAGTATGAGTTCTCTCGTGTTTTCGAAGAGAACTGGGACAACTGAAGGCTTTACTACACTTTTTACATTCATAGGGTTTTTCTCCAGTATGAGTCCTTTCATGGCTTCGAAAGGAACTGGGACAACTGAGGGCTTTACCACATTGCTTACATTCATAAGGTTTCTCTCCTGTGTGAGTTCTTTCATGTGTTTGAAAGGTTTGATGGTATCGAAAGGCTTTCCCACACTGTTTACACTGATACGGTTTCTCTCCAGTGTGAGTTCGTTCATGTTTTCGAACAGATTGACGATATCTAAAGGATTTCCCACATTCTTTACATTTATAGGATTTTTCTATACCATGATTACTTTCATGTTTTTGGAAAGGCTGGAGATAACTGAAGGCTTTCCCACATACTCTACATTTATAAGGCTTCCTTCCGTATTCCTGATGATACTTGGATGGTTTGGGTGCAGCGTGAGATCTCAGGTGCCTATTAAGGGATGAACGACTCATGAAGACTTTTCCACACACACTGCATTCCCATGGTTTAGTAGAATTTTTCGTGTTCAGATTAACATTTGGAATAAGGCCACTGTTTTCTCCACATTGACTACCTTCTTTACTTTCACAGAGTCTCTGCAATATATGACTTCTGTTAAAAAAGAAATTAGAAACACACTGTTAATGATTTTTTAATGATTTTATAATAAATAGTAGCATTACATTTTTACCATTTACAAGGAAAGTGTAGGGTTTTATGCACTATATAGTTTTTAAAAGTGAATATACTGAATGCTCTGTAAGAAAGCTCAACCATTGCTATTATCATAGTTATATTTATATATGCAGTCTCTGAATATGTTTCAAAGTAAACTATTTGGGAAACAACATTCATGACATAAGAAAACATTTTTGGTTAAAATTTTCTGACAAATAAATTTGAAACTGTGCCCTTTTGTTTCCACTTGTTTTTAAATTTTCATGACATGAGATTCCCATGTGGGACACAGCTTCACATTTTAAGTACAACTCACCTCAGATTTCTTTCCTGGTTCTTGTACTGATCTTCAGTGTTATGGTCCTCCCATTTATCCCCTAAAATGCAGACCCCAAAAGATCAGTAAATTATAGGAAAATTATTACTTCACAGGTCTATGATGACCTCAAACTATGATTTATTTACCAAAGAATTCCCTTTCCCCGTTCCAAATCTGAGAACAACATGGATGGGCAGGAAGCACTTGTTCTCTAAGTGAAGGAATGTCATCATCCTTACTTATTAAGGCCAGGTTACTCAAAGTTTCCCGCATCACATCTCTGTAGAGTTTCTTCTGCGAAGGCCCCAGCAGAGCCCACTCCTCCAGGGTGAAGTTCACAGCCACATCCTCAAAGGCCACTGGGTCCTAAAACATCACAAATATGTGTACAGGAAGATGGGTGAGATGGACAGTACTGGGAATCTGTAGTCCATCCATAAGTTTACATGTGCTGCTGTTATGAAACTTACTTATTCTGTGACCTGATAATCAAAATTCTTACTCTCTACCACTTCCTCACAAACTTAACAGCATCATGAAAATTATTTCTAATTTTTACTATGATCACTTAAGTCTTGCTATTCTCTAAAGTCCAGAGCATGCTGGAGCAATATGAACTCCAAATGAAAGAAATATTTCCATTTTAAGACTGTCAGTTCTGCCTGAGAAAAACTCATCTCCTTTAATACCCACCACATCACACAGTACTCCATTAAGCACAGGGTCACATATGCATGGGGTTTTAATGGAAAAAAACAGTGAAGAACTGAAAGTTTTTTCTTCTACTCCCATCATCAAACATGAGAGGCCAAGAGTCCTATGTAAATCCAGCTTATTGTTAGGCCCAGCTGACCATACTGTCCTGAAGTAATCCAGGCTACTAGAAGCAGTCAGATGCAGGGGACTTCCCTGGTGGTCCAGTGGCTAAGACTTCACACTCCTGATGCAGGGGATGGGTTCAGTCACTGGTCAAGGAACTAGATCCCACATGCCACAACTAAAGATCCCATGTGTTACAACAAAGACCCAGCACAGCCAAATTAAAAAAAAAAAAAAGTAATGATCAAATAAAGAATGAAAATAATCTTGTGGGAAAGTATTAACTTTTACTTACTTGACAGAGATTCAATTATTCCTTTTTATTTCAGTCCTATTTCATGGGACTAGGAAGCTATTCTGAAGTTAGTGCTCAGGCATGAGCGAAGGCATGGCAACTTAGACAAAATCTCTATATTCATGTGCCTCAGAGCAGCTTCACACCATCTTTACCACATCTATGTGAATACACTGCAAAGATAAGATGCCAGAAGAGCCTTTTCTGGCAAAATCATAACAGTGTACCCTGGACCCTGAGGAACTGAATAAGAACTGAAATTTGCAAGGGAGTCTACTGAAGACCACAATGGCCTGATGGTGAATGTGCCCTTCATTATAAAATACCAAGGGTTCAGTAGTGCTTTCCTCTAAAAGAACATAAAGCTTCCCTTCTCCAGTTATAGGGGGCAGTGATTCTCAACCAGCCACTCACTCAAGAGGCAGCCTCTCCACTGCTCTCATTTCCATGACCTTCTGTGGTGCACAGGAAAGTAACAGCTGAGCCTCTGGGCAGAGGAATCTCTCAGCCACGTAATTTCCCTAAACACTGGACTCTGTAAAAGGTCATCACTAACTAACCTACTGATACCCACATGGACAGGAGAGAGAAGGTTCCCGCACAGTCATTACAATGGTAGGATTTCTTCATTCAGTTATGGAATAGAACAAGAAATCCCCATTTCTTGTTTTTCTCACAGGAACCGATGGTCTTAAATGGAAACACTTCTTTCATTTGTGTAGCATTTCTCTCAAGGTGCCCTGGACCCTACCATTATAGAACAGTAAGACTTTTAGTGATCACAGAAGGAATGCAGAAATAATTTTCACGTGTTCATGTTGTTGCTAAACCTGTGAGGAAGTAACCACTTCCTGCTTTGGCCGGCTCTAATTACTCTTTCCATAGTGCGTCCACAGTGCTTGTTCCTGCTGCTGCTGCTGCTGCTGCTGCTAAGTCTCTTCAGTCATGTCGCTCTCTGTGTGACCCCATAGATGGCAGCCCATCCCCCACCCCTGGGATTCTCCAGGCAAGAACACTGGAGTGGGTTGCCATTTCTTTCTCCAATGCATGGAAGTGAAAAGTGAAAGTGAAGTCGCTCAGTCGTGTCCGACCCTCAGCGACCCCATGGACTGCAGCCTTGCAGGCTCCTCCATCCATGGGATTTTCCAGGCAAGAGTACTGGAGTGGGGTGCCATTGCCTTCTCCGAGTGCTTGCTCCTAATGGTGTCCTATTACAAAGTGTGCAGAACAGAGTCACACTAGCAGGCCTGGGAGGGCTGATTCTTAGGAATGCCTGCTCACAGTGTTTGCCCTTTGTTGGTTATCTGGGAACCGGGATTTATAAGTGACCCGACCAATCTAGGGCTTCTTTGGTGGCTTAGGCAGTAAAGAATCTGCCTGCAATGCAGGAGACCTGGGTTTGATCCCTGGGTCGGGAAGATCCCTTGGAGAAGGGAATGATGACCCACTCCACTATTCTTGCCTGGAGAATTCCATGGACAGAGGAGCCTGGCGGGCTACAGTCCATGGGGGTCTCAAAGAGTCTGACACAACTGAGCTACTAATACTTTCACTTCATTTCCCACCAGCCTAACTGGTAAGAATGGTTTGGTGTATCTCAATTGTTTATAGTACATCATAAACTCTCTTCATTCTCAGTGACTGAATTTTGTTATGCTCAGCAGAGAGTACTTATATGATCTGCGCACCTCCCCCCCCCAATCACTCTTGGGCATTGTTTCTAATGAGCTAGTATTTTACATGTATTGTCACAACCTGCTGCTTGTAGGATTGAGCCCCTCCTATGTGATTACACTAGGAAAGAATATCTAGAAGCTTGCATCTGGCTTTTTTAAGAACACATTTAATTAGGTACTAAAAAAGAATGAATGAGGTATTTAATAATCCTCATGGAAAAATTTTATTTTTGTTGGATAACATTAAAGGAGATAGATGAAAATATGAAAGATGTTCTTGATGTTCCCACTACAGAAATATATCTAAAACAATCTGTTATCTAACTGGGAAATGCATTGTATCATTCCCTTGTATTGCATGGACAATAGCCAATTCATTATAGATGTAAATGTGAACAATAAAACTGGGACACTTTTAGAAGTCCCAGGTAAATGCTTCATTGATCCAAAAATAGGGAGAACTTCCTCATTTAAGAAAAAGAAAAAACAGCCTTGAAGCAAGAACCTGACCAACGCAAACATATTAAAACTAAGAGTTTAAGACAAAAGATAGAAGACAATACATGTGATGTTAAAAGGTTAGTATGTGAAGATGGACACCATAGTTTTAAAATAATGGGAAAATAACCAAAACCTGTTTTACAGACGATGAGAGACGACACATGAAAAAATGTCCATTTGCTTAGTAATAGGGAATAATGAGGCAATATGTCAAGCAGATTATATTTCACTCTAAGGACAAAAATTAGTTAACTAAATAATCCCAAGTGTTGATGACCACAGATGACAAATATGTAAATTAGGCACGAGTAGAGGAAGCATCAACTGATGCACTCCACTGCCATTTCCTGTAAATCTGAACTTGATCACCATCAGTTGTCCTCCAGTGTCCAGAGAATTTACATGTATTTGTACTTGGAGACTGATACAAGAATATAGAAAATATATTTTCAATGAGATTAAAAATTAAACTAGGGGGAATTCCCTGGTAGTCTAGTGGTTAGGACTCCACACTTTCACTGCCAAGAGCCCTGGGAACTAAGATCCCACAAGCCACTCAGCATGGCCAAAAAGAATACATAAATAAGTAAACTGGAAAAAGCCCAAACCCCATAACCGTTGCAATGGATGAACCTTGACTGCCCACAGTCTCAGACACTAGGTGTGTATCAAACATCTGCTGCTAAAAGCAACCAAAAAACATTCTGAATGTAATTTAATATTTATTGAACGGTCAAAACAGACAAAACTAAAACAACACTGAATAGTGAAAAGAGCAGATGGTAAAGGTACGACTCAAGAATCAATAGAGATCCTCTATGGGCAGCATGGAGATAAGCTGGGGAGCAGAACATCAAAAGACTCTAAAAACCATCCAAAGGCCCACTTATGAATCTTCACGGTTACAAAGATGTTTATACTCTTATTATTGCTACATAGACCAATAAAGCATTTTGTACATTCTTTTTTGGAAAATATGTGATGATTTAAAAAAAAGGAATTAATGAAGTTTGGAGAAGAACGTAATTTTACTGTGTTTGTCCTGTGATGGGGCAATCTTGAGTTTTAACTCAGATTCTGGCAGCAAAAACTGCTAACATGACAGAGGTCTATTTTGAAAGAATTGGTTACATAGTCTCACCCCTGCATTTACTTTTTAAAAATAAAGGGTGGGGCCTGCCTGGTGGCTCAGTAAAGAGTCTGCCTTCTAGTGCGGGAGACACAGATCCCTGATCTGGGAAGATCCCACATGCCGCGCAGCGACTAAGCCTGTGTGCCACAACTACCGAGCCTATGCTCTAGAGCCCACATACTGCAGCCCCTGAAGCCGACGGGCCCTAGAGCCCACACTCCACAAGAGAAGCCACTACAGTGAGAGGTGTGTGCGCGGCCAATGAAGAGTAGTTCCCCTCTCACAACCAGAGAAAGCCTGCAGGCAGCAAGGAAGAGCCAGTGCAGCCAAAAATAGATTATCTGTGTATTTAATAAACATATATAAAAGGTGACATGAATTGGTATAGGAAGATGTGAAGGATTTTTCAATAGAATAATTAAGTAGTGTTACAGTATAAAAACCACATTCCCTCTTCTGTAAGTCTTACAGCCTCCTGCACAAGCATGTGGACCACATCTAAGATTTGGCTCAGATGTCTAGACTGGTGACAACATGTACTCAATGTCAACAGTGTATGACGCTTTTCATTTTTATAATCCAAGTGTCTGGGGAGGGGAGGGTGGGCTTCTCAAGCATGGGAAATGCCTTCAGAGAGTAAGATAAGGCGCCTGGCCTGGATTTTTTTTTTTAATTGAGATTAGACGGTAGGCTAGGGTGAGAGTTTGCATACTCCTGGGAAGAAACTACTATGGCCTTACTTGCTTGCCAGCACCAAAGGCAGGAACCTTCAGGTTTTCTTAGCATTTTGTACAGATGTGGGGCACAAAGTGGAACAAAGAGGAATAAAAGTACAAAGCTGTCAGCAGACGAGGATGGACATGTACACACTGCTATATTTAAAATGGAAAACCCACAAGGACCTACTGTATAGCACAGGGAACTCTGCTGGATGTTCTGTGTGTGGCAGCCTGGATGGGAAGGGGAGTCCGGGTGAGAACAGATACATACATGTGTATGGCTGAGTCTCTTTGCTGTTCACCTGAAACTATCACAACAGTGTTTGTTAATCGGCTATACTCCAATATAAAATAAGAAGTTAAAAAAAAACTGAGGTCAGAGACTTCCAGTTTCTGTTCGGTCATGTACGGAGTTTAGAAGCTAGCATTAGCGTCCTCACAAGATAATAACCAACTAACTAAATACCAACAGCTCTTCTTAGACCCAGAACCATCAGAGAATTTAGGTAATGGGGACACTGCTGTCTTCAAAATCAGCGAGACAAATAAACAGCCATTTAAAAATATGCCCAAGATATTCTTGCTCTCCAAATGTCGGAGTAGAGGACAAAAGAGCTCGTGACAGTGATAGGTGTCCCCCGCTCCTTACATCAAATATGTGTGGCGTCTCTTAACATTACTGCTCCAACTCTATGTCATCAAAATGTGTGTCCACCCATTCAGGTCAATTCTAACGCTCCCTGGAGTTAGCGTTAGACTTCACAGACTGAACACTCTCTGCCACAAGACTGCCCCCATTTAAGCTGCTGGCCACAAACAAGGTGCCTGGGCTACTGACATTTCTACTCAGCTGCCTGTACACTCACAGATCCCCTTGACACTCCCTCAGGTTCGCTAATTTACTGGAATAATTCTGAGAACTCAGGAGGACACTTGGCTTACTATGGTTGGTTTATGATAAAGGATACAACTTAGGAACAGCCAAATTTGGAAGAAATGCATAGGGAAAAACGTGGAACAGAGGGTGAGGGGGTGGGGTCAAGGAAACAAAAGCAAAAGTTAACTAATGGGGCCTAATCAAACTTACCATTGACAAAGAAACCATTGAGAAAATGAAAAGACAATGTATTGAATTAGAAAGTTATCTGTAAATGTTAATGACTAATAAGGGGTTAATATCCAAAATACAGAAACAACTCATACAACTCCCAGAAAAAAAATAACCTGATTAAAAACTAGCAAAAGGGGGACTTCCCATGTGGTCCGGTGGTTGACTGTGCACTTCCAACACAGGGGCACAGGTTCAATCCCTAGTTGGGGAACTAAAATCCTATGTGCTGCATGGTGCAGCCAAAAAAACCCACCTTTTTAAAAATGAGCAAAATAACCCGAGTAGATATTTTTCCAAAGAAGGCACAGAGATGGCAAACTGGCATATGAAAAGATGCTCAACATCACTAATCACTGGAGAAATGCAAATCAAGACAATTAGAGATCCCATCACACCTGTCCGAATGGATACCATTAAGAAGACCAAAAATAACAAACGTTGGTGAGGATGTGGAGAAAAGGGAACCCTTGTACACTCTTGGCAGCAATGTAAATTAGTGCCAACTAATAGGGAAAACAGTGTTGAGGTTTCTCAATAAACTTAAAACTGTTGTTGTTTAGTCACTTAATCACGTCCGACTCTTTGTGACCCATAGACTGTAGCCTGCATTTCCCAGGCAAGAATACTGGAATGGGTTGCCATTTTCTTCTCCAGGAGATCTTCCCAATCCAGGGATTGAACCTCCATCTCCGGCATTGGCAGGTGGATTCTTCACCACTGAGCCACCAGGGAAGCCCAAGAACTACCATATGATCCAGCAATTCCATGCCTGGGTATATGTCTGAAGAAAATGAAAGCACTTTAAAAAAGATACACACTCCCCAGTGTTCATAGTAGCATTATTTAAAATAGCCAAGATATGGTGGCAACCTAAATGTCATCCATCAACACACTGATGGATAAAGATGTGGTACATATATACACTGGAATACTTCTTGGCAATAAAAAAGAATGAAATTCTGCTATTTACAACAACATGGATAGATGGAGGGTATTAAGTCAGTCAGACTAAGAAAAACAGATACTGTATGATTTCACTTACAGGTGAAATCTAAAGGAAACAAATGAAAATAACAAAACAGAAACAGCCTCACAGATAGAACAAACCAGCAGTTACCAGTGGGGATGGGAAGTGGGGAGCGGAGATAAGGGTAGGAAGTTAAGAGGTACAAATGTATAAAATAAATAAGCTACAAGGTTAAGGTTAGCAAATGTAAGCTTTTATATATAGAATGGATAAACAACAAGCTCCCACTATAAAGCACAGGCAACTATATTCAATATCCCTATGATAAACCATAATGGAAGAGATACTAAAAAATATGTAAGTGAATCATTTTGTTATACAGTAGTAACTACAACATTATAAATCAGCTATCAGTTCAGTTCAGTTCATTTCAGTCGCTCAGTCGTGTCCGACTCTTTGCGACCCCATGAATAGCAGCACACCAGGCCTCCCTGTCCATCACCAACTCCCAGAGTTCACTCAAACTCACGTCCATCGAGTCAGTGATGCCATCCAGCCATCTCATCCTCTGTCGTCCCCTTCTCCTCCTGCCCCCAATCCCTCCCAGCATCAGAGTCTTTTCCAATGAGTCAATTCTTTGCATGAGGTGGCCAAAGTGCTGGAGTTCCAGCTTTAGCATCATTCCTTCCAAAGAACACCCAGGACTAATCTCCTTCAGAATGGACTGGTTGGATCTCCTTGCAGTCCAAGGGACTCTCAAGAGTCTTCTCCAACACCACAGTTCAAAAGCATCAATTCTTTGGCGCTCAGCTTTCTTCACAGTCCACCTCTCACATCCATACATGACTACTGGAAAAACCATAGCCTTGACTAGACGGACCTTTGTTGGCAAAGTAATGTCTCTGCTTTTTAATATGCTATCTAGGTTGGTCATAACTCTTCTTCCAAGGAGTAAGCATCTTTTAATTTCATGGCTGCAGTCATCATCTGCAGTGATTTTGGAGCCCCCCAAAATAAAGTCTGACATTGCTTCCACTGTTTCCCCATCTATTTCCCATGAAGTGATGGGACCGGATGCCATGATCTTAGTTTTCTGAATGTTGAGCTTTAAGCCAACTTTTTCACTCCCTTCTTTCACTTTCATCAAGAGGCTTTTTAGTTCCTCTTCACTTTCTGCCATAAGGGTGGTGTCATCTGCATAGCTGAGGTTACTGATATTTCTCCCGGCAATCTTGATTCCAGCTTTTGCTTCTTCCACCCTAGCATTTCTCATGATGTACTCTGCATATAAGTTAAATAAGCAGGGTGACACTATACAGCCTTGACGTACTCCTTTTCCTATTTGGAACCAGTCTGTTGTTCCATATCCAGTCTAATTGTTGCTTCCTGACCTGCATATAGGTTTCTCAAGAGGCAGGTCAGGTGGTCTGGTATTCCCATCTGTTTCAGAATTTTCCGCAGTTGTGGAAACTGTGGAATTGTGATCCACACAGTCAAAGGCTTTGGCATAGTCAATAAAGCAGAAATAGATGTTTTTCTGCAACTCTCTTGCTTTTTCCATGATCCAGCGGATGTTGGCAATTTGTTCTCTGGTTCCTCTGCCTTTTATAAATCCAGCTTGCACATCAGGAAGTTCACAGTTCACGTATTGCTGAAGCCTGGCTTGGAGAATTTTGAGCATTACTTTACTAGCATGTGAGATGAGTGCAATTGTGCAGTAGTTTGAGCATTCTTTGGCATTGCCTTTCTTTGGGATTGGAGCGAAAACTGACCTTTTCCAGTCCTGTGGCCACTGCTGAGTTTTCCAAATTTGCTGGCATATTGAGTGCAGCACTTTCACAGCATCATCTTTCAGGATTTGAAATAGCTCAACTGGAATTCCATCACCTCTACTAGCTTTGTTTGTAGTGATGCTTTCTAAGGCCCACTTGACTTCACATTCCAGGATGTCTGGCTCTAGGTGAGTGATCACACTATCATGATTATCTGGGTTGTGAAGATCTTTTCTGGACAGTTCTTCTGTGTATTCTTGCCACCTCTTCTTAATATCTTCTGCTTCTGTTAAGTCCATACCATTTCTGTCCTTTATTGAGCCCATCTTTGCATGAAATGTTCCCTTGGTATCTCTAATTTTCTTGAAGAGATCTCTAGTCTTTTTCATTCTGTTGTTTTCCTCTATTTCTTTGCATTGATCGCTGAACAAGGCTTTCTTATCTCTTCTTGCTATTCTTTGGAACTCTGCATTCAGATGCTTGTATCTTTCCTTTTCTCCTTTGCTTTTCGCTTCTCTTCTTTTCACAGCTACTTGTAAGGCCTCCCCAGATATCCATTTTGCTTTTTTGCATTTCTTTTCCATGGAGATGGTCTTGATCCCTGTCTCCTGTACAATGTCACAAGCCTCACTCCATAGTTCATCAGGCACTCTATCAGATCTAGTCCCTTAAATCTATTTCTCACTTCCACTGTATAATCATAAGGGATTTGATTTAGGTCATACCTGAACGGTCTAGTGGTTTTCCCTAATTTCTTCAATTTAAGTCTGAATTTGGCAATAAGGAGTTCATGATCTGAGCCACAGTCAGCTCCCGGTCTTGTTTTTGCTGACTGTATAGAGCTTCTCCATCTTTGGCTGCAAAGAATATAATCAATCTGATTTCAGTGTTGACCATCTGGTGATGTCCATGTGTAGAGTCTTCTCTTGTGTTGTTGGAAGAGGATGTTTGCTATGACCAGTGCATTTTCTTGGCAAAACTCTATTAGGCTTTGCCCTACTTCATTCTGTATTCCAAGGCCAAATTTGCCCGTTACTCCATACTTCAATTTAAAAAAAAATACTGGGGGAAAAAAAAAACACAGGAGAAAATCTAGGTGACCTTGAGGTTTTTTTGGTGACCTTGAGTTTGGTGATGAGTTTTTTGATTCAACACAACAAAAGCAGGATTGATGAAAGGAAAAAAAAAATCAGTAAACTGACATCATTAAAATGACAACTTTCTCTATGAAAGACAGGGTTAAGAGACTGAAAACAAGCTACAGACTGGGAGAAAATCTCTACAAACCACTTATCTGATAAAAGACCAGCATCCAAAATATCTAAACAACTCTTAAAACTCAACAATAAGACAGACCACACAATTAAAAATGGACAAAATATCAGAACACACCTCTCACCAAGACACATGGATGGTAAGCAAGCATAAGAAAAGATGCTCATGTCTTATGTCATTAGGACTGCAAATAAAAGAAGAATAATATCATTTCTAGATACTTGCTACAAAATCCTAAAATTAAAAAAAAACAACAACTGAGAATAAGCATTAAAGGACAGAGAAGATGCGGAGTGACAGGAACCCTCACTCACTGCTGGTGGGAATGGAAAACAGTACGCCTTCATGGGAAAATGGGCAGTTTCTTACAATACTTAACCGTATAATCCAGCAACCAGGCTCCTTTGTAGTTTACCAAATCAGTTGAAAACTTGCTGTCACAGGGGCTTCCCTGGTGGCTGAGGGTAAAGAATCTGCCTGCCAATGCAGGAGACACAGGTTTGATCCCCAGTGTGGGAGGATCTCACATGTCTCAGAGCAACTGGACCCATGCACCACAACTACTGAGCCTGTGCTTTAGGACCTGGGAACCACATGCAGCCTCTGTGTCCTAAAGCTCAGGCTACACCACAGGAGATGCCACCACCACAAGAAGCCTGCACACAGCAACTACAAGTAGCCTCTGCTCTCCACAACTAGAGCAAAGCTGGTGCAGCAAGGAAGCCCCAGTACAGAAAAAAAAAAAAAAAAAAACCCAAAACATCTTCATTCATAAAAATACCTGTGTGTGAATTGTTTATAAAAGGTTTACTCATGATTGCCAAGACTTACAGGTAAACAAGAAATTCTCCAACAGGTGAATGGAAAAATAATCACTGGAACATCAATATAATGAAATGTTATTCACTGTTAAAAGGAAACGAGGTATCAAACCAAAAAGACAGAGAGAACCTTAAAATCATATTGTTAACTGAAAGTAGCCAACATGATAAGGCTACATACTGTATTATTCCAACCAGAGTTCTGCAAAGGGAAAAAACCACAGGACAATGAAAAATCTGCGTCTGCAGGGATTTGGGGGTGGGAGCGAGGAAGGAATAAATGAATAGGGGGAGCACAGGGGACTTTCAGGGCATCAAAGTAGAATACACGACATGGACATGACAGAAACAAGCTCATTTTACGTTGCCAAAGCCCACAGACTGTCTAAACAAGAGTCAACGTTGTCCTAAAATGTGGACTGTAATAAATCAGCATTGGTTCAACGAATTTAACAAATGTACCACAATAATACAAGATATAAAAAACAGGGCAAAACTATGATGGCAGAGGGGTTAAGTATGACCTTTCTGTACTTTGTAACCAAACTGTCTATAAACCTAAAACTGCTGTAGAGAAAGGTAACATCTATCAGGGAAAAAAAAGATGATGAAGTAAAAAAGGCATTAATATTCATTTCAGATGACTGAAAAAGGCCATCTTGGTTCAGTTGATTTGAAGTTACTTCAGTCACTATGGCACTCTTATAAAGGCCTGTATCCTGCAAACAGAGAATTAAAACCCCACTGAATGCCGTGTTCCAACGGATGTGCTCTGATGTGGTTAAGGGTGTCCTGGGGAGGCCTCAGTATATATACAGACAAGTGTTACCTTGATGTATATTGGGGATACCTGTTAGGCAAGAGATTCCCAGAATTCTTTTATCACACATTTTTAGACGATTGCCCAGGGGTCAGTAAACACATGCTCTCCAAGCCAACTGCTGGTCAGGGCTAAGACGACAGGCTGATGTTGGGTGTGTTGTGGACCGTTGAGTCCCCTCCTTTAGCAGGATGTCCAACTAAGGGGTGAAAACCTGGATCATGTATGAATGTGGAGATGTTCTGAAGTCTGTGAACTCCCCTTGCTCATCACTCAGGGAATCCTAAGGAGCCCACAGGGAGCCTAGGGGTCTGAGAAGGGGTGATGACCTTTAGCATCTGGCAAGGGACCCAGGAGGGGGAAGGCCTCCACCCCTCCTGCAGGTAGGTTATGGTGGGGGTCCCAGGGTCAGCTTTTTCTTGTCTCGGGGGGTCCCCACAGCTGTGCTGAGCTCTTGGGGTGCTCTTTACAGGGTTTCAAATCCTAATGGGAATCTGGATGGGAGGTCCCATTTTCAGGGTTATCTGTTTTCAGCACAGCTCCGTCAGGAGATGAAAGTGCAGCTCGAGTGGCCTACAATGCAAGGCCAGGGCCGGACCTTGGTTAGAAGCCTGTGGCCAGCTTCAGGCCTGACAGGAAACTCCAGAGGCAGGAGCGCAGGTCCCTGAAGCCTCTACTGTGACTCAGGGTTCGACGGCACGCAGGGGAATGCCTGTCATCTGGCATTTTCACCAGAGTCCACAGCCTTTTTGTTTTTTTGTGGGAACTATTCCAGGTGGGCCATTTTACAAGTAATAGCTTAAATGGGCTCAAATATATTTCAACATTTCTTATGTTCTGATGTCCTCAGAAGAGATGTCATTAATGTCACATCACTCATGCTCATGGCACAAGGTGGTGCAGGTCAGACCTTGCCTGCAGAGACCATGTACCGTGGCAATGGTGCTGAGGTTCTCTGAGGGTCACCAGGTAAAGGTGAAGGCCAAGTGTGCTGAGAGGCTGCTGAAATGGACACTGAACAGAAAAGACTTAGCCAAACCTGTGAGGGCAGGACATTTAGCAGCTGTGGAGTGGATGAAGTCAGTCATTTCCAAAATGATGGGGGCTGGGAATTGGGGCTTATTTGGTGAAACAACAGTCTCAAGGTTGCCATAATCCAATGTGAGATGTCATTCATTCTTTCCAGGTTTGTGAACAGACCAAATACGCCAATTAAAGTGAAGTGAAGTGAAGTTGCTCAGTCCTGTCTGACTCTTTGTGATCCCATGGACTGTAGCCTACCAGGCTCCTCTGTCCATGGAATTTTCCAAGCAAGAGTACTGGAGTGGGGTGCCATTTCCTTCTCCAATTAAAAGGAGGGGTTAATCACTTCCTCATTAAACAGGTTTGTATAACGGTTTTCCATCCTTCAAAACCCTATTTACATTGGGCCTATTAAGTAATTAGCAATAAAGGTCAGTGGAGTTCCATTTAGCAATATAATTTTCCAGTGCCAGAAACTAAATTAAAATTTAATTTATGATTCACTGGATCAGATCTTCCTTCCTCTCAAGCAGCACTGAAATGGCTTCAGAAAGGAGCCTGGTCTGGATGTTCATTGTAGTTGGAGGTTGGGACTGGGGCAGAAATTCTTGCCCAAAGCCAGGAGCTTGTGTGGCTGGAATCTCCTGTCATCTCTAGAGTGGAGGACCCAGACTTCTCATCAGGTTGGGGCACAAAGGGAAAAAGAAGGTGTTAAAAAGAAACAGTAGACCCCTGAAGGAAAGCTATGACAAACCCAGACAGTGTATTAAAAAGCAGAGACATCACTTTGCCAAAAAAGGTCTGTATAGTCAAAAGCTACGGCTTTTCCAGTAGTATGGATGTGAGAATTGGGCCACAAAGAAGGCTGAGCGCCGAAGAATCTCCCCCAGGAATGTCATCTTAAACCAGTCTGAGCTTATTTTTGCTTTTAATTTGCTGGCCAGCGCCAATGAGGTAATCAGCCATAGAGATTTTTTTTTTTTTTTCATAGAGATTTTTATTATCCCTCAAAGCAAGATAATTCACTCTTTCCATATCCCTTTGGCCTTCTACCCATCTAAGCCTTCCATTTGGACACCTCTCCACTCCCTAGATGCGATGCTGTCTGATTCAATCACTTAATAAAACCAATTAAACCTTTAAAATTTATTCAATTGTATTTTTGTTATTTAACAGATCAGTGGGGCTTAAACTGAAACAAAAAGCAAAAAAAATGTCTGACTACTCATGACAAAGACAAAGGTGGGAAAGAAAAATATGCATTTGCAATTGCTTCTTTTTTGATAAAGAAGCACCAAATCAAGATGCTCAAGAAATGGACTTCCCTGGTGGTCCAGTGGTTAAAACTCTGCCTTCCAGCGCAAGGGGTGTGGGTTCAATCAGTGGGGGAACTAAGATCCCACATGCCACACAGTGTGGCCAGAAATTAAAACTTGTGAAGAAAAAAAATTTCACTAAAGCCTTAAAATGATCTACACTGGTTATTTGGGAGCAGCTGAAGCAAGACCACTTGAGGGGCCAGGATGCCCTGGCATGAGTCTACTTTTGACAGTCTTATCTTACAGATTTTTGCTAACCTTCCCATGATGATTTAAAATTCACTGAGTAATATGCATATACTATATCTTTATATTTAATAGCCTTTATTTTAATTAACTTACTTTTGCTTTGAACGTTTTAAGTTTAGTTTTTATTTATCTACAGAGGAAACCCTTCTAAGATTTACTCCTTTAAATGCTAACCCTTATAAAAGTTTAAACCATAAAAAATGAGAAGTTTCAAATCTCCTTTTAACAAAAATAACAAGGGGGCATCATAGCTTCTTGTAGCTCACTCTGGGGGCTTTTTCAGAAATAAGTAACATGTAATGCATGAGGAATTTGCATGTAATCCATTAAATATACTAGGATTTTCAGTGATTTTATGTACATTTTGAATAGTTTTCCTCATGAATTCATTTGCTTCAGCAGTACTGTAACACTTAGAATTTCAAAGTTCTCTAAGGACAAGCACATACAAAAAACTGACCTACAAATGTAAAAGCCACCTAAGAACTCAAATATACTCATCTCATATCTTGAGGATCTCTTGCCTAAAAGGAAAGAATATTCTGTTTAGTTCCAGAGTTTTTTGGCTTATTCCCAATGTCTCTCTGTCAACATACCCTGAAAGCTTGAGAATCATAATACTATAAAATAATGTCACAGACTATGAAGGGAAACTAAAGAATTGCAACAGGGCCTTCCCTGGTGATCCAATGGTTAAGGTTCACCTTTCAATGCAGGGGGTAGAGGTTCAATCCCTGGTCTGGGAGCTGAGATCCCACATGCCTTGGGGCCAAAAAACCAAAACATGAAACAAGCAATGTAACAAATTCAATGACGTCTTTAAGAATGGTCCACATCAAAAAATCTTTTAAAAATCCTGCAATATTCAATATATAAATGTATACAAGGAAAGAAATGTAAATATTTGAATCAGTGAGATTAGCAGCCTATTTCCCTATAATTCAGAAGAAACTGAGATTCCCAGGCTTGAGGTCCAGATCTCCGACTGTGGGAATACAATCCCTGGAGTGTGTCAGAGCTGACTCATTAGGAAAGATTGTGATGCTGGGAAAGATTGAAGGCAGGAGAAGGGGATGACAGAGGATGAGATGGTTAGATGGTATCACCGATCTGATGGATGTGAGTTTGAGCAAACTCCGGGAGATGGTGAAGGAGGGAAACCTGGCATGCTGCAGTCCATGGGGTCGCAAAGAGTCAGACACGACTGAGCGACTGAATGGACAGCGTGTCAGTGGTGAGGGTCAGCCACATGAACAGCCTCAGAAATGAACTCTGGAGGCTCCAACAAATGCTCCCTCCCCAGGCTTCAATTCTTACAAGTGAGAAAACTCTTCACCAGATTCAATGTAAAATTCTAACTTAAATGAACTCGCCAATTCATAAACTCTTGTCCAAGAAGACACAATTCCTGACCTTCACAGACTTTCTCAACACACTCAAATCACTCTGAGTAATTCGTATGTACAGTTACAGTACAAAGTTCAACCTGGTAATCAACAGTTAGGGTCTCAGGGCGTCACTCTGTATCCCCCACCGTCGAAAGTGCATCCCCACCTTTCCAGGGCTGTATCTTCTCTCACTATAAAGGCTCCTTCCATGGTTGGTGAGAGCAGGTAGGACACGTGCAGGGGAAGGCTTCCCAGATAGAACAGTTGGTCCTCTGAGTACTTCCCTTGGCAGGCTCAAGGGGGCCTTAGCTAAGAGCTAAGAGCCCACAGGTCTGGGCTCCCCACTGTCATTGTCATGAACTCCATTGATATTTTAAATGACACATACCCAGTGTTTGAATAATCCAACAGAACCATTCAATCCAGTATTTATGTATAAAGAAGGGAGGAAAACTGTAAGGCATTTTTTTCTATTTCAAGAACAAAACACAAATATCTATTCCTTTCAGAAAGTAAATGTCAGCCAATTATCATTTCCATGGCAAGAAACTGTAAATAATTGAAGAAAAGAAAAAAAAAAGATCTTGAATGTTACTTACAGTCAGTTATGTGACCAAAAAAAAAAAATGTAACTAATGGAATAATGGTATAATGGAGTATTTTTTCTGAAAGTCACCTCTTTCTTCCCCTTTGGAAATATTTTATATTCTCTTTCAAGATCTATTGATTAAATACATTTACAGTTACTAAAGATGGAAACTTAGGACTTCCTTGGTGGTCCAGTGGCTAGGACCGCGCTCTCACTGCAGGGGGACCAGGGTTCAATCCTTGGTCGTGGAACTAGATCCTACATGCCGCAACTAGGACCCATACAGCTAAAAAAAGGCTTAAAAGTGAATAAGGTCACAAACTCAGGGAGGGACAAGGCTGACCTGGAACTATGATGAAAAGACCGACCACCCAGGAGTCTCCCAAGAGGAACCTCCACCCAAAAGGCTTAAACAAAATAGGATGTCTGTGGCTGGGAAAGCTTGTGGGGCGGAGTAAGGAGGGGACAGCACAAGACTTAAATACAGTGTAGTTCCCGGTGATTAATTTCTGGTTTCTTCTCATGGAAAACATACACAGACAAAAAACTAAACTTTGAAGAGTCATTCATGGCTCTGTGGATTAATAATAAACAATTTAAAATACTGCATAGCTTGAAATGCACCACGGAGGGCAAGTAGTTAATAATGAAGCTATGAACTGAAAAGGGGAAGATGGCGTTTGGGAATATCGGGAAAGATCTGGAAATTTAGGCATTTGTGTCCTGCCCTGGGAAGAGCTGGAGTAGGGAGACAGGGTCGTGGATTTGTGACACTGTTCTTCATACATTTGAAAAGTGAGGGGAAATGAGAGTTCCCCCGCCCCGGGGAGAAAGGAGGGACCCCATAGACCGCTGCTCCCCTTATGCAGGGACCCCGAATACTGAGTTACGATTGTCCCGTTACAACCCTCTCCATGGACACCACACAACCTGGAGCAGACACAGCCGCAGCGGTGAGCAGAGAGGCCGCCCCGGGTCCCAACTGCCCGCTGAGTCCGTGCACTGCGTGCCGCGCTCGGGGTGGGTGGACTCGGGTCCGCGGGTCCGAAGTTGACCACGGGGAGGCCCAGGTCCCACCACAGCCAGTACCAGCAGGTCCCTCAGCCCCCGTCTTCCAACACCCGGCTCCCCCAGCTCACCATTTTTTGGTTTCTTGGCTTCCCAGTCATCCACTCCACGACTGCCGCGGCAAGCGCAGGTCACACTGACAGAGGATGCCGCGGAACCACCGGAGCCTTTTAAGGACACAGAGAAGGGGGATCTGCTGCGCTGCGGGAGCGAATGGGAACCAGCACGCAGTCCACGCCACCCACGCCCGACACTGGAGCGTCGCCTACAGGCGCTCACACGTACGTACCCGGCGACTCCCTTGATTGGACAGCTCGCAAGGCCCCGCCCTGCCGTGCCTGAGTGACAGCAGGCCGGAGGTCACGTCTTTGCTCGGACCTTGACCTGGCAGGGAGGCCCCTCCATGGTCACTCCATTGAACCAGATGGCCGCGAGGCCCTCACAGAACGGTGACACTTCTTCCCCAAAACGGACACTGAGAAGTGGCCTCACCATGTGTAATAATGAGTCTCGCCCCACTTTTGATCTTTGACCATTTGCTGTGAGAGAGACCCATTCTTCCCTACCTACCCTCCCTCGTTTGGAAGACTGAAAAGCCCCCTTACCCCACCCCATCCTCGGGGGCACTTGGCTCAAGAGGGAGGGTGAACCCCACAATCCTAGACCAGCCATGAAGCTTCAGGGCATGTGTGAAACACAGACCGAGAAACCACAGAAGACCTTTACAATGTAATTTCTTTCATACTTACTCGTTGAAAGGTCAAAGGAGGCAAAACTGAAAGAAAATTGCAGAGTGAAAAATAAAAGATGGTGAAGGTATGGAAGAATAAACAGAGAATCCCAACCGCCATCATGTAAGGGGCAGGTTGGTGATGAATGAGGCATGGGAAGGTTGGGGACTCTGTCACCAACGCCCACAGGTCATTTATGAATTTTCATGAAGATTCCAAGAATGTTTCAATTATCACTAAATATAGCCAGGAAACATTTTGTATATTCTTTTCTAAATATATATGCTGATTTTTTTTTTTTATTGAAGGATAATTGCTTTACATGCTGATAAAAATTTTAAGCAGTAATTAAGGTTGGCAACAAAATTTGTATGTTAGTTTGTCCTATAAAGTGGCAATCTGAGTTTTCACTCATGGTTTTGGCAACAACAATCAGTAAGAAGCCAAGTGTCAACTAAGAAAGGATGGGTTCCCTGAGTTCATCATCATATGTAGTTTTTATAAACAAAGGGTATTGCTATGGAAAGATCTGGAGGATTTATCAATAGAGCAAATAAGTACAGTTTATTAAAGTATATATTGGAGAAGAAAATGGCACCCCACTCCAGTATTCTTGCCTGGAGAAGTCCATGTACAGAGGAGCCTGGTGGGCTATAGCCCATGGGGTTGCAAGAGTCAGATACAACTTAGGGACTAAACAACAATATTGCAGTATATATAAATACCAAGTTACTTTTTCTATAACCTACAGAGAAAGGCAGAACGTGGACCTCCACCCAAGGGTTGGTTGAATAGTGGAGAGGAGTCTGGCCTTTTTTTTTTTTTAGGCTACACTTAGGGGTGTAGGCTATGGTGGCAGATCACATGCAGCCTTTCTTATCACCTTGTACAGATTTGGGGCACAAAGGGAAGAAGGGGTAAGACTTTAAAGTTGTCATCAGTCACATAATAGGAAAAATATATCCTAGTCTCTGACCCTCGTTCCTGGCACAGGGCTCCTAAAACCCTTGTAAATTCCTAAGGGAGGGATTTCCCTGGTGGTCCAGTGGCTAAGACTCCCCACTCCCAATGCAGGGGGCCTGATTTGATCCCTGGTCAGAGAACTAGATCCTGCATACTGCAACTAAGACCCAGTACAGCCAAATAAATAATTTTTTTAAAATTCCTAAGGGATAAGAGCACTAGGACCATCTCTCATTCTATTGAAGTGACTCTGGTTGGGCTCCTGGGTGGCTGCTGGGTGAGGGGCCAGTCACTGGAAAGACCAAGTCATGATCATGAACTTGGAATTTTCAGCCCAACACCCTCATCCTCCAGAAAGGGGAGGGGGCTGAAAATGAAGTTAACAATTAATCATGCCTACATGAGGAAGCCTCCATAAAATCCCAGTGGTAAGGGGGGATTCAGAGGGCTTCCAGGTTGGTGGTCCATGTACAGGGAGGGTGATGCACCCCAGCTCCAAGGGACTCTCTCAGACTTCACCCTATGTATCACTTCACCTGTATCACTTATCATATCCTTTAATAAACTGGTAAATGTATTAATAACTTCAGTGTGTCTCTGAGTTCTATGAGCTGCTCTTGCAAACAGAACCCAAGGAGGGGCCTGTGAGAACTTCTGATTTGTAGCCATGTCAGACGGAAGTTGTGAGTAATCTGGGGACCTACTCCTTGTGATTGGCATCTGAAATTGTGTGTGGGGGCCAGTGCTGACAGTTTTGCGAGACTTAGCTCTTAACCTGTAGAATCTGATGCTGTCCCAGGGCAGATAGTGTTAGGATTGAGTTAAGTTGTAGGACACCCCACTGGTGTCACAGAGAATTACTTATTGTGGGGGTAAAACCTTCACATATTTGATGACTGGAAGTATCAGGACTGAAGAGTTCTGGGTAAAAGTAAAGGAGATGCTTAGGTAGGAAGAACTGGGTTTTCTCCACTCAGGAAGAAGATATCAGCAGTCAAACATTAAAAAATGGAGTTAGAGACCTCTGATCAGCAGATAAGGAGCTTAAAAGGTTATAGTCCCATCCTCAACAAACAGACTTTTTAAAAAAAGCAAAGAAACTTAAAAATCAATGACTCTTCTTAAATATATCAAAGGACTGAGGTCACAGGGTGAAGTATTGTCTCCAAAATTGGAAAGAGACTGAAAAATAGCCATTTTGAAATATGCCTACAATATTCTGCACTTTTTAATAAGTCTTGTCCTCAAAAGAATGTATTTCAACTTAGAGAATGAATTTATAGTTCTTGGGAAAAACAGGGAGAAGGGATAGTTAGGGAGTTTAGGATGGATATATGCACACTTCTATATTTAAAATGGATAACCAACGAGGACCTGCTGTATAGCACGAGGAACTCTGCTCAGTGTTATGTGGCAGCCTGGAACAGAGGGGAGTTTGAGTGATAATGGATACATGTACATGTATGGGTGAGTCCCTTTGCTGTTCACCTAAAACTATCACAACATTGTTAATCAGTTATATCCACCCCCCCCCCCCAAAATAATCTATTTCATTAGAGGCTAACCAACTGGGATCCTACCAGTGCCAGAGGGCAGTGCTATGGTGGGAGGCAAAGAGTCAACTGGACTCCCCACTAGTCTTTCTGCTGACCTCTCAGCAAACACACGGTATGTTTTCCAAAACAACTCCAATTCTCCAACACCAACTGGGTGTCCTGCAGTGCAATTCAAGTCTGACACAAACTAACCAGAATTAACATCAGATTCCACAGTTTATGGGTTGAATCCTATGACAGTACCCACCGTCAGATGCCAGCCACAGAGTGGGCAGGGGCTGGGCTAAACACATTTCTGCCTGACCCACCACAAATTTAGAGGTTCCCTGGACAACACCTCATCTTTGTTAATTGTCTAGAGCACCTATCAGAATGAAGACAAGCACTACTTATTATTACCAGTTTATTTGATTTTTTAAAACTTTTTATTTTGTATTGGGGTTGTTGTTTAGTCACTAAATCGTGTTTGACCCTTTTGTGACCCAATGGACTGCAGCCTGCCAGGCTCCTCTGTCCATGGGATCTGCCAGGCTAGAATACTGGAGTGGGCTTCCATTTCCTTCTCCAGGGGATCTTCCTGACCTAGGGATCAGACCTGTGTCTCCTGCATTGGCAGGCGGGCTCTGAGTGGAGCCACCTGGGAAGCCCCTCTATTGGGGTATTTATATTTGAGTGTGTGTGTGTGCTCCATCATTTCTGAATCTTTCATCAGGAACAGCCACGTGGAAAGGGTGCCCAGGGCAAAGTGGTGGGGGTAGGGGTGGCAGGGAGCTTCCATGTTATCTCCACACATGACAGCTTCCTGGCTCACTGATGGGTTCACCAAGTCAGATCTCTCTGAATCCCGAGCTTTAGGGGTTTCCATAGTTTTCTTATGTCGACCACTGGAGAAGGACTCAATCTTCAGCACCTCCTTCCTCTCTGGAGGCTGGGAACTGGGCTGAAAGTTCTTCCTGGTCACTGGTGGCCAAATCCCTACCCTGAAGCCATCCAGGGGCCTAGAAACAGTTGCCTTATTACAACATAAGATGCTCTTATTACCGATAGAGGTGGTATGGTTAGATAGCCTCACTGACTCAATGCATATGGATTTGAGCAAACTCCCATAGGTAGTGGAGGACTGGAGCCTGGTGTGTTACAGTCCATGGGGTCACAAAGAGTCAGAAACAACTTAGCGACTAAAAACAACATCATCGGTATCTCTCAGAGTCCAAGGGCCTTGGGAAATCTTTGCTAAGAACTGTGGACAAAGATCAAACATTTTTCTTATCACACCAGAGAAGGGCAGAGCCCACGGACACAGGCTCATTAAAATACTGAGACCAGATCATGGGATGATAAAACTTTCCTCTTAGCCACAATGAACCACTACATCAGAAGACATATGTTTAATCACAGTAGGGAACTTGGAAACAATGGTATGTTTCAGAACTTATTTAGAAGTCTCTAAAGGGCTGTGGCACCCCATTCCAGTACTCTTGCTTGGAAAATCCATGCAAGGATTTTCCAAGGATTTAGGCTGCAATCCATGGGGTCGCTAAGAGTCGGACATGACTGAGCGACTTCACTTTCACTTTTCACTTTCACTTTTCACTTTCATGCATTGGAGAAGGACTAGTTTGTCAGTTCTTTCTGTAAATCAAAGAAGCAGGTCAAGAGGGAGGAGATGTATGTATACTTATAGCTGATTCATGTTGCTCAGCAGAAACCAACACAACATTGTAAAGCAATTATCCTCCAATTAAAAATAAAATTTTTAAAAAGTAGAAATGAATAAATAGAATAAGAAGTTAACAGATGACCATATATCATCCCTAGATTCCCCTTCAGGAACCTCACAAACAAACTGTGTGGCCAAATTGTGTGATTTACATCTAGAGGAAGAACACAAGTCAATGAGACAGCATGTAGTGGTGAAAAGGGACAACTCTGATCCTCAACTATTGCAAGGAAAAGCCAACTCTGACTCGATGATGGAAATGGTTTCTTTGACTTGCTTTTCCTTGCTGTTGTTACTATAATCATACATAATGGCCTGCTTCAAAGGACCCTGACACTTTGTATGCATGGGTTAGTCACTCAGTCGTGGCTGATGCTTTGTGACCCAATGGACTGTAGCCCACCAGAATCCTCTGTCCATGGGATTCTCCAGGCAAGAATACTGGAGTTGATTGCTATTTCCTCCTCCAGGGGATCTTCCAGACGCAGAGATTGAACCCAGGTCTCCCACACTGTAGGAGGATTCTCTACCAACTGAGCTACCAGGAAGTCCGACCGTTAAACTATAGTGCTTGTGTGTAGCTAACAGGTATATAATCTCACTCTGCCCACCTGTGAATGGCTACAACAAAAAGAAAAAATTAACACACCACTTCCAAAGGCTGGACCTTCCTGGAGATGTTTTGCAAGACTTGTTCAGTCGCTCAGTCGTGTTTGACTCTTTGCAACCCCATGGACTGCAGCACGCCAGGGTTCTCTGTCTTTCACCATCTCTCAGAGCTTGCTCACACTCATGTCTATTGAGACGGTGATGCCATCCAACTCATCCTCTGTCATGCCCTTCTCCTTCTGCTCTCAACCCTTCCCAGCATCAGGGTCTTTTCCAATGAGTTAGCTCTTCACATCAGGTGGCCAAAGTATTGGAGATTCTGCTTCAGCATCAGTCCTTCCGATGAACACTCAGGACTGATCTCCTTTAGGATGGACAGGTTGGTTCTCCTTGCAGTCCAAGGGACTCTCAAGAGTCTTCTCCAACACCACAGTTCAAAAGCATCAATTCTGCAGCACTTGGCTTTCTTTATGGTCCAACTCACATCCATACATGACTACTGGAAAAGCCATAGCTTTGACTATACAGACCTTTGTTGGTAAAGTAATGTCTCTGCTTTTTAATATGCTGTCTAGGTTGGTCATAGCTTTTCTTCCAAGAAACAAGTGTCTTTTAATTTCATGGCTGCAGTTACCATCTGCAGTGATTTTGGAGCGCCCCCCCCACCCCCGCCCCAAATAAAGTCTGTCACTGTTTCCATTGTGTCCCCATCTATTTGCCATGAAGTGCTGGGACTGAATGCATGATCTCAGTTTTTTGAATGTTGAGTTTTAGGCCAATTTTTTCACCCTCCTCTTTCATTTTCATCAAGAGGCTCTTTAGTTTTTCTTTGCTTTCTGACATAAGGGTGGTGTTATCTGTATATCTGAGGTTATTGATATTTCTCCCGGCAATCTTGATTTCAGCTTGTGCTTCATCCAGTCCAGTATTTCGCATGATGTACTCTGTATATAAGTTGAATACAGTCTTGACATACTCCTTTCCCAATTTGGAACCAGTCCATTGTTCCATGTCTGGTTCTATCTGTTGTTTTTTGACCTGCATACAGGTTTCTCAGGAGGCAGGTCAGGTGGTCTGGTATTCCCATTTCTTGAAGAATTTTCCACAGTTTCTTGTGATCCACACAGTCAAAGGCTTTGGCATAGTCAATAAAGCAGAAATAGATGTTTTTCTGGAACTCTCTTGCTTTTTCGATGATCCAGCAGATGTTGGCAATTTGATCTCTGGTTCCTCTGCCTTTTCTAAAACCAGCTTGAACATCTGGAAGTTCACAGTTCACATATTGCTGAAGCCTGGCTTGGAGAATTTTGAGCATTACTTTACTAGTGTGTGAGATGAGTGCAATTGTGCGGTGATTTGAGCATTCTTTGGCATTACTTTTCTTTGGGATTGGAATGAAAACTGACCTTTTCCAGTCCTGTGGCCACTGCTGAGTTTTCCAAATTTGCTGGCATATTGAGTGCAGCACTTTCACAGCTGCAGGGAACATCAACAAAAGACACTGGCTTCCCTCCTAGCTCAGTCAGTAAAGAATCTGCCTGCAATTCAGGAGACCCCAGTTCGATTCCTGGGTTGGGAAGATCCGTTGGAGAAGGAAATGGCAACCCACTCAAATATTCTTGCCTGGAGAATCCCATGGACAGAGGAACCTGGCAGGCTACAGTCCATGAGGTCACAAGAAAAGACATAATGTATGCATCATGGAAATCCCATAAGGAGAAGAGAGGGAGAATAGTAGAAAGCTTATTTAAAGAAATAATGATTGGGACTTCCCTGGTGGTCCAGTGGTTAAGAACTCTGAGCTCCCCACGCAAGGGCCCTGGTTCGATTGCTGGTCAGGGAACTAGATCCTGCATGCTGAAGCTAAAGAGCCTACATGCTGTAACTAAAGATCCCACAAACCGCAACTGGGACCTAGCACAGCCAAAAGAAAAAGTATTACAAATTTTTTTAAAAAGGTGAAAAACATATGATCACCTCAACTGATGCAGAAATAGAATTTGACAAAATTTAACATCCTTTCATGATAAAAATTCAACAAATTAGGTACAGAACGAATACACTTCAACATGATAAAAGTCACACACGACAAGCCTACAGGTAACATTGAACTGAATGGTGAAAAGTGACCTCTTCCAAAACTATGGTACCTAGAAAGGGACTGGAGGAGGTGAGGGAGCCTTTTCCTATAGGAAGGCTGAGCCAGAGGCTCAGGTTTGGCTTCATCGTATTTCAAGAGGGTCTTATTATCAGGGGCTTCCCTGGAGGCTTAGTGGTGAAGAATCTGCCTGCTAATGCAGGGGACACGGGTTTGATCCCTGGTCCTAGAAGATCCCATGTGCCACGGAGCAGCTAAGCCCATGCTCCTCAATACTGAGCCTGCACTCTAGAGCCTGTGCTCTGCAACAAGAGAAGCCACCACAATGAGAAGCCCATGCACCATAAGAGAGAGTAGCCCCTGCTTGCTGCAACTAGAGAAAAGCCTGCCCAGCAACAAA
Organism: Bubalus bubalis; assembly: GCF_019923935.1. NCBI lineage: Eukaryota > Metazoa > Chordata > Mammalia > Artiodactyla > Bovidae > Bubalus > Bubalus bubalis. The sequence goes on along the minus strand of NC_059165.1, from coordinate 98,161,690 downwards.
GACCCAGCACAGCCCAAAATAAATAAACTCCATTAAGAAAAAAAAAAAAAAGAATATGTTGCCTTCCAAACATCAAAACAACCTAGGAGTTGCTGTGGGTGCAGAGAGGGACAATTGTTATTTTTTTCATAGTCAGGGAGGAAGGCGCCCCTTGTTTATTTACCACATAATTTTCAGGAATTTAACCAAGGGGTCAGGGCCTTACTTATGGATGGGCTAATGACCCATGCACTTTTCGTGAGCAACTTTTTTCGGTATCTGCAATGTCCTGAATGTCAAATGAACTTCCTCAGAGGAGAATGTCATCAATGTCATGTCATACCTGTGCTCTTGGAGCCAAGAGGATGCAGCTTGCATCCTGCCTGCAGAGACCGTGTGCAGTGGCAGCGGTGCTGAGGTTCCCAAAGCTAACCAGGTCAAGGTGTATCACGTCCCTTCAGAGGTGAGGGCCAAGTGCAGCAAAGCAGCTGTTGAAATAGGCATCAAACACAACAGATTTATCCGAATCTGTGAGAGCAGGGTATCTGCCAGCTGTTGACGGGATGGAGTCGGTAATTTCCACAATGTTGGGGACTGAGTACAGAGGTTCATTTGGTGTGACCACAACCTCAAGTGTTCGGTAATCCACTGTCAGGGGTCATTCAGTCTTTTTAGATTTAAGAACAGGCCAAACTCAGCTGTGAAAAGGAGAAGTACAGGGAGTAATCACCTCTTTGCTAAATATTTTTTGTGGGGACTTCCCTGGCAGCCCAGTGGTTAAGAATCTGCGTTTCCACTTCAGGGGGCACAGGTTCGATCCCTGGGTGAGGAACTAACATCCTGTGTGCTATGTGGTGTGGCCAAAAAAAAATTTTTTTTTGTAATGGTCTTCAATCCTTCAAGGCCTTGTTTAATTTTCATTGGCCCATATTATGTAATTTAGGCTTCCTCGATGGCTCAGCGGGGAAAGAATCTCCCTGCAATGCAGGAGATAAAGGAAACTCAGGTTTGATTCCTGGGCTGGGAAGATCCCCTGCAAAAAGAAATGGCAACCCACTCCAGTATTCTTGCCTGAAAAATCCCGTGGACAGAGGAGCCTCGCAGGCTACAGTCCATGGAGTAACAAAGAGTCGGATACAACTGAGCATGAGCACAATAATGCAATTTACCTAGGGGGGTAGACTGTGGGATCTTATTTTGTCAAGCCAATTTGCAATTAGCAAAAAGTATTTAATTTTAATTTGTGAATCACTGGTCCAGAGCTTTCCTGTTCACTATAGAATACTTTAGGAAAATCGATCCTCTGACCATGGGAGAATTTAGGCAAGAGAAGAGTTGGCTAACAATCATTAAAGATATGCCTATTCAGTAATTCCTCTAAGATTATGGGGAGTTCCTTGCTTAAGTTTGTTGTTGTTGTTTAGTTGCTCAGTTGTGTCTCTTTTTCGACCCCATGGACTGTAGCCTGCCTGCTCCTCTGTCCACGGAATTTTCCAGGCAAGAATACTGGAGTGGCTTGCCATTTCCTTCTCCAGGGATCTTCCCACCAGGGACCAAACCCGCAATATCGTGCACTGGCAGGCGGATTCTTTACCACTGAGCCACTAAGGAAAGCCCTGCTTAAGTTTACTGGGATTCTAATACAATTGGAAACCCAGTACTGATTATTTGCATGAAGGTTTGTGAATCAATGCAACACAGCAGATGACCAAATTAATTCAGAAACTCTGCTGTAGGGGCCCAGAAACCAAAAAGTACCCCTTTATCATTTGGGTTGTTTAAAGTCTTTTAGTGTATTTTAGACTTCCAGTTGGGTCCAGTTGTGGACCCTTGTTTCTGTATTGTTCCTTTGTTTCCTCTCTCCTGTCCATCCCTGTGTTGTTTTTTCAGTCACTGAACATATTCCAGGGGAGACAGTGACCTCTCCACTGTGGTATTTATAAGATTTTCCCTCCTGAGGGCCTCACGTATGTGCCAGCAGGAATAGGGGGCTTGTTCATGACAACTGTTGCTGTGTGGTTTAAAGTAAGTTTAACTAACCCGAGGTTTAAAGTCAGTCTGAACTAACCCCTTGGCTGTGCTACAGCATGTTGCCCCCGTAACTCTGAGGGTCAGGAGCTTTGCTGCAGTAGAGGTGGGGGCAGAGAAACTTAAGAGGAACTTAAGGGTGCTAGTGAGCCCTCTGTGTTAGGGGAGTACGGTTTTAGCCTGCCGACTACTGTCTGCTGCCTTTCGCCCTCTCTTCTCTCTCTCTCTCTCTCTCAAATTTTTGGCCACACTGGTGCTAGTGGTAAAGAACCCCCCTGCCAATGCAGGAGATGGGGTTCAATCCCTGGATTGGGAAGATCCCCTGGAGGAGGGCATGGCAACCCACTCCAGAATTCTTGCCTGGTGAATCCCATGGACAGAGGAGCCTGGTGGGCTACAGTCCACAGTGTCCCAAAGAATCGGACACGACTGAAGCAACTTAGCATGGTACAGCATGTGGGATCTTAGTTCCCCAACCAGGGGGTTGATCCTGCACCCGCTGCAGTGGAAGCTGGGAGTCTTAACCACTGGACCACTTGGGAAGTCCCTCTCTCTTTTCAAATGACTGTTCTTTCAGGAGCAACACTCCTTGAAACCACCTCCTGCACAGCACAAAGTCCCTCTCTCCCACCCCTCACTGGGGTATATCAGGGCCAGCCAACCCTGCCTCTGTCACAGCTTCACTCTAACACACAGATAGATCCCAGCAAAGATATCGACCCAGGACTAATTCGATGAGAGCCCAATTCCATACTTTGTTGTTTAGTCGCTAAGTCGTGTCCGACTCTTTTGCAACTGCCATTTCCTTGCCTGGATTTCCCAGGCAAGCATACTGGACTTGGTTGCCATTTACTTCTTCAGGGGAGCTTCCCAACCCAGGATCAAACCCGTCTCCTGCATTGGCAGGTGGGTTCTGGCAGCCACCAGGGAAGCCCAATGACTGGGACTTCCCTGGTGGTCCAGTGGTTAAGACCCTGTGCTCCCAATGCAGGGGGCACAGCTTCGATCCGTGGTCATGGAACTAAGATCCCGCATACCACACAGTGAGGCCAAAAAAATTAAAAAAAAAGAAACCACATATAAAGAAAGCTGGATTTTCCTGATGGTCCAGTGGTTAAGAATCCTCCTGCCAATGCAGGGGACACGGGTTCCATCCCTGATTTGGGAAGATTCCATATGCCACAGGACCACAGCTACTGAGCCCATGACCCCTAGAGCCTGTGCTCTGCAACAAGAGAAGCCACCGCAATGAGAAGCCTGTGCACAGCAACTAGAGAGTAGCCCCCACTTGCTACAACTAGAGAAAGCCTGCATGCAGCAATGAAGACCCAGTGTAGCTGAAAATAAATAAAATTTTAAAAGCCTATAACCCACATAATTGAGGTCTTAGGGGGTAGGTAGGGCTGGCCTTTCAAGTAGCGCTGAAATGGCTTCAGCAAGCAAGGAAAGGGGGCCTGGCCTGGGTTTTGATCATGGCTAGGGGGTGTTAGAGAAAAAAACCATTCAATGACAGAAACAGGATAAAGCAGATTTCATCCAGAACTGTTGGGACAGGTATGGAGACTGCTGGGCTGAGATTTCACAGCAGGTGAGAAATGAGACTGTGCTCAGCTCTGAACACAGCATGTCGAAGTGGGAAATCATGGCCAGAGAGCAAGGTTCGGGGTCAGTGGATAGAAACTTACTTGAAGGAAAGACAGGGATTAGTGGGTCTGGATACACTGACCTCACAGGATTCTTACTGAAGTCAGGTCAGGGTGAGCACACATCACCTGAGGGGTGGTGGTGGGGCATAGGAACCCAATTGGACACAGAAAATGATCAGATATGAGGAATTGGGGACCTCTGGGTTAACTGACTTATTAGTGGGCTTTCTGGACTTGCTAAGGAACTACTTATTAGCTAAAACTGGATTTTGCAAGGAACTACATAGATAGGCCCAGGGTAAGGTTCAGTGTCAGAATATTCTTTGGTCAAGCAAAGAATCTTGGGGTGGGGCCAGGACAAGGGTTCTGCACACAGACAGGGGCTTGTGTGGCTGGAGCATGAAGCTAATGCCAGAGGACTACAGACTTTGTCATCAGCTTGTCCGGGGTGGACACAGCAGGAAGAGAGAGGGGTAAGGCATAAGCTATCAGCAAACCTCAAAGAAATGTGGAGTCTGCAGAGACACAGAGAACAGACCTGTGTTTGCCAAGAGGGAGAGGCTGTGGGGGAGAGAGGGATTGGGAGTCCGGGATTAGCAGATGCAAACTATTATACATAGCAGTGGTCCCCAACCTTTTTGGCACCAGAGACTGATTTTGTGGGAGACAATTTTTCCATGCAGTGGAGTGGTGGTGAGGGGATGGTTTGGGGATGACGCAAACCCATTACATTTATTGGACACTATTCTATTATTACTACATCAGCTTCACCTCAGATCATCAGGCCCAGAGGTTGGGGACCCCTGATATATAGAATGGTTAAACAATAAAGCTCTACTATATTAACACAGGGAAATATATTCAATATCCTGGGATAAACCATAGTGAAAATGAATATATATATATATATATATAACTGAGTCACTTCGCTGTACAGTAGAAATTAACATTGTAAATCAACTATATTTCAAAAAATTTTTAAAAATATGGAGTCTGACCATTCATTACAAGGACAAACATTGGTATGAAAAATATGCATTCACAATGGCTTGTTTTTATGTAAAGAAACACTAACAGGAAGCTCAAGAAATGATCAGAACTGTGTATCTGCAGTGGCTGGAGTAACAGAGCTGGAGGGGGCCAGGACAGGTGGGCAGTTACTTTGCTTAAGTTAGGCTTTGTATCTTGCAGGTTTATTGAAAACAAGCAGAGAAAAATATATATACCATGTTTTACTATTTCATAACCTGTCTTTAATTTTAACTTTTGTATCAAACCAGTCAATCCTAAAGGAAATCAACCCTGAATATTCATTGGAAGGAGTGTTGCTGAAGCTGAACTTCTAATACTTTGGCCACCTGATGCAAAGAGCTGACTCACTGGAAAAGACTCTGATGCTGGGAAAGACTGAAGGCAAAAGGAAAAGAGGGCAGCAGAAGATGAGATGGTGAGATAGCGTCACTGACTCAATAGACATGAGCAAACTCCGGGAGATGGTGAAGGAGAGGGAAGCCTGGTGTGCTACAGTACATGGGGTCAGAAAAAGTCAGACACAACTTAGGGACTAAACAATACGTAGGAAACCACAGCCGCTCCTTTAAACACTAATGGCTACAAAAGTATAAACCATACAGAATGAAAACTGCCACATCCTTGCTAACTAAAAGGTTAAGGTACATCCCAGTTTGCACTTTCTCTGTATCTCACATCAAGGAGGGGGGAGAAGTATTTTCAGGAATAAATACAACATTATAATGCAACAAGGGTTTGGGTTTAGTTCTTTAAACACAGTAGAATTTTCAAAGATTGATGTAAGCTTTTATTTAAAATTTATTTTTAAGTGAAAGACAATTGCTTTACTATATTGTATTGGTTTCTGCCATACAGCAACATGAATCAACCCTAGGTATATAAATGTCCTCTCCTTCTTTAACGTCTCTCCCTGATGTAAGCTTTGATTAGCTGTCCTCACATCAGTGAAGATAGAATTCCATTGCTTTAGCTTTTTTTCCTTTGGCTACAGTGCATGGCTTGTAGGATCTTAGTTCCCCGAGCAGGGACTGAACTCCCGCCTGGGCAGTGAAAGCTCCTAACCACTGGACCACCAGGGAATCCCCTGCTATAGCCTTTTAAATTTTAATATATTCTAAGTATTAGTCACTCAGTCGAGTCCAACTCTTTGTGACCCCATAGACTGTAGCCCGCCAGGCTCCTCTGTCCATGGAGTTCTCCAGCCAAGAATACTGGAGTGGGTTGCCATTTCCTTCTCTAGGGGATCTTCCCAACCCAGGGATTGAACCCAGGTCTCCTGCATTGCAGGCAGACTCTTTATTGACTGAGCCATCAGGAAATCCTGCAATATACTCTAAAGATGTGCACAAACACTGATGTAAAAGAAAACGCATACCTGAAAATGTAAGCACATTCATCTCACATCTTGAGCTTCTCTTCCCTAAAAGGAACAAAGATTCTATTTAGTTCCACAATTGTCTTGCCTTACTGACATCATCTCTGATTTTTTAAAGCCCCAGAAACTAAAAATGTTATTTCCCACAGAGGGAATTAATTACAAAGTGTTAAAGGAAGTTAGAGCCAAAGGACTGCACTGTTTAATGGATAGAAGAATCCAAAGGAAAAAAACCACAAACATTGGAATCAGCACAGATAAGCAGCCTGAGTCCTACAGGACAGACAGAGCCACACTCAGAAAATTTAATTCATGCCAGGCTCTCCTGGCAGAGAAGGCAATGGCAACCCATTCCAGTACTCTTGCCTGGAAAATCCCATGGACGGAGGAGCCTGGTAGGCTGCAGTCCATGGGGTTGCTAAGAGTCGGACACGACTGAAGTGACTTAGCAGCAGCAGCAGCAGGCTCTCCTGGGGGGCTTCCCAGGTGGCACTGGTGGTAAAGAACCTGCCTGCCAATGCAAGCGACATTAGAGACTCAGGTTCAATCCCTGGGTCTGGAAGATCCCCTGAAGGAGGGCATGGCAATCCACTCCAGTATTCTTGCCTAGAGCACGGACAGAAGAGCATGGCGGGCTACAATCCACAGAGTTGCAAAGAGTCAGACACAATTGAAATGACTAAGTAAGCATGCACGCAGGTTCTCCTGATTAAGACAGAACTGCTCGACCAGGTCAGTCCCTGGTGAAGGAGGGTGGAGGCACTGGAGCAGCCACAGGAATGAACCCGGGGAGCGCCACACGCCCTACTCTCCTTAGGGAATAAAGGGACCACTCCCTTTCTCAGGCATCTGTTCCCCCCAGTGAGAAAACTCAGCAGAATTCAATTTAAGGTTCTGACTCAAATGAACTCCCAAATTTGTGACCCCTAACCCAGGACATGGGGCTTCCCAGGTGGCTCAGGTGCCTGCTAATGCAGGAAGATGTAGGAGACTTGGGTTCCATCCCTGGGTTGGGAAGATCGCCTGGAAGACAAAATGGCAACCCACTCCAGTATTCTTGCCAGGAGAATCCCATGGACAGAGGAGCCTGGTGGGCTACAGTCCATGGGGTTGCAAAGAGTCAGACATGACTGAGTTACTGAGCACGCATGCAGGAACCCAAACCAGGACTCAGAACTCCTGACTATCACAAACTTTCTCAATGTAGACAAATTACACTCTGAGCACAGCTACACTGTGAATGCAAAACTCCAACCTATGACTCGAAACAGCTCTGGGGGGACCATGTTAATAACTTCAAAAGGGAGTCACCACATCCTCTCTTCTCTCCCCACAAACCCCTTGCACCATGTGCACTTGTATCCCCAGCTTTCCAGGGCTCTGTTGTTTCTCTCAGCTTAAGGGCTCCTTCCACTGTGGGTGTGAGCTGTGATTCCAGAAAAATCACACAAACCTGGCGTTTATGTAGAAAGGAGGGAAGAAAATTATATTCTTCTAAGTCAACAAGAAACCCATAAGTATCTACTACTCTCGGAAAATGTGAATTATTATTTCCATGGCAAGAAATTGTTTTATAAACGTGTAATTGGGGAAAGGATAAATTAGGAGTTTGGGATTAAAATATACACACTTCTATATATAAAACAGATAATCAACAAGGGCCTACTGTAGAACATAGGGAACTATACTCAATTTTGATTACCCATAATGGAAAAAGATTTAAAAAATAATATATATACATGCGTATATACATATATGCATGTATATATATGACTGAATCACTTTGCTGTATTCCTTAAATACATTGTAAACCAACTATATTTCAATAATCTTATTTGTTTAATTTCTCTAGAACATTTTATTTTACCTTATTTTTATTAATTTTTATTGGAGTATAACTGCTTTTCAATATTGGGTTAGTTTCTACTGTACAGCAAGGTGAATCAGTTATACAAATACACATATCCTTTTTTAGATTTCCTTTCCATTTAGGGTACCACAGAGTACTGAGGAGAGTTCCCTATGCCATACAGTAGACTCTTATCAGTTATTTTATACATAGCAGTTTAAAGATGTCAACCCCAATCTCCCAATTCATCCCTCGACTCATTTCAATAAAAAATTGTACTTGAACACCTCAAGCCTAAGCCCTGGAATTGCATTGGAACCCCCTCAAAAAACCCCAAAACTGATACAAAAAAAAACCACCCAAAACAAAAACAGAATTCAGAAAATTACTACACCTGTTCCGGGGAGGAAGAAAAAGAGAAACAAGAATTTTTAATACAACCAATGTAACAGAAGAGCATTTTTTTTTTTCCCTGAAGTTCACCTATTCCTTGCCTCTCTGGAAATATTTTATACTATCTTTCAATCTCCACTGGTTACATAAATTTTAATTTTTTTAATAACTGAGGCTTACATAAATGAATAAATCTTTCCAGGGTGACAGACCAGGGGAGGGGTAGTGCTGACAGGTAAGAATACCCAGGAACATTTCCAAAGGGGAAAATCCACCGAAAAGATTTCCCATAGGATGTTTGCACCCAGGAGAGATCCTGGGAAGTGAAGCACAAGGATTTCATACAACGTGGTTCCAGGTGGTTATCCTCAGCTTTCCTCTCATGGAAAATATACACAGCAAATATAAATGTTTAAAAGAGAGCCACCCGCAACTCTGCAGAGAAAGAACAGACAATTAAAATATGATGTCTGTTTGAAACACACCACGAAGGACAAATAGTTGATAAAGATGCTGTGAACTGAAGAGAGAGAGTTGGCTTTAGGAATGTGAGAGGGATCTTGGAAATTTAGGGATTTACTGCCAGTCGTAGGAAGAGTTAATCTGGGGAGATAAGAGTTCAGGATTTGAAACCCTGCTCTCCAAACTTGGAAAACTCAGGAGAAAACGGGTCCCCCTTGGGTAGAAAGAAGGGACTGGAGAATCCCATATACCAAAACTCCTCCCACGCACAAGCCACGGAGAACAGATCACGATGGTCCCCTGATGACCCTCCCCGGGGTCACCACACATTCTGGAGGAGACGTGGGGCTTTGCGGGCAAAGCTGCCCAGAAAGGCTCCGGGCTTAAAGTTACCGCCTGCAGGGACCGGACGGGAAGCCCGAGGTCCCGGCTGCCGGCCCCACGCCCACTTTGGGAGCCGGAGTGGAGGAGGTTGAGAGGCGCCCCCAGGTGGACTCGAGGCAACAAACCCTGGAGTGGACCGCACGGGGAGGCGGTCCCGCCGATGCCGACTGTCTCTCATCATCCCTGTCCCGCCTCCCTGTACCGAGACACCTGGCCCAGCACACTCACCACTTCACGCCTTCTGGGGTTCTCCGGCGTCATTCCTTAGGCTCACGCGGCCTCCGCAGCTCATAGCGGTAATGAAGCTGCAGCGAACTAACCTGAGCTGCTTCAACGCTGGCGAGACTCCACGCAGAGCGTGCCAGGAGACACCGACCACACTGTTTGCGGGACGTGGCCCCACCCACCTTCCCCTGCTGTGGTCCTGATTGGACAGTTCGCAAGCAACGCCCCCTTTATCCTGAGTAATAATGGGTCCAGAGGCCACGTGGCTGAGCAGAATCAGCTTCTGCAGGTGGGTGGAAACCTACCCCTCTCCAGGGACTTTTGTTTTTAAACCACTCTTGTTACTTGTCCTAGAGGGACAGTGGCAACTTCCTCAGATACTTCAGAACGTGGGGACACAGGTGTGCACAAGGAATTCCAGAGTCAGATCCCAGAAGAGCCGACGTTCTTGTCCAAAGCAAGAGCAGGCCAACTGGAAAAAGAGGGTCTGAGGGTCCTCCATCGGGAAAATAGTTCGCACAGACTGCGGAGCTACTGATGATAACTATGACTCGATTTCAAACACACTGAAAAATATCCTCACCATGTGTAATAAACCTTCTGGCTCCATTTTTATCTTTGTTGACAGCGTCAAGGCGTACACCCATCCCTTTCCCCTTCTCCATACATGTGGTATTTTAGCTAAAGAATCCCATGGCCTTCCAAGCACTTGTCTGGTGGGAAGTTTGAACCCTGCAGCCCTGGCCTGGGAATTTGGACTCTTGTCCCATCAACCAGATGTTGTGCGATGTGTTCAAAAATACTCTCAAGTATACATGTTACGTGAGAAGGAAATTTTAGTTTCGTAGTATGTGCCTAGAGATTTTGAAATGTAAACGACTATGATATCCCAAAGGCAATTCAGTTACTATTGTCACCAATATAACAAGAAACAATAAAAAATTTTGGAAATGAACCATACACTTGAAAACTTTTGATATTCTTAATATATAGGTTCAAGACTTCTAATGAATTTATCTGAAAAGTTTTATGAGGTAAAATACACATTTCCTGCAAGACTCCGATGCTGGGAAAGATTGAGAACAAAAGGATAAGAGGGTGACAGAGGATGAGATGGTTGGATGGCATCACCGACTCAAAGGATGTGAGTCTGAGCAAACTCTGGGGCATAGTGAAGGACAGGGAAGCCAGGCATCCTGCAATCCATGGGGTCACAAAGAATCAGACACCACTGAGGGACTAAATAACAATAACCACTAAAGGGATGTTGCCTACAAATATAATATATACATAAGGGCCCATCTTTGGGAACTCTGCCTTCACCTGTGAAGTGAAAGTGAAAGTGAAGTCGCTCAGTCCTGTCCAACTCCTAGCGACCCCATGGACTGCAGCACCCCAGGCCCCTCCGTCCATGGGATTTTCCAGGCAAGAGTACTGGAGTGGGTTGCCATTGCCTTCACCTGTAAGGAGCATTAAACTAAAATACCTTTGTTTAGCTACAGAAAACATCCTGATCAGAACAAGTTAATCACTAAAGGGATGTTGCCTATAAAGCTTAAATTATACATAATGGCTCATCTCTGGGAACCCTGGGTTGTGTAATGAGCGTTAAGCTAAAATATCTAGTTTACAGAAAACATTCTGATCAGGGTCACCTGTGAATGGCTTCAGGAAGGAAGAAATTAACACATCCCCTTCAGAGTCTGATCAGAACCAGGAAATGTTTGACTCCAACCCTTTCAAAAATTCAAAAGCAGGTTGAATTCTAAGTGAGAGAAGATAGTTCTTTGGGACACTAATCTGCCATCTTCTCAGTCATCTGGCTTTCTGAATAAAGTTGCTATTCCTTGCTCCAACAACTTGTCTCTTGATTTCTTGGCCTGTCATGCAGCGAGCAGTATAAGCTTGCATTTGACAACAGTGACTTTTCTCTGCTTCTTGGGAGCACTTCCAGCATCACTAGTGGCACTTCCTATGGATCCTGTGGTATGAAGCAAGGTTTACAGTGTTGCACTGAGCACAATGAAAAAGACTCAAGAACCACCAGAGAACACTATACTGCCATACGAAATTTACTGGAGAGACACAAACTGCTCAAGTGATGATTAGCATCACATGATATTTTATGGATACTCGCACCTCTTGAGCTCACCACAAGAACAGGAAGTGGCTACAAAGTTATTACAGTAAGACTTCCCTGGTGGTCCAGTGGTTAAGTGTCTGCCTGCCAATGCAGGAGTCATGTATTCGATCCTTGGTCCCACAACTACTGAAGCCTGTGCTCTAGAGCCTGTGTTCTGCAACAAGAGAAGCTACCACAAAGAGAAACCTGTGCACTGCAACTAGAGAGTAGCCTCTGCTCACCACAACTAGAGAAAGTTGGTAGGCACCAAAGAAGACCCAGCACAGCCAAAAAAAAATTTATTACAAAACTAGAGTATATACTATAGTTATTTTTATGTAGTTATGATTTGATACTACATGCTTATACTTCTCTCAGCTGTGAATGGTGCCATGTATGGTCCACATGTATATGAGATTTGGTAAGTTTTAACTTTTTATAACAGATATATGTATATTTCATGGAAGCAAATGACAAAATAGACTAGTATCTACTTTTAATACATTCACAACATAGCTAGCTTTTCCTAAATTTTTTCAGTATTCATGGGCTACAAGGTTTATCTGCAAGCTTTTTTTCCAAATTGTTGTAAATCTCCAAAGTTTTTTCCAGTATATTCTTTGGAAAAAATCTGCATACAAGTCGACATGTGCAGTTCAAACCCATGTTGTTTGAGGGTGAATTATACTTTCTATAAGTCTACTGAGATGATCATGCCATTTTTGCTTTCTACTGTATTAATACATTTTATTCGGAGAAGGCAATGGCACCTCACTCCAGTACTGTTGCCCGGAAAAATCCCATGGATGGAGGAGCCTGGTAGGCTGCAGTCCATGTGGTCGCTAAGAGTTGGACACGACTGAGCGACTTCACTTTCACTTTCCACTTTCATGCATTGGAGAAGGACATGGCAACCCACTCCAGTGTTCTTGCCTGGAGAATCCCATGGATGGAGAAGCCTGGTAGGCTGCAGTCCATGGGGTCGCACAGAGTTGGACACGACTGAAGCAACTTAGCAGCAGCAGCAGCAGCAGCATCGTGGCAGCATCCCTGAAGGGCTTCTTAGGTGGCTCAGTGGTAGAGAATCTGCCTGCCAATGCAGGAGACACAGGAGACACAGGTTTGATCCCTGGGTTGGGAAAGCCCCCTGGAGGAGGACATGGCAACCCACTCCAGTATTCTTGCCTGAAGAATTTCGTGGACAGAGGAGCCTGGTGGGCAGCACCATCCCTGAAGTAAATCCAACTTAATCGTGTTGTGGTTAAAGATGCCAGACTGCATTCTTTAGTATTGTTGATTTTTGGGTGGTATCCCTTTTCACATGGAAAATTGCTTTCTTGATTTTTTTGGCAATATCTTTGTCTGGTTTTAGAATCAGAGTAATACTGGTCCTATAGAATGAGTCTGAAGTGTTGTGTTGATTCTACTTGGGGGGAGGGTTTCTGAAAAGTCATTAAAACTTTGAATGTTTTGGAGAAGAAACGCTGGACTGGAAGAAACACAAGCTGGAATCAAGATTGCCGGGAGAAATATCGATAACCTCAGATATGCAGATGACACCATCCTTATAGCAGAAGGTGAAGAGGAACTCAAAAGCCTCTTGATGCAGGTGAAAGTGGAGAGTGAAAAAGTTGGCTTAAAGCTCAACATTCAGAAAACGAAGATCATGGCATCTGGTCCCATCACTTCATGGGAAATAGATGGGGAAACAGTGGAAACAGTGTCAGACTTTATTTTTCTGGGCTCCAAAATCACTGCAGATGGTGACTGCAGCCATGAAATTAAAAGACGCTTACTCCTTGGAAGGAAACTTATGACCAACCTAGATAGCATATTGAAAAGCAGAGACATTACTTTGCCAACAAAGGTCCGTCTAGTCAAGGTTATGGTTTTTCCTGTGGTCATGTATGGATGTGAGAGTTGAACTGTGAAGAAGGCTGAGCGCCGAAGAATTGAGGCCTTTGAACTGTGGTGTTGGAGAAGACTCTTGAGAGTCCCTTGGACTGCAAGGAGATCCAACCAGTCCATTCTGAAGGAGATCAGCCCTGGGATTTCTTTGGAAGGAATGATGCTAAAGCTGAAACTCCAGTACTTTGGCCCCCTCACGCGAAGAGTTGACTCATTGGAAAAGACTCTGATGCTGGGAGGGATTGGGGGCAAGAGGAGAAGGGGACGACAGAGGATGAGATGGCTGGATGGCATCACTGACTCGATAGACATGAGTCTGGGTGAACTCCGGGAGTTGGTGATGGACAGGGAGGCCTGGCGTGCTGCGATTCATGGGGTCGCAAAGAGTCAGACACGATTGAGTGACTGATCTGATCTGATCTGATCTGATGGTGAAGCCACTTAGGTCTGGGTTTTCCTTTTGAGCAGTTTTTTTGTTAGTAATTCAACCACGTCACTTGTTACAATTAGAAAATCCTTTTTTTTTTCTTATTTTCTGTAGAATGTATTATTTTTTAGAGATTTGTCCATTTCATCTAAGTTATCTAATTTGTTGTGATACTGTTGTTCATTGAATTCCTTTATAAGGTTTTTGTTTTTTTGGCTGCAATGCAAGGCATCTGAGATCCTTGTTCCCTGACCAGGGATCAAGCCCCTGACCCCTGCAGTGGAAGTACAGAGTCCTAACCACTGGAATTCCCCTAAATTTCTTTATAATCCTTTTTATTGCTATAAGGTTGGTGAAATAGTCTCTGTGTCTGATTTTAGGAATTTGAGTCTTCTCACTGTCTGTCAGTCTAGCTAAAGGTTTGTCAATTTTATTAATTTTTTTTTTTCAAACAACCCACTTTTGATTTTATCGATTTTCTGTATGCTGTTTCTATCCTCTCTTTTCTGGTCTATCTTTTTTATTTCCTTCATTTCCTTGGGAGTGGTGGTGTTGGTTGCCCATCCTTTCAAGTGTGATAATGTACAAGGTAGGATTATTGATTTGAGATCTTTTAGCACTTCTCTATGGATTTCTTTGACACATGGGGCAGTATTCTGTAGTCACCTGAGGTGTAATTATAGTGTTTCACATGTCTTTTATTTTCATGTCAATATTTTGCCTACTTGTGTATATAATATTGAAGTGAGATACTGGAGTCTCCAATTACTATTACTTGTTTTTCCCTTCATTTCTCTTTTGCTTCATTTATTTTGGCAAAGTTTCAATAAATTATGAGAGAACACAGACCTATCAAGACAGAAAGACAAGACACTGTTCTAGTCAAGATACCATACTCTTGATGCTGATGTTTCAACATCCCTCGGCTTCCCTGGTGGCTCAGATGGTAAAGAATCTGCCTGCAATGTGGGAGACCTGGGTTTGATCCCTGGGTTGGGAAGATTCCCTGGAGGAGGGCATGCAACACACTCCGGTATTCTTGCCTGGAGAATCCCCATGGACAGAGGAGCCTGGTAGGCTACAGTCCATGGGGTTGCAAAGAGTCGGACACGACTGAGCGACTAAGCACACACACACACACACATTGCTGTGCACTTTAGAACCAAGGTACCCCATTAGCACAAATAATCAAGGAACTGTAGGACTTGGATACAGCAGCATGAGACAAACAAGTTCTTGCAGCCCTGATGATAATATTTTTGTGGGAAAAGACACATGGTTAGGAAATGGTAAAGCTTTGGCTCATAGATGGAAATGAAGGCTTTGATAGAATGTAAAATAATAATGTGAGATAATAGGGAAACTGGGGTGTATATATATCTTTTCACTGAGGGTAGGCACCTCAGTGAATGGTGATGTCATTATTGATCACTGAATTTCTATGACGTAATACATCTTTAAAACTTTTTCAGGAACTCCTTGGCTGTGTATGTAAATGTTTAGTCACCAAGTTGTGTCCAACTCTTGCAACTCCATGGACTCTAGGCCACCAGGCTCCTCTGTCTAAGGGATTTTTCAGGCAAGAATACTGGAGTGGATTGCATCTCCTTCCCCAGGGGACCTTCTTGACCCAGGGATCGAATCTGCATCTCCTAATTGGCAGGCAGATTCTTTACCACTGAGCCACCTGGGAAGCTGTGTCAGTAAATAGGTTGCATCAATTAGAAATTCTGCATTCTTGTAATTAACAGTAAAGATTTCCTGTAAAGAGAAAGATACAGACATGGTTCCTCTTCATTTTCGCAATTGTTAAACATTTTTTATATAGAATGTGTGCTCATGAGTTTGGACATTGTTGGACATTGGCTCTTGGAACTTCCTAGTGATTTGGGCCATGTTGTTTGTGGTGGTTTTATTTTTAACCACCTCATTTGAGGGGATTTTAATTTACCTTTAACTTTTTAAAATTGTTACAGTATTTGGTGCTTTCATTTTGCTGCTTAACACAACAATTAGGAGTTCCTCCTATTTAGGGACATACATTCATCTGCATTGTTCAAACCCATCCTGAGTTTATTCTATGAGTAGAGTGATGACTACTCAAGTCTGTTGTGATTTCCCAGTGGAAACATGATAAAAAAAAATAGTGGATGTTTAGAGGCAATCATACAAGGAATAATTGAGGTGAGCTGTAGGGAGAGGGTATTACTTTGGGTAATATCCTAATTTAGTATAAAAGGAGAAATGAGAACTTTTGTGTCTTTTTATTGCAGGGGTGGTTAGAAGTCTTGTGCATCAGTGATTCATTGGCCTGTTTTACTATTTGAGGTTTCATTTCCATATGCTTAGACTTCCAGCATCTGTTGTGTAAGAGTAGGAAACAAATGTAATAGCTGTGAGTTTTTATGAAGTTTTGTAAATATATATAAAGCTTTTATACTTATTTATAGATAGATAGATAAGAAGAAAGAAAATAACACAAATGCCTTTGTATGCTAGGAGAATATTAAACTCTCCTGAACTTCAAGTGTTCAACTTTTTCCCCCACCACTCTGAGATTCTTTCTAGGAATAACTGAAGGGCTGGGGAAGAAGGACATAGGCCACAACAGGCCTTTTTTGCAACCCTGTTTGAACACACTAGGGCTGCACCTCTCCTCGTTTCATCACGTAACTAGGAGTGAAGTGAGAGGGCTCCCAGGTCTGTCTTTGAGTCTAAGTCAGCTTCCTCGAACAGATCTTTGGACATACTGTGGTTCTGAAACCTAAAGGTGTATCTCAAATGGAATTTGCTGGGGACATCCTCATTCAAGTGCATCACCATCAGTTCCCTCCATGGGCATCCACAAACCATTTCCAAGTCATTGTTTCCCAAATCAGGCCTATGAACATCTTTAGAAACCAATGCATATTCCACTCTGAAAAACTGACCTGAGGTAACATCAGGGGCAGAGAGTGACAGAAACATTCAGCAGAACCCATGTCATGGGCATATCCCATTGACCACAGAGACCACAGGCCCTGCATATTTATCAGATCCACTTGCTTGCTTATTTACCCAACACTTTGAAAGGGGACACAAATAGCTCTAGTATTTTCTTTTTTTTTTTTTTAAGTTTTATTTAAATATTTATTTGGCTGCATCAGGTCTTAGTTGCAGCATGTACATATCTCAGAAAATGGATGTCAAACAGTTAGTAGTGGTTTTGAGGATACTTGACTGGAAGGAAAAAATGTAGAAAATGGGCTGGAAGATAGTATACCTGAAGCTCCTATGCATTTGGCTCTCTTTAAATATGGTGACTGTGAAATCTGACTAATACCTTCCTTGTTTCTGCCTTCCAAATCTCTGGCAAGTCACACTATTGGTGGACTCTAACAGGGAACCATAAAGAGGATGAGTTCTGGAAAATCTAATCCCTAACATTACCTACAGAGATGATAGCTCTAGCTTTAAATTTTGTTGCCCACTATAAGCCTCTCTTCTTTTTTATTTATTTACTTGGCTGCATTGGGTCTTAGTTGGAGCATAGGGGATCTTCATTGCATAATGTAGGATCTTTCATTGAGGCACACAGGCTCAGTTGCTCCGTGGCATGTGGATTCCCTGAGCAGGGATCAAATCCAGGTCCCGTGCATTGCAAGGAAGATTCTTAACCACTGGACCACCAGGGAAGTTCCTAGGCCACTCTTCTTAATTCCAAGTCTATTCACCAAATTATAGTCAGAAGGAAAGATACAAAGCAAGATATAAATATAAATTATTTTCATATAAATATGAAAATAATTGTTCACATAGAAACTATATTCATTTATAAGTGAGGTATACACAAATATTTACTGAACAGTTTATTAGTATAGAAAATGTTAAAAGGCTCTTGTACTCTTCACTCCAAAAAAAGAGCTTGGTAAGAAAGATAAATAGATATACTGGACTAGAGATATCCGAGAACTGCCACAGCTGTTAGGAAAATCCAAATACCAAACTGTCATTTCTCAGTGGGCCCTTAACACAGAGCAAATCAAACATTATAAAACAATTTTAACCTAATTGCATTATTATAAATTTACTTTGATTCACCTATGATCCAACTGGCTTCAAAAAGAAAAGATAAAATAAAACTGATTTAAAGAAAAAGCTCTATTAATTTTATGTACCACTGTGGAAACATGACTTACAGAGTCATCTCCCCTCATATTCATTTCTGAGAGTAATTACTAGAAATCCACTGTCCAATAGTGCACTTTAAGAAAGAGAATTGATAAACACAATGTATTTCCAACTTTAATAACAACCTTTTCCTGTTTTCTGAAAGATTACACATAGATTAATTTTCATCAAGCTTTCTCATATTACTTATATTTATTTCTTTTCAATGTGAGTTTTCACATGTAAAGACATGGGCTCATTGAAATCTTTCCAAAACTGTTTAACTCAGGAGTTTTTGTCCAGTGAGTCCTTTCATTATTTTGGACTTGGAATGACTGACAGTTTTCTGACTTTTTTTTTTTTTTTTTACATTATATAGCATCTCTCCAGTGTGCACTCTCTTCAAATGGTTTGTGACAAATGAAGGCTTTACCATACTCCCTCCACTCTGATCTTTTTCAAGTCATCAAAAATAAATAAAAACCTCTGGTAAAATCTGAAGGCTTTCCCATATCCCTTACAGTCACAGGGTTTCTCTTCAGTATGAATTCATTCATGCATTTCTAAGGAGGTATAATTTTTGCAGGACTTCCCACATTGTTTACAAGGTTTCTCTTCTATGGGAATCCTTTCATGTGTTTGCAAACTTTGAAAATATCTTAAGGTTTTCCCACCTTGTTTACACTGATAGGCTCTCTCTCCAGTGTGGCTTCTTTAACATTTTCAAAGTGAAGTTGGTTGACTAAAGGCTTCTCTGTGTTCCTCATTCATAAAATTTCTTGTCAGTGTGAATTCGTTTGTGCTTTTGGAAGGAAGTGTAATATCTGAAAGCTCTACTGCACTGTGAGCATTCATAGGGTTTCTCTCCAGTGTGCAGTCTCATGTGTACTCTCAAGGTTTGGTGATGGGAGAGGGCTTTCCCACATTCCTTGCATTTGTAGGGTTTCTCTCCAGTGTGAGTTCTTCCATGTGACTGTAAGGAATTGTAATGACTGAAGGCTTTACCACACTGTTTGCATTCGAAGGGTTTCCCTCCAGTATGAATTCGTTTGTGTTTGTGAAAGGAAGGGTAATATCTGAAGGCTTTACCACATTGTTTACATTCATAGGGTTTCTCTCCAGTGTGCAGCCGCATGTGTATTTTTAAGGTTTGCTGATGGGAGAGGGTTTTCCCACATTCCTTGCATTCATAGGGCTTCTCTCCAGTATGAGTTCTTCTGTGTGACTGTAAGGAATTGTAGTAATTGAAAGCTTTACCACATTGTTCACATTTAAAGGGTTTCTCTCCAGTGTGAATCCTTTGATGTATTCGAAAGGAACTAGGAGAAATGAAGGCTCTCTCACATTCCTGACATTTATAAGGTCCATCGCCAGTGTGAGTGATCATGTGTGCTCGAAGGCTTGAGAGACCTCTGAAGGTTCTCCCACACTCCTTACATTCATAAGGCTTTTCCCCAGTATGAATTCTTTCATGTTTCCGAAAAGAACTAGGACAACTGAAGGCTTTACCACACTGCTTACATTCATAGGGTTTCTCACCTGTGTGGGTCCTTTGATGTGTTCTAAAAGTATGATAATATCTAAGGAATTTTCCACATTGCTTACACTGATAGGGTTTCTTTTCACTGTGGGTTGTTTCATGTGTTCGCAATGAAGAGGAACAATTAAAAGCTTTCCCACATTTCTTACATGTATATGAGGCATTTCCAGTGTGTGTTACCATGTGTCTTCGAAACCCTGTGCTCCACATGAAGGCCTCCCCACATTCCTTACATTCATAGGGTTTTTCTCCTGTGTGGATTCTTTCATGTGCTTGAAAGGATGCACGGGAATGGAACGCTTTCCCACATTCCTCACATTTATATTTTTTCTCTCGATTGTGATTTTTCTCATGGGTCTCCAAAAACTGGAGATAGCCAAAGGCTTTACCACATTCCTTACATCTATATGGCTTCTCTCCATATTTCTGATACTCAGGTGGTTTACGTTCAGTGTGATAACTCATATGTCTCTTAAGGGATGAATGACGTGTAAACACTTTTCCACATACACTGCATTCACGTGGTTTCATTCTATTAGTTTTCTTGTTCAGATTGAGGTTTGGAATAATGCTGAAGTTTTCTCCACACTGACTACCCTCTTTATTTTCACAGAGTCTTTCTACTACATGACTTCTGTGGAAAACAAACAAACAAACAAGGAATACATTATTAATGAGTTCTTTATTAACAATTTTATATTTAGTAGGACATTTGAAGTACATTTTTATCACTTATAGCAATAGTGTAGGTTTTATGTCTTGTCTGAATGGTTTCAAGTTTAACATAAAAAATGCTCTTGCAATCATCAAAACAGTGACAATTCACATAGAGAATTTATTTAAAGTGTTGAACTATTTTGCAAACACTGAACATCTATGTCACATAAGTAATTTTGGTGAAAATTTTCCAAGAATAACTAAATTTGGAGCACTAGTTATTTCCTCCTTTTAAAATTGTATAACATAACAGAATACTCACATAAGCTACTATATTATATTGTGGATATGACTTACCTTAATTTTCTCCCCTGATTTTTGTACTGATCTTCAATGTCATGATCTTCCCATTTTTCTCCTAAATTGCAGATCAAGGAAAATGATTCCAAAATATTATTAGTTATAGAAAAATGACTAGATTCTATATCCATTGTTGGCTGTGACCTTGCCTAGTTTTATTTAGCAACATCCTGCAATTCCACATTTAATATCTTGGAACAATAAGCAAGAAACACTTGTTGTTACTAATTAACAAAATAAAGGCAAGTTGTCATCCTCACCTATTGAGACCAGGTTCCTCAAGGTTTCCCGCATCACATCTCTATAGAGCTTCTTCTGTGAAGGATCCAGGAAAGCCCATTCTTCCAGGGTGAAGTTGACAGCCACATCCTCAAAGGTCACTGAGTCCTAAAGCATCCCAAATGTGTGTATAGGAGGATGTGTGAGATGAACAGCCCTGGACATCTATACACCATTTATATGAAGACTCATTTTATGTATGAGTCTGTCACCTCTCTGACTTGATTATGAGAAGCTTACTCTCTGTCCACACTTAATTCCTTATAAATTTAACAGCATCATGAAAACATGCAAATTATCTATACAGTTTATTGTGATCTCATCAGATATTATTTCTGTCTCATCGCAGGGTCCATGCGTGTTGGGAAATGACAGAAATGCTACACACATGAAACAAATATTATCATTTTAAGATCATGGATTCCTTGTGAGGAAAACTCTTCCCTCTCCCTTGCTGCTGCTGCTGCTAAGTCGCTTCAGTCGTGTCCGACTCTGTGAGACCCCATAGATGGCAGCCCACCAGGCCCCGCCGTCCCTGGGATTCTCCAGGCAAGAGCACTGGAGTGGATTGCCATTTCCTCCTCCAATGTATCAAAGTGAAAAGTGAAAGTGAAGTTGCTCAGTCCTGCCCGACTCTTAGCGACCCCATGGACTGCAGCCTACCAGGCTCCTCCATCCATGGGATTTTCCAGGCAAGAGTCCTGGAGTGGGGTGCCATTGCCTTCTCCCTCCCTCTCCCTTACTACCCACTATTTACAGCACTCCATGAGGCAGAGGGTGAAATTTGCATAAGATTTTACTAAGTAAAAACATAGTGAAGAACTAGAAGCTTTTACTTCTATCCCTATCACCAAAAATGAGTGTCCAGGACAAGTAGAAATCCAGCTTTTAATAAGATCCAACTGGCTATTTAGTCCTTAAGTTCCAGGTTTTTAGAAATAGTGCAGTGATGTAGCTGGTGGAATGAAAATATCCTGACTACCAGGATGTATCACTTTTAACTTGTGTAATATTTACCACAGGCTCAGCTCTCCCATTCTTTCTGATTTTATGGACTTGAAAAGTTATTTGGTATTTAGAGCTCAGACACCAGGAAGAACATGTCACAACTTAGACCACAAATTCCCTATACTCATGCACCTTGGGGCTGCTCAGAGGCACACAAAGTCACACAAAGTGGGATAATATGCCAGAAGCACTCTTTATGGCAGAACCAGAACACTGTGCCCTGTGCTTTGCTGACCTTGAGTAACAGGTTAAGAGCTGAAGACTGCAAGTGTGTTCATTGAAAATCACAATGGATTCATGGTAATTTAATGAAGGATTCAGCAGTGCTTTCCTCCAAACAACCCTAAAATCTCTGTTTTCAAACTTCAGGAAGAAGTGGTTTCAAAACCAGCCATTCTAGAGGCTGTTCTCCCACGTTCTCTAATTCCCAAACACTCCTATCTGGTCTACAGAAGTATGATGACTTGACCACTGAACATAAGAATCCCTTCGTTGATGACAGCACACAGTGCCAATAGCATATGAAAGGGTTTACTTCCCATAATTGAGGTCTTTGGGGAAAGTAAGGCCTGCTTCTCCAGCAGTCAGGAAATGCCTTAAGAGAGAAAGGAACCTGGGCTTTTATAAAAAATTAGGGGGTGGATTTGGGTTCACACACAAGAATAGGATCTTATGAGGGCTTAACGTCTTGTTACTGCCAATAGAAAGGAGCACCAAGGCACTCTTATCACTATGTAGAGGTGTGGGTCAAAGAGAAATGAGGGGAAGGGCCCTGCATACATTCCCTTCTCTCTGAGGAATCTGGATTTTTTCTCTGGTGCATGTAAGGCAGAATCTTCCTGACACCAGTATGGATTTTAAACACTGGTGAGTCTGAAAGGACCACAGGTTTTTTTGCAGCTTTCTTCCTAGCATTTGCCAGCCCCGTGCCTGAACTGATTTGAATACTCTTTCTCCCTGTGCCATTTCCCCTCCCACTTCCACTTCCTGCCTTCCACTGCCCTTGTGTGAACGGAGTTTTGTAATTCTACCTGTTGTATTTTGTGGACCTGTTATTTTTGTTTTTCTGTGAAGCACAAATATTAGATATGGGAGGTATATGAGACTCCACTGCTCCTGGTCACTCCCTTTATAGCCAGCCATCACTGTCTTGTTTCTTGTAACTCAAGTTAGATTTTGGTCTCTCGCTCCACTGCAAAAAACAAAAAACAAAAAAACAAAAAAAACACAAGAGAGGGGGACAGGAGGAAAGACCTCACAGCTAGATCTGCTGGGTTTGAGGAATGATTTTCTTTCTTCCCCATGAAGAGGAAAAAGCTTTTCCACTGGTACATTTAAAGCTCCCCCAACAATAGGGAGGTACCAATTTTGGACAAGTGCCACTGCAACACGGAATGTTCAGAGAACCTGAACTTTTAAACTGGAGGTCTAAACTTGACTGTTGGCCACTGCTGGGTCTGTCTGGTGTTTCAAAGGAATACTGGGTGCTGCAAATAGGAACTGAAGGGGTAAGCTTATTAAACCCATTAAACCTATGGAAAAAAAGAGAAATGGGTGGGGGGAATGAGGCTTAAAAGTTAAAAGCAGTCAACCATCAAAAATGGGAGTCAGAGAACTCTGGTTTTGGGTCTGGTATTTAAGGAACTCTGGTGGTCCGGTGGTTAGGAATTCGCTTTGCAGTGCAGGGGACGCAGATTGGATCACTGGTCAGTGTCTAAGATCCCACATGTCTTGGAGCAACTAAGCCTGTGTGCCACAACTACTGAGCCCAGGCGCCATAACCAGAGAGTCCAAGCACTGCAACAAAAGATCCTGCATGACACAACAAAGATTCTGTGTGCCATGACTAAGATCTGAGGTAACCTAAATAAATAAATATTTTAAAGCACTTGGATGCCATTCCCAACTTCATAGAAAAAACTTGAAAACATCTGAAATCAATAACTCTTCTTAGATCCATCAGAGCATTGATGTCACAGGAAAACCACTGTTTCCAAAATTGAGAAAGAAAAAATAAAGATACAAGGCCTGGGGACTTCCTTGGTGGTCCAGTGGTTAGGAATCCACTTTGCAATGCAGGGGTTCAAGAGCTGGATCCCTGGTTGGGATCCTATATGCTTCAGGGCAGCTAAGCCATGCATAGCAGCTGGAGGGCCCACTTGCCACAACTACTGAAGCCTGCCCACTATGTAGCTTGAGGGCCACAATTAGCCTGTGTGCCACACCTGGAGAACTTGCGTGCTGAAGCAATGGATCCCAACTAAGACTCAATGGAGCCAAAACCAAACAAATATTTTAAAAAAGTCATTGATGGCAAACCACAAATGCAGGAAGTTCAGAAAACACTCTATAAAGAGTCTGGCTGCCAGTACAGGAGACACCAGTTTGATCCCTGATCTGGGAAGACCCCACATGCCTTGTAGCAACTAAACCCATGCACCACAACTATTGAACCTGTGTACCAGAGCCCAAGAACTGCAACTACTGAGCCTACAAGACACAACTACTAAAGTCCGGGCACTCTGGAGTCTGTGCTCTGTGACAAGAGAAATCCCTGCTTGCCACAACTAGAGAAAGCCTGCACAGCAACAAAGACCCAGCACAGCCAAAAATAAATAAATAAAAATAAAATTATAAAAAAAGAAAATGCACACCCAAGTATTTCATATTGAAACTGAAGAAAGACTATATTGAAAAGATGTAGAAGAAACACCTTAGTTTACACAGATTTTTAAAAATTTACTTTAAGTATAGTTGATTTACAAAGTTGTGTTAATTTCTGCTGTATAGCAAAGTGAATCAGTTATACACATACATTCCTTTGTATATTCCTTTCCATTCTGGTTGATTGGAAAGTGAAAGTTGCTCAGTCATGTCCAACTCTTTGCAACCGCATGGACTATAGAGTCCATGGAATTCTCTAGGCTAGAATACTAGAGTGGGTAGCCTTTCCCCTCTCCAGGGGATCTTCCCAACCCAGGGACCAAACCCAGGTCTCCCACATTGCAGGCAGATTCTTTACCAGCTGAGCCACAATGGTTGATTACAGGATACTGAATACAGTTCGCTGCGTGATAGAGTAGGATCTTGATGTTTGCCCATTCTATATATAATAGCTTGCATCTGCTAATCCCTAACTCCCAATTCATCTGTCTCCACTTTCTCTCCCCCTTGGCCATCACAAGTCTGTTCTCTGTATCCATAAGTCTGTTTCTGTTTCATAGATAAGTTCATTTGTGCCATATTTTAGATTCCACATATAAGTGATCATATGATATTTGTCTTTTTTCTTTCTGACTTACTTTCAGTTCAGTTCAGTTCAGTCGCTCAGTCATGTCTGACTCTTTGTGATCCCATGAATCGCAGCATGCCAGGCCTCCCTGTCCATCACCAACTCCCAGAGTCCACCCAAACCCTGTCCATCAAGTCGATGATGCCATCCAGCCATCTCATCATCTGTCGTCCCCTTCTCCTCCTGCCCTCAATCTTTCCCAGCATCAGGGTCTTTTCCAATGAGTCAGCTCTTCACATCAGGTGGCTAAAGTATTGGAGTTTCAGCTTCAACATCAGTCCTTCCAATGAACACCCAGGACTGATCTCCTTTAGGATGGACTGGCTGGATTTCCTTGCAGTCCAAGGGACTCTCAAGAGTCTTCTCCAACACCACAGTTCAAAAGCACCAATTCTTTGGTGCTCAGCTTTCTTTATAGTCCAACTCTCACATCCATACATGACCACTGGAAAAACCATAGCCTTGACTAGACAGACCTTTGTTGGCAAAGTAATATCTCTGTTTTTTAATATGCTGTCTAGCTTGGTCATAACTTTTCTTCCAAGGAGTAGGCGTCTTTTAATTTCATTGCTGCAATTGCCTTCTGCAGTGATTTTGGAGCCCAGAAAAATAAAGTCAGCCACTGTTTCCCCATCTATTTCCCATGAAGTGATGGGACCGGATGCCATGATCTTAGTTTTCTGAATGTTGAGCTTTAAGCCAACTTTTTCACTCTCCTCTTTCATCAAGAGACTCTTGAGTTCTTCTTCACTTTCTGCCATAAGGGTGGTGTCATCTGCATATCTGAGGTTATTGATATTTCTCCCGGCAATCTTGATTCCAGCTTGTGTTTCTTCCAGTCCAGCGTTTCTCATGATGTACTCTGCATATAAGTTAAATAAGCAGGGTGACACTATACAGCCTTGACGTACTCCTTTTCCTATTTGGAAGCAGTGTGTTGTTCCATGCCCAGTTCTAACTGTTGCTTCCTGACCTGCATACAGGTTTCTCAAGAGGCAGGTCAGGTGGTCTGGTATTCCCATCTCTTTCAGAATTTTCCACAGTTTATTGTGATCCACACAGCCAAAGGCTTTGGCATAGTCAATAAGGCAGAAAGAGATGTTTTTCTGGAACTCTCTTGCTTTTTCGATGATCCATCTAAACTTACATCGATGACTTACTTTACTCAGTATGATAATCTCTAGATCCATCCATGTTGCTGCAAATGGCATTATTTATTCTTTCTTTATGACTGAATAGTATTGCATTGTGTGTGTATACAATTGTGTATACACAAATGTGTATATATACACAATGTCCATTCATCTGTGTATGGACATTTAAGTTGTTTCCATGTCTTGGCTATTGTGAATAGTATTGCTACGAACATAGGGGTGCATGTATCTTTTCTATTCATAGTTTTGTTTGGTTATATGCTCAAGATTTGGATTGGTTGCTCATATAGCAACTCTATTGCTAGTGTTTTTGAGGAACCTCCATACTGTTTTCCATAGAGGCTGCACCAATTTACATTCCTAGCAACAGCTCAGGAGGGTTCCCAGTTCTCCACATCCTCTCTAGAACTTTTTATTTGTAGTCTCTTTAATGATGGTCATTCTGACTGCACCTAATTAGGTGGTACCTAATTGCAGTTTTGATTTGCACAGAGAAAAAAAGATTTTAATTAAATCAGACGTGTTTTCAGAAACCATGCAAGGAAGAAGAGTGGACTGAAATGCTATACAGGCATACTTCATTTTATTGTGTTTCACTGTAGTTTGTGGAAACCCTACATTGCCGATGATGGTCAACATTTTTTAGCAATCAAGTTTTTAAATTGAGCTATACAAATTGCTTTTTAGATATAATGCTACTGCATACTTAATAAGCTATGATATAGTAGAAACATAACTTTTATATGCACTGGGAAACCAAATAATAAGTGTGACTTACTTTATTGCAGTGGTCCTGAACAGAACCCCCAATTTGAGGTCTCCTTGTACTTCAAGTTTTGAAAGAAAAAAACTCTTCTAGTTTTCAAACCCCAAAGGTAATCCTTTGAAAATATTAATTTAATAAAATGATAAACAGCCAGTCAAGACAATGAAGAAAGAAAACAGAAAT